>NC_044031.1:229634116-229941241 GCF_901765095.1 Microcaecilia unicolor | reverse complement strand
AAATTATGAGTCAGGCTGGACATGTGTTCTGACTCATCTCAGGTATGATGAGCTACAGCTGTGCTGAACCAGATTTGCTTCTTCTCCAAGTCATATTGTCTTTCATATTCTCTCATCTGCAACACAAATGCAACATTAGGAAATATTTTTTCATTGAACTGTGGAATGCTCTGCAGATGGTAACTTCTAACACAGTACAACACTTCAAGAAAGAAGTGGCATATCCAATCAAGGTGTGTGTGTTGTGTACACACCCCCTGTCAGTCCCTCCCTTCTCATCTCTCCCTTCCCTTCCCAGCCCGGCCCCATGCAGATCTGTGCCTTAAAATCACTTCTAGTCTTTGTTCAGGCAGCAGCAGCAGTACTCATAGGCTGCCTGTGGCCTGCATCAGGGCTTTCTCTCTGAACTGTCCCACCTCATTATGAAGTAACTTCCTGTTTTCTGAAGGGAGGGACAGCCATGAGTTTCGCTGCCACTGCCCAGGTGAAGACTGAAGTTGATTTTAAAGTATGGTTGGGGGAGGGAGGAAATTGCCAGATCCTTGCAGGGCCAGGCCAGGAAGGGAAGGGAGAAATTCAGCTGGAGGGAGAAGGGAGGGACATGTAGATTCACCCTCTGTTGAAAATTCCTGGCTATACAACTGCAAGAAGGCATCGGAGAAGCACAATCTAGAGCTACCATAGGTCATTAGGAGTAAGAATGAAAAGAATAAGGGCAGTAGCTGGATTGTCTAGCAGGTTACAGATTAGGGAGTTGGTCAGATCTGTCTGCAGTTAATATGTTACTCAATGCCAGGAGGGAGATGTTAGGCCAGTCTTGAATTTCTGACCAGAGCATGAGTCACTGTATGACCAGCAGCACTGATTTCAATGGGTCAAAGCAGGAACTACTAATATACTAATGCTTTGGGATTTAAGTTCAAAATGAGAACTGATCAAAAAGTCTATCACCTGGAACAAGATAACTTGGCAGTTGTGAATATTGTAGAGAACCACTTGTAATCAAATTGACTTTAGATTGAGATGAATCAATTAACAAGGATGAACCATGCAAGTGGGGTCCCCACTGCTGTTTATTTGTATATAGAAATATGGTATAATATCCTATGATAATTTTTACATATGTGTTTAAATATGCAATCATGTAAATAAAAATTGCCACTCCCCAGAAACTCACTGGGACCATTTAACAAGCTGGCAATAAGCAAGGTACCATCTAGAAAGCCACTGGAGTTCAAAGACCAGATATTCAAGCAACAGCCATTCTCATCTTAGTAGATATTTACATTATTTGCAAAGCTTGTGATGAGACATTGGAGGCCAGACTCTCATGTGGTTTGTTAAGATGCTCTCCCTGCACCATTGAGAAGTGTATACAATCATTTTCTCTTATGCTTCTAGTCCTTCTCAGCCACTGTTCCCTCTACCTCCAGTCCTGCCAGTGGGGGGTGCTATTTCACTATCACATTTTTCATAGTGAGAGACAGGCAAGCTCTGCAGGACTTGCAGAACCACCAAGGTGGAAAAGAACGACGATGTCCCACGAAAATCACAGATAAAGATGTGATTCCATGTGCCCCAATGAAAGGAGAGTGCAATTTTACTTCCAATCTTTATAACACCAGGCTTCCCAAGGCAGATGACAACAACAGTTAAGATGAACCCATCATCTAAACAGGATATCCTCACTGAAATTTGGCCATGTATTACTGTATTGTATAGAACAGTGTAGAAAAATAAGCACAAAATACATCCTTTATTAGTGCTGTTTGTACCAGCTACAATAATTTTTCCTCCACCTTTAAAGGCACTGCGCATCCAACTGGAACAGCTTTTGACTTTTTATAGATGGACCACACGTAGGCAGTCCCTTGTTTCTAATAATCTTTTACTATTATTTTCAATAGAGTTTTCTATTGTTTTGGGTGAACCAGTGTGATGGCAATCTCTGCCTACTGACAGCAAGCTCCGCCTACTGGCTTCAATCCATATAATGGTCTAGACAGCCTTGTACCATCTCCTGTTCTCAATCTAACCTCCTTGGTCCAGAGCTACTGCTGCACTTCCTGGAGCAATAAGGGAAGCTGAGGAAGGAGAGTGCAGGGTCTGCAGATAAAGAGACAGATAGGAAGACAGAGCATGACAGCAGCACTGGACTCTCAGGAAGTGCTCATTTATGGAGGGGAAGGAGCTGTGGGATCTGTGTGGAATACCTTATCAGTCTAAGAACTACAGTAAGTAAGCAATGACATTTAGGCTAAAACACCAGCTTCCTTCAGGTGTGAGGCCATTTTCATGGTAGAGCCTTGACATTTGGGTGGGGGTACAAAAAAGTTATTTTACAGTTAATAAAATTACTTTCAAAGCATTTGAAAATCTGCCCTAATATGATTAATTTAAAGTATTGTGATAAATGTAATTGGTTTGACAGAATACATATATAGCAGATACAGAAAATCATGATTAAAATATAAGAAACTATAATAATGAGGCAGTGTATAGTAAAGGTCCTACAAGGAGAATTAGGAAGATTTATAAAAATGTATGCCCTTCAGAAGGCAGTCTTACAGAGTCTCAGATAGAAATTCTTGATGGCCTTGCCGTTGCCTCACTCTGAAATAAAAACAGAGAATTGTTAGAAGAACCCACCGCAGAATTTGAAGTCTCTTGGCAATCAAAAATCTTAAACTAGATAAAATAGCAACACCAAAGGAGTTCAACAGCTTCGTGGAAGTGTCAAAGGAACATTTAACCTTATACTTAAGCTCAGCTCTCCCAAGATTTCCTCATTTCCAATAACTGCCCTTGATTTGACATGAAGTTGCAATCAATATGATTCATAAAAAAAGAACAGGCTGTCTGCAATTTCATACAAAGTAATCTTTAATCTAAAGACAGGTATCACAAGTGTTCCCAAAATGTTGGAAGATATTCTACATAAAATTATCAGTTAGCTACTGTACAAGAGCCTGATCGTATTTTTTCCAGGCAAGGGCTTAGGGGCCCTTTACAAAGCGCCGCTAAGCCCAATGCAGGCTTACCACGCGCCAATCTGGAGCTACGGCCGGCCCAATGCAGACGCCGGTGCTGCCCAGCATGCACCATTTCCCATGCTGGGGAAAATAGGGCCCTATTTCTTTAGTGCAGCAGTTACCCGATGGTAATCGGGCAGCACCGCATGCTACCTATTTACTGCCAGGTTAGCACGGGAGCCCTTACTGCAACCTTACTGCATGGACATGTCTTTTTTTTTTGGTCTTTTTACCCGCTGTGGTAAAAAGGCCCTCAGCGCGCAGCAAAAACAGCCCTTGCCGCTAACGCAGGGCCCTTTTTATTGCAGCTTGGTAAAAGGACCCCTTACAGCACAGTAGAGGGAGAGAACATAAGAGTAACAATACTGAGTCAAACTAATGGCTCATCTAGCCCAGTATCTTGTTTCCAACAGTGGCCAACCAGGTCACAAGTACCTGGCAGAAACTCAAATTGTGGCAACACTCCATGCTACCTTATTTATGAATTTTGTTTTATATGATTAGAATATTTATGATTTGGTTCTCAATTTAAATTATATTTATTTGACAGTCATCTGCCCCTGACACAGACTTACTTAGATGAAACGTGGCCACATCGGACACTGTTTTTATCTCTTCTGTTCTTAATAAACTGCCTACTATTCTCACCATTTGTTGTATATGGTCTGCTCTTCATCTTCATTGCTGGAGTACTTTCACATCAACACCTCCTGTCATGCTGTTGTTTTCAAAGAATGTAAAACAAATCCAGGGGTCATTTTACTAAGCTTTGATAAAAAGTGGCTTGCGATAGTGTAGGTGTGGGTTTTGGCTGTGCGCAGAAATATTTGTCAGCGTACGTACCAAAAATGCCTTTTCAAAATTTTTGCCAAAAATGGGCGTGCAGCAAAATCAAAATTGCTGTGCAACCATTTTGGGTGTCTGACCTTACCACCAGCCATAGACCTAGCGCTAAGGAATCTGCGTGGTAAGAACCTAAATGCATCAGATGCCACTTGGCGCGCATCCGCTACGCACGTCCAAAAATAAAAAATATTTTCCAGATGCGCGTAGCAGACGCATGCCAAAAATGAAATTACCACAAGAGGCATGCGGTAGTCGGGCAGTAAGTTTATTTTGGAAAGCATTGGGCGCATGTAGAGCCTAACATGGCTTAGTAAAAGGGGCCCATGACTTTTCTAATGCTCAAGTTATAATCTTTGTTTCAGATTTCTTAATTTGGGATTCACCACAGTTCCTCTCAGGTGTGGATCGCTGCTATGATAGCTGAGATGGGGAGTAAATGAAAGGTGGTAAAAAAAGCCAGAAGTGTATAGTGCCTGAGTCAGTAGCCCAAAAATAAGTAGCTCAATTTGTTGGGCTATACAAAAACCCAAAGTTTTTGCTTATGTAATTATTAATATAGAAAGAATTTAGTGTAGGATGAATCTGGAATAGCTATCACTAGCCAAAATATATAGTGGTCTTTAAACAGAGCCAACATGGCATGAAAATCACAGATGCACTAGAGCTGGGGAATATTTTAACTTGCTATTGTAGGATAATGTAGTTTACTGGAATGGGACTTTAAGAATAAATCACAAGAATCTAATAGAGAAAGATTATATCATGCCACTGCTGAACAATTCAAAGTTACCAGGTTACAGTAAAGTAGGTTTAATAATTATTTGATCTTTGTGGTGGAAGAGGTACAGTTTGATTGATTGTATTCAGAGCGTATTTGAAATTTGTACCCTTGGGCCTAGTACTAAAAGCCAATTTCTTTTCCAGTGACCTTTGCAAAGGCTTCAGAGATGTTGACTAGCCTTCTGTTCTGAAGGTACCTTAACAAGTTTCAAGGGACAAGCTGTTCAAATGTCACAAAACTATACTAATGTCTTTAAACCATAATATTTGCATCAAATCAAATATATAACTCAATGGAAATCTCATTTGATATTAATGCATATTTGTGCAGTTCCTGTAAGAAAACTGTGAAATGACTTCCTAGTGATGGTCTAAGCAACAGACAAGATTACACACTGTATATTCTAGACAAGAAAAGTCAGAAGTGGAGGACAGTTATTCAAAGATTTCAAAAGTATAAATAGGGCTTCTATTTCAAGGTGTTTATAAATGATAAATGTAGGTGCTTGCTGGGTACTTTTTCAGGTGGAATAAGATCTGTTGGTTTCTGTTATCAGGGCAGAAAAGGCACAAAACTGAGTAGGGAATACATAACACATGATTTCTTGGGTGCACTACTGCCTGCTGTTACCAACCTTTGCTTGTCTACTATTTCTGAATCCGTTCCACAAGCCCCAACTGACTGGTGCTTCCTGATTCCTTACTATGATTTTGCCTGCTGATTCTTTATTGTTCCTGATTTATTGGCATTTATTTATTGTCCTTCATTCCTGTACTTCTCTAGTCTTCTATTATCTGATGATTGGTGCATAGGTTAACCTTTGTTGGGAACACCTTGGACCTTGTGCTTTAAGTTCTGTCAACTTCCGAGTACTAGAGGAACATAAAAATCAGGAGACTCAAATTTTAAATCGTATTGCTACTTTTTAAGGCTGTAAGCAATGATGTGCCAGTTTACTACTACTGCTTATCATTTCTATAGCAACTAGACGTACGCAGCGCTGTACACTTGAACATGAAGAGACAGTCCCTGCACGACAGAGCTTACAATCTAATTAGGACAAACAAGACAAATAAGAGATGAGGGAATATTAAAGTGAGGATGATAAAATAAGGGTTCTGAACACGTGAATAAGGGTTAGGAGTTTATTTAGTTATTTATTTGTTACATTTGTATCCTAAAAGCAGCATCAAAAAGGTGGGCTTCGAGCTTAGATTTGAAGACGGCCAGAGATGGAGCTTGATGTACCGGCTCAGGAAGTCTATTTCAGGCATATGGTGCAGCAAGATAAAAGGAACAGAGTCTGGAGTTAGTGGTGGAGGAGGAGGGTGCAGATAAGAGAGATTTATCCAGTGAACGGAGTTCCTGGGGAGGAGTGTAGGGAGAGATGAGAGTGGAGAGGTACTGAGCAGCTGCAGAGTGAGTTTGAACTGTATGCAGAAATGGATAGGGAGCCAGTGAAGTGACTTGAGGAGAGGGCTAATATGAGCACCGCGACATTGGCGGAATATTAGTCGTGCAGCAGAATTGTGAACAGATTGAAGAAGAGAGAGATGGCTAAGTTGGAGACCTGTGAGAAGCAAGTTGCAGTAGTCTAAGCGAGAAGTGATAAGAGTGGGGGTGAGGGTTCCGGTAGTGTGCTCAGAAAGGAAAGGGTGAATTTTGGTGATATTATAGTGAAAGAAACAACAGGTTTTAGCAGTCTGCTGAATATGTGCAGAGAAGGAGAGGGAGGAGTCAAAGATGACCCCAAAGTTACGAGCTGATGAGACAGGAAGGAAGAGAATGTTATCCACAGAAATAGAGAATGGGGGAAGAGGAGAGGTTGGTTTAGGGGGAAAGATAAGAAGCTCAGTCTTGGTCATGTTTAGTTTCAGGTGGTGGTGAGACATCCAGGCAGAAATGTCAGACAGGCAGGCTGATACTTTGGCCTGGATTCCTGCTGAGATTTCTGGTGTGAGAGGTAGATCTGGGAGTCGTCAGCGTAAAGATGATACTGAAAACCATGGGATGAGATCAGAGTACCAAGTTAAGAAGTATAGATGGAGAAGAGGTCCCAGGACAGATCCCTGAGGTACACTAACTGAGAGTGGGATAGAAGTAGAGGAGGATCCACCAGAGTATACACTAAAAGTACACTGGGAGAGATAAGAAGAAAACCAAGAAAGAACAGAGCCCTGAAATCCAAGTGAGGACAGCGTATCAATGAGTAGGCTGTGATCAACAGTGTCAAAAGCAGCAGATAGATTGAGAAGGATGAGGATAGAATAAAGCCCTTTGGATCTGGCCAGGAACAGGTCATTGGAGATTTTAGCAAGCGCTGCTTCAGTTGAATGAAGGGGGCGAAAGCCAGATTGAAGTGGATCAAGAATAGCTTGAGATGAAAGAAAGTCAAGGCAACAACGGTGAACAGCATGTTCAAGTATCTTGGATAGGAAATGGAGGAGGGAGATGGGGCGATAGATGGAAGGACAGGTAGGGTCCAATGAAGAATTTTTTAAGGAGTGGTGTGACTATAGCATGTTTGAAGGCATCAGGAACAGTCGCAGTGGAAAGTGAAAGATTGAGGATATGACAGATAAAAGGGATGACAGTAGGAGAGATAGTGTTAAGTAGATGGGTGGGAATAGGATCAGAGGAACAGGTAGTTTCGAGGAGGAAAGAAGATGTGTAGTTTCCTCTTCAGTGATTTCAGAAAAGGAAGAAAAGGAGGCAGGGGTTGAAGGGTTGAGAGAATGGACTAAGGGAAGGAGAGGCGGAGGTGACTTGGTTGAGAATTCAAGTTTAATCTTGTGAACCTTATCATGAAGGTACTCAGCCAGAGTCTGGCGAGAAAGTGAAGGGGAAGTTGGAGGTGAAGGCACTTTGAGGAGAGAGTTCAGTGTGGCAAAGAGACGTCGAGGGTTTGACGTCTGTTGCTAGTTCTTTGTTCTATCAGCCTGCGCGTGCATTGCATTCCTCAGGCAAACGTTTGCTTGATATTCCTTCCTTTCATCATATTAGGCTAACTGTGTATCATTCGACTATTTTTTTTTATTGGGGGTATGAGACAGTGGAATTTGTTTCCCTTTAATTTGTTTTTGATAATATCTTTATTAACATAATCAAGAACAAATACAAATCAAGAACACAAGTAAACAGTGAATACGCTCCCTTCCCTCCCAACCTTCCTAAAAACAAACAAACGATATAATAGTGGCATCATATTAACAACTAAGTAATCCATCCTGATGCCCACTCCGGGCAGCACACCATCCAATGTACGAGTTATGAATTGATTATATGGCTACAAGCTATTGGCCATATCAGTATCCCAGAAGGGTCCCCAGGTCATAGTAGAATGGCGACCCCTTGAGGAATCCAAGTCTGAAACTTCACAATGCTCTAGCACTGCCTGATAAATCAATGCAGACCTCCATCGTGCTACCGAAGGGGCCTCAGACTGCATCCAACAGTGTAAAATACATTTAATCCCCAATAAAGCATATCGTTTTACAAAACCTAAAAGGTCCTTTGATTTGGGGGGGGGTGGGGAGTACAATGTCATATAAACCAAATAATATCCTAGGGCATGGAATCTACCATGTATGCCACATGGTAGTAACCTGGACTGCCAGTTGAGCCCAAAAACGTTGGGCTCAACATGTTTAAGGACACTTCTAAAACATGTGTGCCAAAGTAGCCCCTGACAGATGACACTTCAAACACTAGTCTGAGGCACCAAAATGCGCTTGATAGGTTCTAAAAGGTGAAATATGTAAGTGTATAACCAGTTTATATTTCATTTCCCAGTGCTGAATATTCTTGGTCAATGAGCGATGTATTTGAAGACTTTTAAGTAAATGGTCATCCATCATAGTAATGAAGAGATCCTCAGTCCACCTCTGAGCCAAAGGTGCCAAGTTGAATGCAGGTAAAGCATCCAGTAAAGATCTATGGTAGAAATGCAAGGGAATATGTTGCTGAGCCTCCAAACTGTAAATTTCAGAAAACAGTTCATGATGCTCCACTGTGAGTGTTGAAGATGGTAGGGTGGAAACAAAATTATATAAATACGGAAAAATGTCCTTCTTATCCAGTTGATATGCAGCATGCAGATCGGTAAAAGAACAGATCCTCCCCTGCTCTATGACCACTTGAAAGAGAAAAGACAAGTCTTGATGCTTCCGCTCAAGAAACCAAGCTTCGGATAGTCCCAGAGAGAAGTTTCAATTTCCTAGAAAGGATAACAGTGGGGAAATAGTCCAAGCCAATTTCAAGATTTTACAGACCCATTTCCAAGTCACAAGTAAAGGTTTAAAGATAGTGTATGTATGCCAGAATGCACCCAACTGATGGGCCTGGGTGTGCAACACAAAACTAAAGTGAAAAGGGTGAGACAATGACATCTCTACTGGAGTATAAGAAAAATGAGAAATCATCTGATACCGGTAGTTTATGTGTCACATGCCAGAGGCTAAATAAGCCAGGCAAATGGACAATAAACCCAAGGCCTCCCCCCCATCTCTAGGCAGATGTGGAGGGGCATAATCGAACACGAACGCCCATCTCCATGGGCGTTTATGTCCGAAAATGGGAACGTGAAGAAGCGGGACAGACCGTATTTTCGAAAAAAATGGGCGTCCATCTTTTGTTTCAAAAATACGGTTTGAACGGACCAAATGCCCATGGATTTGGTCCCTTCTGAGCTGGGCGTTTTTTTTTTTTTTTTTTGCGATAATGGAAAATAAAAACACCCAGCTCAGAAACGTCCTAATCCAAGCCATTTGGTCGTGGGAGGGACAAATGTACAACACTGCCATAGCTCTTAGGGGTGAAGGGGGCAACTACACGTGGGTACAGTGGGTTTCAGAGGCCTCCCATTTACCACCACAAGTGGTACAGGTGGGGGGGAAGGGTGGGCCTGGGTCTGCCTGCCTGAAGTGCACTGCAGTACCTACTAAAAGTGATCCAGGGACAGGACTTGTTGCTGCTGTATAACCTTGGCACAGCAGTTCACACCTGAAGACTAATCTCGCTGAAAACGTCCTTTATTTGAATAAGCACGTTTACTCACAGTTAACTGCAGATCAGAGGTTGTGCCCCACTGGCAACGAGTCTCACTGGTACTGAGATTAGCAGTAGGTCCGAGCTGGCAGAATGGTGTACAATGCCCTCATTCAGCCACATTCAAGGTAAGAACTAAGTGCTGTAACGTGGCTAACAAATGACCAGAATCTAAAACTGGCTTACAAAAATGGCCACTACCTCATGGACTACCAGAAACACAACAGGGCACACTCTGACCCAGTAAGCAGAGGGAAAAGCACCATGGGAGTAGAGCCTACCAACTACCAACATCGTGAGCATGTAACACAAGCTAGTGGAATCACGGAGCCCAATACCCTACACCCACCACAATGCATTGCTGATGTGACTCTGCAGTGCCTTTAACAGAAAAGGTGTCACACTCACCCGAAAGACACATCAGAACCAGGGAAAGGCTGTCAAAGGATAGAACACATTCTGCTGTCATGGAGGTGGGTATGGAATTTGAGGCTGGCATACAGGCTGGCAAAAAAAGTTTGTAAAGTGGGTTTCTTTTGGTGGGAGGGGGTTAGTGACCACTGGGGGAGTCAGGGCAGGTGATCCCCAATTCCCTCCAGTGGTCATCTGGTCAGTTGGGGCACTTTTTTCGGACTTGTTAGTGAAAAAAAAAGGATCCAAAAAAAGTGACCCAAAATCGCGGTAAAAACGCCTTTTTTTCGATTATCATCTAAAGACTCCCATCTCTGCTCGGCCGATAACCACACCCCAGTCTCGCCTTCACCACGCCTCCGACACGCCCCATCAACTTTATTCGTTCCCGCGACGGAGTGCAGTTGAAGACGCCCAAAATCGGCTTTCAATTATACTGATGTGGGCACCTGCGAGAGAAAGACATCCATCTCCCGATTTAGGTCAGAATATACGCGTTTTTCTCTTTCGATTATAAGATGGACAGTCTGCATAAGGCTATATGAGCATGTTTCCCATTCCAAAAATAAGCATTTAACAATTTAGTCAACTATATATTTTGGGACACACTGATCACCAGAGGAATCACCTGGCACACATAAAGGCAACGAGACAGTAGAACCATGTTATACAATGCAATCTTCCCCATCAAAGAAAGTGGCTAGGTCTGCCAAGCTTGCAACCGATTATTGTATCTGCAAAAAGTGGGTCTAAATTATGCACTCCAAGCTATGACAGATCCTGAGGAAGGATGATTCCCAAATATTTTATGGCCTGATCTGCCCAAGTTAAAGGAAACGATCCCACCCAGTCAGTACATACTGATGTCTGTAAAGGTAATGCCTCTGATTTATGTAAATTCAACTTAAAGTCAGAGTAATACTGAAACTGATCTATGATACTTGAGAGACACAGTAAAGAATGCTATGGATGTGGTAGCATAAACAAAAGGTCATCTTCAAAAGCTAAAACCTGAACTTCACCCTCCCCCACCCCTATGCCACATATACCTATCATGTTTTGCCCAGCAGGGCTGCTTCAGGGGTGATATTATATAAGGGGGATATTCTATGATGATGTTACATGGTAATGCTTTTAAAACAAATAGGAGAAAATATTTTTTATTCAACGAGTAGCTAAAGTTCTAAAGTAGAGAATGACACAGGGACAGGGACAAAGCCCATGGGGATGGGGTGAAGAGAGGGACAGAGCCTTAAACAGGCTGTTCCAACTAGATAGAGCAGCATCAATAAAACACTAGTATCAATAAAAACTTAACACATCTTAGACAACTGGCAACTGAATTCAATAATAAAAAACTGCAGAAGCTACTTTTGGATCTTAATGAAGCAATGTTAAATGACATCATTTCCGTCTTGTCTGCCTTTAATGTGGCAAGAAGAGTTGTGTCTTCTGGTCATTCTTACCATCTGCAACGTCCTTCCATCATGTGCCCAGTTGCTCAAGCATCTTACTGTTACTGAAACAGATTCATCCATTGTTGCTGGCATCAAGGAGCATTTCCAACACTTAGTTGACATTAATTTTCCTGTTCATCCACTACACAGTGTTGGTTCTCTTCTACTCCCACATCTGAAAGACAATCCAATTGTATTCTCAGAAGATGTAAAAATGCATGCAACCAAATATCTGAGAAGGTTGTACCAAAACCAGATCAAAATGGAAGGCTCGAGTCCATCAACATCAACAACTCAAGATCCTTCACAATCCACATTTCCAGAAAGTGTCGAATCTGTGGAAGAGCCAAAAGAATGAAAATTAATGTTAGAAATTTTATGATCAACTTTTATGAATAATGCCTCCTTTGAAGGCTATTGTTAATGAATTGGACAGTTATTTATGTTTGAGTGATGCAGACAACAATGTTTTGATTTTTTGGAAAAAGGAGCAAAAGTGCTGGCCAAAACTGGCAAAACTTACACAGGGGATCCTGTGCATTCCTGCTACTAGCACATTTTCTGAGATAATATTTTCTATTGCGGGAAGGACAGTGGAAGATAGGAGAGCTAAACTGAATCCTGAGATTGTTGATAACTGATTATCCATCGACAGATTAACAAATCATAACAGTGCATCATAGGACATATTTCTCCCCTGCTAAGGCATACAGAGTGGGTTGTATTTTGTACAACAAGGTGGATTAGGGTTCCCATGGTTTCAATTGCTCATTATTATTATTTTCTATTTGTGATTTATAAACAAGTTTAGCAAATATTGCTTATTTTTAAACTTTAATAAAAATATTTAAATATATAATCATAAGTGTTTGAACATTGTGCAGATGAGGACAGGGACCACGGGGATAGGGCGGGGACAGGGACAGAGCCCGCAGGAATGGGGTGGGGATGGGGATGGGGAAAGAGCCCACCAGAAAGGGGCAGAGATGGGGACAAACTTTGTCCCCGTGTCATTCTCTACTCTAGAGCTCATTGCCATATGATGTGGTAAAAGCAGTTAGCATATCTGTTTCTGAAGGAAAAGTCTATAAACTGTAATTAAGTTAGACATGGGAAAGTCACTATTTATCCCTGGGGTCGGTAGCATGGCATCTTGCTACTCTGGGATTTTGCCAGGTACTTATGACCTAGATTGGCCACTGTTGGAAGCATGATGCTGGGCTACATGGACTGATCTGAGCCAGTATGGCTATTCTTATCTTCTTATGTTTAGGACACATTGCACATGTTTTGTGTGGATTGCATTGGCTACCCATTGTTTGGAGAATTAATTTAAGGTCTTGGTTTTAGTTTTTAGGCTTAATATAATGATTCTCTATTCAATATACTGAAGATTTATTGCCCTCCTAGTTTGCTGCAGTTTGAACACTTTGCTTGCATGATGTTCTGTCTGTCAAGCAATTTTCTCCTGTTTGAAATGAATGAACCTGCCTTCTGAGTGGCTGGATTCATTTTATGGAACTCCTTGATACTGGATCTCCATGCTCTTACGTGTTTAGCTATTTTTAGAAATCAACTAAAAGTGTTTCTGTTTCAGCAAGCCTTTCAGACTTTGAATTGAGATGTTTGGTTTCCATTAAGTGCTAATGTAACAGGTGAGGGATTGGGGAGTTGGTAGCTTAGTAGCAAGTTTTTGTTTTGTTTTAAGAGATCAGGTGGATGGGATTTTTTATTAGTATTGTTTTCAGATTTTTTATGTTATTATTATTGTTTTAATGTTGTATTATTTTATTGCTTATGCATGCAATCATTGCACCTTGCTTAACCCCCCTTTTACAAAGCCACCACACGTTAATGCCGACCCAGCCCATTCACTTTCAGTGGGCTGTGTCGGCATTACTGTACTGGCAGCCACTAGCATGGCTTTGTAAAAGGGGATGTTAGATTATTATATAGTGCAGAATATGAATATTTTCAATTTAAAAATAAATTGGTGACATCAGAAGATATATATGCGCAGAATATCCATCCCCCAGCTATATGAATCTGAAACTCTTTTAATACAGCTTGAAGAGGAGAAATCAATCTGGCTGCTCATGGTTTACAGAGCACCTCGTAACAACACATTATCTGTGCAAGAACTCCTAGACCTGATTACTCAAGTGACCCGGAACTAGGTTGGTGATCATGGGAGACTTCAATCTACACATCAAAACCCCAGATACCACCATATCTGCCTTTTTGGATACGATGACAGCACTAGGATTTACACAGGTGATCAATTCTCAAACCCACGAAAAGGGTCACATACTAGACTTCGTATTCTACAAAGGGGTGACTATCCCAGAATTCTTGGACAACAGTATTGAAATAACACCCCTATTATGGTCAGACCATTTTCTAATTAAATTCTCCATAAGTGACAACCTAAAACAAATGGCACCTCGCAGAGTTTGGAAGGAGATCAGAGTCAAAAAAAAGCTGACCACTGAGAATTTCCTAGAGGCCTTGGACTATCCACATGTGGATGAAAAGACAACAACAGTGTCAGAACAAGTTGACATCTGGAATACACACTTAGCCAAGACCTTAGAGAAAACAACACCACTAAAAAATGTCTTATGCTACTACTACTACTATTTGACATTTCTAAAGCGCTACTAGGGTTACACAGTGCTGTACAATTTAACATAGAAGGACAGTCCCTGCTCTGAGACCTTACAATCTAATGGACAAATGTACAGACAATCAAGTAGTGGCAGTCAAATTGGGGCAGTCTAGGTTCCTTGAGAGGTATCAGGTTAGGTGCCGAAGGCAACATTGAAGAGGTGGGCTTTGAGCAAGGATTTGAAGATGGGTAGGGAGGGGGCTTGGCGTAGGGCCTCAGGAAGTTGATTCCACGCATAAGGTGAGGCGAGGCAGAATGGGCGGAGCCTGGAGTTGGCGGTGGTGGAGAAGGGTACTGAGAGGAGGGATTTGTCCTGTGAGCGGAGGTTTCGGGCGGGAACGTAAGGGGAGATGAGGGTGGAGAGGTAATGAGGGGCTGCAGACTGAGTGCATTTGTAGGTGAGAAGGAGAAGCTTGAACTGTATGCGGTATCTGATTGGAAGCCAGTGAAGCGACCTGAGGAGAGGGGTGATATGAGTATATCGGTTCAGGCAGAATATAAGACGTGCAGCAGAGTTCTGAACGGATTGAAGGGGGGATAGACGGCTAAGTGGGAGGTCAGTGAGGAGAAGGTTGCAGTAGTCAAGGCAAGAGGTAATGAGGGCATGGATGAGAGTTCGGGTGGTGTGCTCAGAGAGGAAAGGGCGAATTTTGCTGATGGTAAAGAGGAAGAAGCGACAGGTCTTGGCTGTCTGCTGGATATGCGCAGAGAATGAGAGGGAGGAGTCGAAGATGACTCCGAGGTTGCAGGCAGATGAGACGGGGAGGATGAGGGTGTTATCAACTGAGATCGAGAGAGGAGGAAGGGGAGAGGTGGGCTTTGGTGGAAAGACGATAAGCTCGGTCTTGGACATGTTCAGTTTCAGGTGGCGGTTGGACATCCATGCAGCAATGTCAGACAAGCAGGCCGATACCTTGGTCTGGGTCTCCACGGTGATGTCTGGTGTGGAGAGATACAACTGGGTGTCATCAGCATAAAGATGATAGTGGAAACCATGAGATGAGATCAGTGAGCCTAGGGAAGAGGTGTAGATTGAAAAAAGAAGGGGACCAAGGACAGATCCCTGGGAAACTCCTACAGAGAGCGGGATGGGGGTGGAGGAGGAACCATGAGATTGTACTCTGAAGGTGCGGTGAGAGAGATAGGAGGAGAACCAGGAGAGGACAGAGCCCTGGAACCCAAAAGAGGACAGTGTGGCGAGAAGTAAATCATGATTGACAGTGTCAAACGCGGCGGATAGATCAAGGAGGATAAGGATGAAGTAGTGGCCTCTCGATTTGGCAAAGAACAGGTCATTACAGACTTTAGAGAGTGCTGTTTCTGTTGAGTGTAGAGGGCGAAAGCCGGATTGAAGTGGATCGAGGATGGCCTGAGAGGAGAGGAAATCATGGCAGCAGCTGTGAACGGCGCGCTCAAGTAGTTTGGAGAGGAAGGGTAGGAGGGAGATGGGGCGGTAGTTGGAGGGACAGGTAGGGTCAAGTGATGGTTTTTTGAGGAGAGGTGTGATTACAGCGTGCTTGAAGGTGTCAGGGACAGTTGCAGTGGAGAGAGAGAGGTTGAGGATATGACAGATGGAGGGGGTGACAGTATGAGAGATGGTGTTAAGTAAGTTGGTGGGGATGGGATCAGAGGAACTAGTTGTGCATTTCGAGGAGGAAAGAAGGCGGGCAGTTCATCCTCGGAGATATCAGGAAAGGAGGAGAAAGAGTTGGTTGGTTGGTTGATGGAGAGGGTTGAAGAGAGAAGAGGAGGAGGTGGCTTGGTAGTGAATTCAAGGTTGATCTTTTGCACCTTGTCGCGGAAGTAGTCGGCCAGTGATTGAGGAGAGAGTGAGGGGTGGGTGGGAGCGGAGGGTACTTTGAGGAGGGAGTTAAGGGTGGCGAAGAGACTATGAGGTTTGGAGCTGAGAGAATTGGTCAATTGGGTGTAGTAGTCCTGTTTGGCAAGGAATAGGGAGGACTGGAAGGAGGATAGCATGAATTTGTAATGAAGGAAATCTGAATAGGTGCGAGATTTCCTCCAGAGGCGTTCAGCAGATCGGGCGCAGGAGCGAAGGTAATGGATGCAAGGGGTCAACCAGGGCTGGGGATTAGTGCGCCTTGTGGGGCGGGAGATGGATGGTGCGAGGGTGTCCAGAGCAGAGGCAAGGGTTGCATTGTAAGCGGAGACCGCTTCGTTGACAGACTCGGAGGACATGATGGAGGGGAGGAGATTAGGAATACTAGAGGATAAGGTGGGAGGGTCAATGGCCTGGATATTCCTGGAAGTAGTGGTTAATGTTGGGCGGGGCTGAGGGGGGGCTGAAGGAGTGTGAAGGTGATCAGGTGATGATCAGAGAGAGGAAGAACTGAGGTGTGGAAATTGGAAGTTGAGCCGGAAAAGGAGAGGATGAGGTCAAGACAATGGCCATTTCGGCGAGTAAGGGTGGTGGAGCACAGCTGGAGGTTGAAGGAGGATGTTAGAGTGAAGAACTGAGAAGCATGAGAGTTGGATGGGTCATCAGCATGTATATTAAAGTCTCCGAGAATGAGGGACGGAGATGAGGGATCAAGAAAAACAGAAAGCCAGGCATCGAAGTCAGTAAGGAAGGAAGGAAGAGAGAGATTTATCAGGGGGGCGGTAAATGACTGCAACTCTGAGTGGCAGCGGGTGGAATAGACGGATGGAGTGAACTTCAAAGGATGAGAAGCAGTGAGATTGCGGTAGGAGGAGGGGTTGAAAACTACAGGCGGGTGAGAGTAATAACCCGACACCTCCTCCGCGTCCAACTGGGCGGGGAGTGTGGGAGAAAAGATAACCTCCGTGGCATAGGGCCGCAACTGAGGCCGAGTCATCGTGGGTGAGCCAGTTTTCAGTTAGGGCAAGCAGATGAAGGGAGCAGGAGATGAAGAGATCGTGGGTGAAGGAAAGTTTGTTGCACACAGAGTGGGCATTCCACAGGGCACATGAGAAGGGGAGAGAAGAAGGGGGAAGGAGGGGAACAGAGATGAGATTGGAGATATCTCGGAAGCGTTTGCATGGATAAGATGAGGGCATTTGAGGGGGGCCTGGATTGGGATTGATGTCACCGGCGGATAGTAGGAGAAGGAGCAAGAGAGAGCGGAGGAGGGTGGGGGAGGTAGGGCGACGAATGCGACAAAGACGGGATGAGCTTAGTAGGAATGAGGATGGGCTAATGGCAGGAAGGAAGTGTTGAAGGTTGAGAGCTAGGAGGGAGGGGGGATAGGAGAGATGGTGAGGTGGTTAGGGGTGGGGGTGGGTAGGGTAGTGCAGTAGTGAGTAGGATGGGAGAGGACATGGATGGGCAATGAGTACCTGCGGCGGATAGCGGAGGGGGGAAGGAGAAAAGATTAGGAAGGGACAGGGCGACGAAGAGAATGTGTAAAGGGGCCATGGTCAGGGAAGCGGGTGATAGGTGAGCTGGTAGGCTGGTGGGTCGGAGGTTAGGTAGTTGTGCAGGCTTGAAGGCAGGCGGCAGGTGGGGGGGGGGGCAGTTAGGTAGTTGAGCAGGCTAGATGGCAGGCAGGTAGTTGATGGGTTGATAAATAGGCAAGTTGATGGTCTGGCAAACAGGCAAGTTGGCTGTTGATCAGCAAGCAATTGATGGACTGGCAGCATGCATGTTGGTTGCTGGTAGGCAGGCAGGCAGGCATGCGGCTAGGCTGGGGTGGATGCAATGGGAGCTGGAGCAGATTGCTGGAACAAGTAGGGAAAGCTGGATCAGGCGGGCTGGAACAAGCTGGAGGAGATTGCTGGAAGAAGTAGGGAAGAGCTGGATCAGGCGGACTGGAACAAGCTGGAGCAGATTGCTGGAGCAGGCAGGGAGAAGCTGGAACAAGCTGGATCAGACTGACTGGAGCAAGCTGGAACAGACAGATGGGAACAAGCTGGAACAAGCTGGAACAAGCTGGAACAGACGGACGGGAACAGGCTGGAATAGATTGTCTGGAACAGTCTGGAACAGACGAACAGGAACAGGCTGGAATAGTGGAACGGGTGGCAGAGGCTGGAACAAGCTGGAACAGATGGACTGGAACAAGCTGGAACAAGCTGGTACAGATGGACTGGAACAAGTTGGAGCAGAGGACAGCGGAGCAGCAGGGCTGGGACACGCTGGGACAGACGGACTGGAACAAGCTGGAACAGACTGGGACTGGAACAGGCTGGAATGGACAGACTGGAACAAGCTGGTACAGACGGACTGGTACAAGATGGAACAAGCTGGAACAGACTGGGACAGGCTGGGCAGAAGGTCAGGAGCAGGCTGGAACAGATGAGCTGGGAATGGGTTGGAGCAGAAGACAGCGGAGCAGCAGGACCGGAGCAGGTCGGAAAAGACGGATTAAGCGAAGCTGAAGCAGAAGCAGAAGAGAGCAGAGCAG
Organism: Microcaecilia unicolor; assembly: GCF_901765095.1. Classification (NCBI taxonomy): domain Eukaryota; kingdom Metazoa; phylum Chordata; class Amphibia; order Gymnophiona; family Siphonopidae; genus Microcaecilia; species Microcaecilia unicolor. The sequence continues at coordinate 229,922,618 of NC_044031.1, read as the reverse complement.
CGGAAATGGAACAGGCCGGAGCAGCAACTCATCACCACCATGGACACTGACCTGTGGGGTACCACAAGGATCGATACTGTCACCTATTCTGTTCAATATCTACCTCAAACCACTAGCTGAGCTGATTTGGTCAATGGACACTCAGTTCTACATCTATGCGGATGATGTGCAGCTACTCATACCCATTGAACCTGACTTACCTACAGCCTTGAATACTACTACTACTACTACTACTACTTATCACTTCTATAGCGCTACAAGGCATACAAACTGATTACCTGTCTAACATCAATTCAAGAATGGGCTAAACACAACAAACTTTGCCCAAACTTTACCCAAGTAAAACCGAGCTTCTCTGGGTCCCTAACACAAGTGGATACATACCTGACATAAAAATCCCTTTTGGAAAGTATGAACTCCCCCTCAAATCACAAGTCAGGAACCTTGGAATATAGTTAGATTCAACACTTACTCTGATTCCCCAAATCCAAGCAACCTTCAAGAGCTGATTCTACTATTTGCGACAACTACACTGCCTTTCTCCTTACATCGAGAAGGTAAATCTTATCCCAATTGTTCATGCTATGTTAACATCAAGACTGGATTACTGCAGTGCACTATACAATGGTCTGACTACAAAGGGCCTGCACCTGCTCCAGTTGATTCAGAATGCAGCAGCAAGACTCATAGAAGGTTGCAAGCGATGTGACCATATCACACCATTTTTGCAAAAACGTAATTGGCTACCAGTACAATACAGGGCTAAGTTTAAAACTCTATGTCTGATTTTCAAGGCCCTGAAAGGAAATGGCCCTAAGTACCTGAAAAATAGGATGATCCTCCACACACTGCCAAGGACACTAAAGACCCAAGGACTTTCACTAACCACACCCTCTCCAAAAGACATTGCACAATGTGATACCTGCAAGCGAGCCTTCTCCGGAGTAGCCCCCACACTCTGGAATGCACTGCCTGAAAGGCTCTGCTTAACACAAGACTATCTCTACTTCAGGAAGCAGGTGAAAGCTTGGCTCTTCAACCAGGCCTTTACTGGAAAAAGTAGCTAACTCATTAGTCTCACTCTCACACACACACACACACACACACACACACACACACACACACACACACACACACACCACACACACACACACACACACACACACACACATACATACACACACAGTACTCAGGCTGCATATACTACAGCAGGACATGTTTATCCACGCCTACCCTAGCTAAGATAACATTTAACCATTTCTCTGACCTCATGTGCAACTTTCTTTAAATCAACCACCTTGCTTTCTAACTCTTCCTACTTTCTTACCCTTCTATATGTTACATCTTTGCTTTACCCTTCGCTATCAATTATAATGTTCTATTACATATTGTGTTGATATTGTAAATAGTATACCATGCCATACTTTGAATTGTTTTTGAATATTTTTACTGCTGTAATTGTCTATTGCTCATGTTTGATCTATTCTTACTGTACACCGCCACGAGTGAATTCCTTCAAAAAGGAGGTAAATAAATCATAATAATAAATAAAATAAATAAATAAAAATATATAAAGGGGTAAGGGGGTCTTGTGTTATATAGAGATTGATAATGCATTGTAGATCTTCAGGAAGGGGGATAGTTCAAAAGCACCTGTGAAAGGTTTTTTTAATAAGATGCACATAACTCCCAAATTGTGTTTTTAAACAAAGTATTTGATTATTTCTATTTGCTATAGCCAGTGAAAAAAAATGTATTCTATACATTTTTGTAAGGTTCAAATGTTTGTAAGTTGACTACTCTGTTATTTTGGGTTTTGAAGCATTTTTACAGTGTGACAGGTCTTGTAGTTTGCTGTAATTTGCAATTGGGTTGAAATTAAAATTTTTAGGAGCCACGGAATTAGAAGAGTTAGAATCTAATTATTAGCAGCATTTTCACACACATACACCCCCTAGTAATTTCAATCATTCCTTCAGTAAGTACACTGATATCTGCCGACTATAAAATTCACCCAGGGTTGACAGTGGTAGTCTATTGTCGCGGCTCTGTATACATTCTGTAGCAAGAACCCATTATCCTCCTTCAACATTCTATTCCTTTGACATTATCTCTTAATTAAACTTGTGACTTGCCATCAATAAATGTCATCCTGAAATCAAGAGCATACCTTGAGGCATTTTGTTCGGCAGAAAATAATGGGATTGGCATTTGCCCTTAGCCTGACTTCCAACCACAGATTTGGAGGGAAGTTTTGCAAGAAAGATTCAAACCGAGTCTAGTATATCTAAAAATATCACAGACTTATCCATTAGGTTGAACTCTACTGATATACAGAGGGAATATATTTTATTTAGATATTTTGTTAGAAGCACAGTAATACTTTTGCATCAAGTGTGGATGACCTAGATTATGCACAAGTTCCAATGAACTGACTGGGATGTCGTTTGATCAAAAATGCTTTACATACCAACCCTGTCAGCATATTCTACCTAGCTCGTATAATGAGCTTAATGAGAATATTAGAAAACCTCTTGAGTAATAAAGAGAATGTTATTTATATCCATTATGAATATCCATTACTGCATTATAAAAGATTGCACTTTGAGTTTACCCAGACACTACAGTGCTGAATGTCAGATTTATTGTATATAAATTTATTGCATATACTTGAGAATGCTAAACAATCTTACTTTCTGGACTTGGCCTGTACTTTTAAGCAGGTGGTAGAGGATAAGAAAAATGGCAAGGAAGAATGCAGTGTGCATATCGATGAGCCTGGCATACCATAAACAAGACAAGTACTGCACACTGGAGACTGCAGTCACTGAATGAGGCTAACAAATGTGCCATCCAGCAGACAATTTCTCCTTTCTTTTATAACTTGAATTAGTTATTATATTCTATAACCAGATCACTCCTAGGTCAAATAGCATTCAAATATCAGATATTATTTTCTGAATGTCTTTTGTCATAAAAGGAGATATTCAACATTTTTAAAACTTGGTAGTGCCTGAAAAAATATATTCAGTGTTTGCAAGAAGCAGAGCTCACGTTTTATTGGGCTGCAATTCATTCTCCTAGGTATGGGGCTTTTATTCACCTGCTCAAACTTTTTATCCAGAATGCATTTATGCCAACTCTAGGCAAGTTAAGTCTGGTGCCCCATGATGCTCTAAAACTAGGGTCCAACCTCAAGGGTCACTGTCCAATCAGGTTTTCAGGTTTTCCACAATGAATATACATGAGATCTATTTGCATGCACTGTCTCCATTGTATGCAAATAGATCTCATGAATATTCACTGGGGAAATCCTGAAAACCTGACCTGGCGAGGGCTGAGGTTGGACACTCCTGCTCTAGACCATAAAAACATAAGAGTTGCCCTACTGGGTCAGACCAAGGGTCTTTCTAGCCCAGTATCCTGTTTCCAACAGTGCACACATAAACCAGAGGTCTAGATGCTGCAATATAATTGTATCGCAAACACAAAGCACCAATGCTGAGCCAGTAGCTGTTTATTTAAAAGTATTTAATTAACCACAAACAACCTTATAACAAGTGGAAATAGTGATTCCAAAACACTTTTCATACTAGTTCATCAGCCCAAAATGTTTCGGCATTCATCGTCTGCTTCAGGGACAAAATTTAAAAGTGTAAATTGGACAGACAATCCACCTAAAGATAAACAATAAAAATAGGAGTATAAAAATCTTCCTAAAATGCCATCTATATGTAAAAATAACTAAGACCAAAAAACACACATGTGTGGGGCCTTTGTGGGACCAGTATTTACATATGTAACTCACAGAATACTATAAGTTACATGCTAAATTGCCACATTTTTGCACATCTACTTATGTTTGCTATTGACATGCTGTACCTGGCTGCATCTAAATAAGGTTCATTGTTGCTGATTTATGCTACTATTCTATAACGGAATCTTGATGCCCAGATTCTAATACAGAATTAATGCTCAGCACATCTAGGCATCTAGGTACCTAAATTGTGGTGCCCAGTTTAGAAATGCCTCCAACTGCTTATGGGGCTTTACAGACATAAAGGGCTAGATTCCATATATGGTGTCTGAAAAATTCATGCAGTAAAAAACTGCACCTAGGTGTATTCGCTAAAGTACGCCTACATTTTATAGAATCAGCTTAAATTTCTGTGCGGGATATAGAATATGCCAAGTGCCTTTCCACGTGACTAAATTTGGTCACATTCATTTAGGCCATGTTTTACTCGGCGTAAACACTGATGCCGAAATTAGGCGCAGAGCGAATGATTCTATAATAATACACATAGATTTTAGAAATGCTCACACCCCACCCATTGCCACGCCCCTTTTCAACTATACGACTTAGAATTTAGGCGCACCACGTTACTGAATATACTTAGGGCCCTGTTTACTAAGGCGCATTAGCTTTTTTAATGTTCCTACAATTATCGCGCTCGTTAACCGTGTGGGTGCCTATAACGATATTGTAAGCATATACACTGTTAATCTGCGTACATGGTTAACATGTGTTAAAAATACTAACGTGCCTATAACACGGCTTAGTAAACAGGGCCCTTAGTGAGTTGTGCACGTAAATCTTAATTAATGCCAATTAGTGCTCCAATTAACAGCGCTGTTAGCTAGCTAACCAATCAGGTTATGCGTATTGAAACGCTTCGATTTCCAGATAGAAATCAAGGCTCACTATATAGATTTTGGGGAGAATGTGGGTATTGTGGGGGGGGAGGGGGTTGTGATCAAAAATCAGCTAGGGCATAGCTTTTCTGATTCCAGCCTCTCCTTCCCATTTGACCTTGATTTACTTCTTGCCACACTGTCCTCATTTGGGTTCCAGGGCTCTGTCCTCTCCTAGTTCTCCTCCTATCTCTCCCACCGCACCTTCAGAGTACACTCTCATGGATCCTCCTCCACCCCCATCCCGCTCTCTGTTGGAGTTACCCAGGGATCTGTCCTTGGACCCCTTCTCTTTTCAATCTACACCTCTTCCCTGGGCTCACTGATCTCATCTCATGGTTTCCAGTATCATCTTTATGCTGATGACACCCAGCTGTACCTCTCCATATCAGACATCACTGCGGAGACCCAGGCCAAGGTATCGGCCTGCTTATCTGACATTGCTGCATGGATGTCCAACCGCCACCTGAAACTGAACATGGCCAAGACCAAGCTTATCGTCTTTCCACCAAAACCCTCTTCGCCTCTTCCTCCGCTCTCGATCTCTGTTGATAACACCCTCATCCTTCCCGTCTCATCCGCCCGCAACCTCGGAGTCATCTTCAACTCCTCCCTCTCCTTCTCTGCGCATATCCAGCAGACAGCCAAGACCTGTCGCTTCTTCCTCTTTAACATCAGCAAAATTCGCCCTCTCCTCTCTGAGCACACCACCTGAACTCTCATCCACGCTCTCATTACCTCTCGCCTTGACTACTGCAACCTACTCCTCACTGGCCTCCCACTTAACCATCTATCCCCCCATCAATCCATTCAGAACTCTGCTGCACGTCTTATATTCCGACTGAACCGATATACTCATATCACCCCTCTCCTCAGGTCACTTCACTGGCTTCCGATCAGATACTGCATACAGTTCAAGCTTCTCCTTCTCACCTACAAATGCACTCAGTCTGCAGCCCCTCATTACCTCTCTACCCTTATCTCCCCTTACGTTCCCGCCCGAAACCTCTGCTCACAGGACAAATCCCTCCTCTCAGTACCCTTCTTCACCACCGCCAACTCCAGGCTCCGCCCATTCTGCCTCGCCTCACCCTATGCCTGGAATAAACTTCCTGAGCCCTTAGGCCAAGCCCCCTCCCTACCCATCTTCAAATCCTTGCTCAAAGCCCACCTCTTCAATGTTGCTTTCGGCACCTAACCTTTATACCTTTCAGGAAATCTAGACTGCCCCAATTTGACTGCCCCCACTTGACTGACTGTACATTTGTCTATTAGATTGTAAGCTGTCCTTCTATGTTAAATTGTACAGCGCTGCGTAACCCTAGTAGCGCTTTAGAAATGTTAAATAGTAGTAGTAGTAGTAGATACTACAGCCTCTACTTGAGGATCTGCCCACTATTGCTACATGTCTCAGGTGCATCGCCCTTTGAGCCATTCCTGCAATTGATTATGTACCCTCCAAGTTTGCTGTCTTAAAGGCACAGGAGCTCATGAGCTGAAAGCTTTCCTTATGTTGCTTGCTTTCAAATCCCTGCACCTTTTTGAGAAAAGGCATGGAGCAGATATACTGACCTGGTTTGTTTACATCAGTGTCCTACCAGTGGATGCCTGATCCCCCAGTAGGGCAATCTGACTCTGGTGGGTACATTGATCTCAGCTGATTTTAGTACACTATTTATGAGGCGTATTTTCAAAGCAGTTAGACTTACAAAGTTCCAGAGTAACCTATGGAACTTTGTAAGTCTAAGCGCTTTGAAATACACCTCTATCAGTAAAAGGTAAGAAAAGGTAACTAATTGCATTAATTAAAAATAGTCACCAAACGATATTTTCTGAAACCTGAACTTCTTTTATAAATTTTTGAACTAAAACAATTAATCAGTCAATATGGGCTTTTTCAGAAAGCTTACTCATTTCTAAAAGAAGCAAAATTACAAAACTGGATCTGTAATTATTGGTTAAAAATGTCTCTCTTCAAGTTAAGTCTCCACACAAAAGCATTATTTCAGTTTTGCTTACCAGCTAAAGTCAGGTTGGGACTTCATCTCACTAAGGGGCCCTTTTACTAAGCAGCAGTAGGCGGGTGGCACTACCACAGGGGTAGCGCAGGTGCTCTGTGGTAGTTTTGAAGTTGGCACATGCTGTTTTCCCATGCTAGAAAATATTTTTCTATTTTCTACCAAGGGGGCATTCCCGGCAGTAATCGGCAGCGTGGCTACATCGGTGTGCTCTGTCTGATTACAGTATGAGTAATATTCAGCCAGGGGTGAGTATTTTGCTGACTACCACTGGCGTTATTCCTGGCTATTCAGTACCAGACCATGTCTGTGCCTCGGCACAGAATATCCAGATTATGCAGAACCAGCTAACACATGGAGGGGCATAATCGAACGGGGACAACCATCTCTAAGGTCGACATAAATGTTGAGATTTGGGTGTTCCTGACCGTATTATCAAAACAAGATGGACGTTCACCTTTCGTTTCGATAATACGATCAGGAACGCCCAAATCTCAACATTTAGGTCGACCTTAGAGATGGTCGATCTAAATGTTGAGATGGTCAATCTTAGAGATGGTTGTCCCTGGTTTTCGTGTATGGAAGAAAGTGGGATGTTTGACCACGGAAATACAAGACCTGGAGAGATGGATCTTAAAAATACTTGTTTATTGATGAAAAAAAGACTTGACACAACCAGGCCTGCATCAGGAGTCTACAAAACACATATATACAAATAAACGTTAAATAAAAACAAACCATATGTAATCAGAGAATCAAATGCTAAAAAGCCAAGCATTAAGGCAAGATCGATCTATCTATCTATCTATCTATCTATCTATCTATCTATCTATCTATCTATCTATCTATCTATCTATCTATCTATCTATTAGCATGGCATCTTCCATTGTGAAACCAAATTATATTTAAATTAAAGGTTGGCTCAGCTGTCAGTGTTAATTTGGAATCATCTACAAATATTTTCTAGAAACAATAATTAGCTCATGATGCTGAAAAGCAAGAGAGAAACTTGATGGGATGGATAACAATAAGAAAAGCTTTAGGGATGCTCCCATTGTTATTCACCCCATTGAAGTTGTTTCTCAGCATCATGATCTAATTATTTTTTTCTGGAAGGTTTTTGCAGATGATTCCAAATTAACACTGACAGTTGAGCCAACCTTTAATCTAATATTATTTTGTTTCACAATGGAAAATGACATCCTTTTTTTTTGGCCATTCAAAACTGCCCCATATCCTACTACCTTCATAGCATGTTAATATTGTGAGATTAGTGTATAAACCTGAAGCAAGATGAACAATCATTTTTGCCTTAATTTTCCATTCTTGCTGCTAGGGTTTTCACAGTTGCATCTGAATCTTCAATACATGACATAAGCTAGTATAAACAAAAAGGATTTAGGATTCTTAGCTGTGTGCTATCTAGAGGGATTAAAGACTTTACTGATGGATTGTGCCTGTCTAAGAGGAGAGGAAAGGTCTTAGGTATATACTTTAGATGATGTGGAGGGGCATAATCGAATGGGGCACCCAAGTTTTCCTGAGGGTGTCCTCGCAAAGGGGCAGGGAAACCCGTATTATCGAAACAAGATGGGCGTCCATCTTTTGTTTCGATAATACGGTCGGGGACGCCCAAATCTCAACATTTAGGTCATACTTAGAGATGGTCATCCTTAGAGATGATCGTCCCCGGTTTTCAGCGATAATGGAAACCGAGGACGCCCATCTCAGTAATGACCAAATCCAAGCCATTTGGTTGTGGGAAGAGCCAGCATTCATAGTGCACTGAACCCCCTGACATGCCATGACACCAACCGAGCACCCTAGGGGGCACTGCAGTGGACTTCAGAAATTGCTCCCAGGTGCATAGCTCCCTTACCTTCGGTGCTGAGCCCCCAAAACCCCACTACCCACAACTGTACACCACTACCATAGCCCTTACGGGTGAAGGAGGGCACCTACATGTGGGTACAGTGGGTTTCTGGTGGGTTTTGAAGGGCTCACATTTACCACCACAAGTGTAACAGGTAGGGGGGGATGGGCCTGGGTCCACCTGCCTGAAGTGCAGTGCACCCACTAAAATTGCTCCAGGGACCTACATACTGCCTGCTGTCTGGGAGCTGGGTATGACATTTGAGGCTGGCAAAAAATATTTTTAAAGTTTTTTTTTGAGGGTGGAGGGGGTTAGTGACCACTGGGGGAGTAAGGGAAGGTCATCCCCAATTCTCTCCAGTGGTCATCTGGTCAGTTTGGGCACCTTTTTGAGGCTTGATTGCAAGAAAAAATGGACCAAGTAAAGTCGGCCAAGTACTCATCAGGAATGCCCTTCTTTTTTCCTTTATCGTCCAAGGACGCTCATGTGTTAAGCACGCCCCAGTCCCGGCTTTGCTATGCTGCTGACATGACCCCGTGAACTTTGGTCATCCCCGCTTTCAATTATGCCAATTTGGGCAACCCTGGGAGAAGGACGCCCATCTCCCGATTTGTGTCGCAAGATAGGCGCCCTTCTCTTTCGAAAATAAGCCTGATAACGACAAAGGTTAAAATAGATAAAGGAGGAAGGCGACACAGATGGAAACTGGAAAAATCTGACTGTCACCTTTAACAAATTAAGAAAATGGATAATCCTACAAAAGATTATGAAAGTCAATTACTTTAATCAAAGAATTAGAGCCATGTATTAATTTGATTGTTCTCCTGCTGCAAACTAAGGTTTGATTAAAGTGGAGACATTTACAAAGTAGAATCTAGAACATGGGTCTAGATCTCCTTTGAGATCAAAGCTCAGAATATTGCCCTAAAACCTTTTTCTAGACTGTAGTTCTAGATGGCTACCTATAGTATAGCCTGGAATGTACCTAGAGCATTGATGAGAACAAATGTCCATGCCTAGATGTATGGAAGAATACTGCCAGAACTGAGCACATCCCATCCTAGGCATCTTATTTTCGATCTCAACATTCTGTACAGAATGGGCCTTTAAATGTCTGATGTACAAATATGTAACTGATTCTGTCTACATTCATATATGTTCCCATGAGGTGCTGTTTAGGACCAGTGAGTGATTGGGGATATGGGCGGGGACTGGTAATTTTAACATTGTAATCATATGTTATTTTACACATTTATACTGTATATGCTATAGTGATTATTATTATATTTTTGTATATTCCAATATTTTGTAAGGACTATTGAGGAAGGCATAGGCCAAAATAGTGTTGAGTCCACTGCCAAGTGAAGCCTGTCAGTGGCAGCCCTACCATTAGGCCAACTGAGGCAGGAGCCTCAGGCGGCACTAATTATAGAGCAGCATCTTTTCCCCCTTCCTTGCTCAACTCCCTCCACAGCCTACCTCTTTTTCTTTGTTCTTTAAAAGTCGTCATCGGTAGCAAACCCCATACGCTGCCCTGACGCTGGTACTGGCATCTCCTGTACTGCAGCCCGCCTCTCAGACGTAACTTCCTGTTTCCTTGGAGGTGGGCTGCAGTACAGAGGAGACTGTGGTGCCAGTGGCAGGGCAGCGTATGGGGATCGCTGCCGCCTCAAACGTTTTGAAAGCAACAGCAACAAAACAGAAGGTAGGCTTGAGGTGGGGGAGGGAGAGATGCTAGACCATGGCTAGGGGTGGATGGGAAGGAATTGGTGGGGGGGGGGGGGGGGGTATGATGCTGGGGGGCATGGAGCTATTTCATCCCTGCCTCAGGTGGCAGATTGCCTTGGGTCACCCCCGAAGCTTATTGCTGCTCTTTCATGTGCTGTGTTCAAACAAATGCTGGTTTATCTAATATAATAAAACGCACCGTGAACGTTCTGAAGACAACGTTCTGTGAAGCCGGAAGCTTGAAGCCGGAAGTCTGAAGCCTTGAAGCCTGAAGCCTTGAAGCCTTGAAGCCATCTGACGTCACTCCCAGGCTGAGGCTGAAGGGTTCGGGGATTCGTGGTGTGAAGCCTTCAAGCCAGCCAGCCGTCTCTGCCCCGCCCTCGCGACAAAACAAACAAATCCGGAAGCGAAACGTCAGGGAAGGAGGCGGCGCTCCCTACGTCTAGCCTTCCCTTCGCTGTGTTCCGCCTTCAAAACAAGGCGGAACACAGCGAAGGGAAAGCTAGACGTCGGGAGCGCCGCCTCCTTCCCTGACGCTTCGCTGCACGAACCGCCACGGAGGTAAAGTTAAAAAGAATTAAAAAAAAAAAAAAGGGATGCATGGATGCGAAGGGGTGTGGGGGCATGGATGCGAGGGGGGGGCATGGATGCGAAGGGGGGGGGGAAGAAGAGGGCGGGCCAGGCTGGGACATGGGAGAGAGCGTAGCATGGATGCGAGGGGGGGGGGGTCATGGAAGGGCGAGAGGGGACTTGCTGGAAAAGGATGAATGGAGGCGGCAGGGGACAGAGGAGCATGGATTACAGAGCAGGCCTCAGGCAGAGAGGGGAAATGCTGGATAGGGAAAAATGGAGGGGCCAGGTGACAGATGAGCATGGATGGGCATGGATTGGAAGGGCAGGACTCAGGGAGAGGGGAATTGCTGGATAGGGATGAATGGAGGGGACAGATGGGCATGGATGGATATGGATTACAGAGCAGGCCTCAGGCAGAGAGGGGAAATGCTGGATAGGGAAAAATGGAGGGGCCAGGTGACAGAGGAGCATGGATGGGCATGGATTGGAAGGGCAGGACTCAGGGAGAGGGGAATTGCTGGATAGGGATGAATGGAGGGGACAGATGGGCATGGATGGATATGGATTGCAGAGCAGGCCTCAGGCAGAGAGGGGAAATGCTGGATAGGGAAAAATGGAGGGGCCAGTTGACAGAGGAGCATGGATGGGCATGGATTGGAAGGGCAGGACTCAGGGAGAGGGGAATTGCTGCATAGGGATGAATGGAGGGGACAGATGGGCATGGATGGATATGGATTGCAGGGCAGGCCTCAGGCAGAGAGGGGAAATGCTGGATAGGGAAAAATGGAGGGCCAGGTGACAGAGGAGCATGGATGGGCATGGATTGGAAGGGCAGGACTCAGGGAGAGGGGAATTGCTGCATAGGGATGAATGGAGGGGACAGATGGGCATGGATGGATATGGATTGCAGGGCAGGCCTCAAGCAGAGAGGGGAAATGCTGGATAGGGATGAATGGAGGGGGCAGGTGACAGACAAACATGGATGGCCATGGATTGGGAGGGCAGGGCTCACGGACAGAGGGGAATTGCTGGAAAAGGATGAATGGAGGGGGCAGGGGACAGATGGCCATGGATTGGGAGGGCACGGCTCACACTCTCTCTCTCATATACAATGTCTTTCTCACTCTCACACACACTGTCTCACACTGTATCACATTCACTCTCTATGTGCCACACAGTCACTCACACACTCGCTTGGTCTCATACACTCACTCAAACAGAGAATCTGTGTCTCACACACACTCTCTCTCTCGCCCACACACACACACTCTCACTCACACTGTGTCTCACATACACACTTGCACACACTCTCATTCTCACACACACACTCTCTCACAAACACACTCACACCCAGACTCACGCTCTCTCTCACACAATCACACTTTCACTCCGACTCTCAAACAGTCACTCTCACATACACTCTCCCAAACATACACACTCCGAGGAAAACCTTGCTAGCGCCCGTTTCATTTGTGTCAGAAACGGGCCTTTTTTACTAGTATATGAATAAAGGACTTGCTTTGTTAACCTGACTCATTGCATTAATCATTCCTACTGTTTACTTTGACACTTGTGGGATATGCATATTTTTTGGACTTAGATTGTCTCATACTGGTGCTGGACACTTGCTGACATGGCTTTCTTGTTACCTCCCTTGTGTCCTTCTGAACCTTTGCCACATCTTTGTTGCCTCTGCTGCATGGAAGGGCAGTCTCCTATGATGCCGAAACGGTGTCTTGCAGTGCAGAGAGCAGACCACCACTATGAGTTTGCACTTTGCTCTCCTCCTTAGAAAAATTTGGCTGTCTCCTCTTGGCATGTTGCAATTGAAATAGAAACTCATTTAGGGGGCAGTATGTTGTATTTCCTGAAAACTGTACATCTAGGCTCCACGCAGCACTTTCTAGTGAATGTACAGTAGTAGACACCCTTGTTAGGATGTATTTTATATCCATGAACATTCATCTTTTGGACATCCTTTTTTTCGTACAATGGGTGATTTTACATAATTTTTGTATGTCATCATTCCTTTATCTGTAATACACCTGTCACCATGCACATCTCTAATTTGGACATTTATATTCACAAACACATTTTATGGACTTCATATCAAACACTTGCGTGTCCTCCCAGAACATCCTCATAGCAGGGGACATCAACCTACACCTCGAAGACACTAACATAAATAACGTAAACGAATGCAAGGAATTCATCCAACTATGGGAGCTCCACTGGCCTAATATGCAATCCACCCACAAAAAAGGACACAAACTAGACATTATAACTCACAAATTCTCATCAGAGCCCATCCTCACTATCACAGATACAAAATGGACAGTTGCACCATGGTCAGATCACTACAAAGCAAATACCTCCCTCTCATGGAAAACAAAAGGGTCACAACGAAAACAGGAAAAAAGAACCTATACCACAAGAGGCAAAATAGACCCACTAACATTCTGGCAAGAACTTTATACTGACGAATGGGCAACTCCCACAGACTCACCCCAATTTCTACAAGAATGGGACAACAAATGTACAGCAATACTAGACAGCATAGCACCGCTCCAAACTAGATCCTCAAAAAGAAAAAACTCCATACCATGGTTCAATGAAGAATTGAAAGACTTAAAAACACAGGTCAGAAGACTGGAAAGAATATGGAGCAAAAGAAAAGACGAAATCACTCTTAATGACTGGAAACAGCTGCAAAGAAAATACAAATACAAAATCAGACAAACTAAAAGAATGTACTACAAAACCATAATAAGACCAAGCTACAAAGATGCACATAAGCTCTTCTCACTTGTGAACAAACTCCTAAACACTACACCGGTTACTTCTAACAACACAGACACCCCATCCGCTATCAACATAGTGAAATATTTTAATGAAAAAATCATAAAACTCCGGCGCATGATACCAAATAACACCACCGACTATACAAGAATCCTTGATTGCCTAGATCCAAAACCTGGGGAATACCCAGCTGATCGTTCATGGACCAACTTCGACGAAATCTCAGTAGACGAACTCTCACAATGGCTTAAAAAATATAGCAAGTCTCAATGCAAATTAGATATTTGCCCTGTTAGCCTAATAAGAGCCGCTCCAAAACAATTCAAGAAAGACCTTATGGACCAAATAAACCACAGACTCCAAAATGGCCTATTCCCCACGAATAAAGGAAACATCCTACTCACACCTTTGCCAAAAGACGCTAAAAAAAGCACAATGAACTTAACTAATTATCGACCAGTTGCATCTATACCGCTCATTACCAAAATAATGGAGGGTATAGTTACGAAACAACTCACTGAATACCTAAATAAACACTCAATTCTACATGAGTCACAATCAGGATTTCGATCAAATCACAGCACCGAAACATTACTAGTGGCAGCAATGAACTCATTCAAAAAAACAATTGCAACTGGCAAGAACATACTAGTACTGCAATTTGACATGTCAAGCGCCTTCGACATGGTTGATCATGGAATATTACTTCATATTCTAGAATACTTCGGAGTCGGAGGCCCGGTCCTCAAGTGGTTCAAGGGATTCCTCACCACCAGATCCTACCAAGTAATAACAGATGCCGAAAGATCACCTCCATGGACACCGGAATGCGGAGTTCCTCAAGGATCCCCCTTATCACCTACCATCTTCAACTTAATGATGATACCACTAGCCAAACTATTAGCCAATCAAAACCTTAACCCTTTCATATATGCAGACGATGTCACAATCTACATCCCGTTCAAATACAATATAACCAAAATTAACAATGAGATCAACCAAGGCCTCAGAACCATGCACACCTGGGCAGATTCATTCCGTCTAAAACTCAACGCTGAAAAAACTCAATGCCTAGTACTCACTTCTCAATACAACACAAACAACTACTCCACTATTACCACACCATACTGCACCCTTCCTATCTCAGAAAACCTGAAGATTCTCGGAGTTACCATAGACCGAAACCTCACTCTCGATACCCACGTGAAGAACACGACAAAAAAGATGTTCTACTCGATGTGGAAACTCAAAAGAGTCAAGCCTTACTTCCTGAGAAGCATTTTCCGCACCCTGGTACAGTCTATGGTATTAAGTCACTTGGACTACTGTAACGCTCTGTACACTGGCTGCAAAGAACAGACTATTAAGAAACTCCAAACAGCCCAAAATACCGAAGCCAGACTCATATTTGGTAAAACCAAATACGAAAGTGCGAAACCCTTAAGAGAGAACCTTCACTGGCTACCACTCAAGGAACGCATCGAATTCAAGATATGCACGATCATACACAAGATCATTCACGCAGATGCCCCACTTTACATGTCTAACCTAGTGGACCTACCGCCCAGAAACGCCAAGAGTTCAGCCCGCAAATTCCTCAATTTGAACTTCCCCAGCTGTAAAGGACTTAAATACAAGTAAGCATACACCACCACCTTCTCGTACAGAAGCACACAGCTATGGAATGCGTTACCCCCACCCTTAAAAACCATGGACAATCTAAGCAACTTTCACAAATCCTTGAAGACACATCTCTTCAACAGAGCCTACAAAAAGAACCTCTAAAGACACAAATCACCACACAACCCACCAACACAACCAATTACACCTCCTACATCACCCTATTTAACACCCCCTTCTCTTTCTTCAAATATCTTCGTCCTACCACCGACTATATCTATTATTCCCTCATGAATATGTCATAATAACACTCTGTAAGCCACATTGAGCCTGCAAATAGGTGGGATAATGTGGGGTACAAATGTAATAAATAAAATAAATATGTGACATTGGACTTCCTTTCTAAAATGCCATTTCACGTGTCATTATAAAATACTAGGGCCAAAGCAGCAGAAACTGTACCTAGATTAAGGCCATGGAACATAAGAACCCAATTTTTACAATGTTAACAAGGTTCTGGAATGAATGGATGAAGATGTATAAATAGCCAAATAGGACAGAAGCCAACTATGATCCATTAGTCTCCAATCATAAAGACCTCTATTTACTGGGCCAAATTAAGGTTTTTTTTATCTAACACATAGTAACTGCAAAAGTTAGTGGCCTAGTGGTTAGGGTGGTGGTCTTTGGTCCTGAGGAACTGAGTTCAATTCCCACTTCAGGCACAGGCAGCTCCTTGTGACTCTGGGCAAGTCACTTAACCCTCCATTGCCCCTTGTAAGCCGCATTGAGCCTGCCATGAGTGGGAAAGCGCGGGGTACAAATGTAACAAAAAAAAATTCACATTAGCTGCAAAATCTCCACAGAAATTGTTGAGACTTTGCTGGCTCTTGGGGGAAGGCAGCCAATCTGCTAGTGTAGGGCAATGTTAATGATGTAGCTGCTAACATTGAATGCAGTGAATGAAACCTCTTGAGGTGCAGTTAACTTCTGCGTTTTCTGCCATGTTAGCAGTTAATGCTTATTAATGACACCTATGTTAATGGAAAGGACACTCCCCACCCATTCCCTATCTTGTAATATGAATATCCACATGTGAAGGGCAATTTTTATAATCTAGGCACCCGTGTTTACGTACCCATTGCATTGAAGCATATTTTCAAAACACTTAGACTCAGAAAGTTCAATAGTAACCAATGGAACCTTTTACTAAAGGTTAGCTTGAGTTATCTGCAACAGGGTTCATAGGAATAAAATGGGTCCTGCTGCAGTTAATTCAAGCTAATCTTTAGTAAAAGACCCCCTGTAAGTCTAAGTGCTTTGAAAATGAGCCTCAATTGTGGGCCGGATTCTATATATGGCGCCAAAAAATTGGAACCAAAAACCCTCAGCTTAGCGTTAGTCTATTAACTTCGCCTAAAGTTAAGCGTGGATTATGGAATATGAGTAGCAGCTGTCCCCTGATTAAAACCTGGTGTAAATGCCGACGTCTTATTTAGGCATGGATCAACATATTCTGTAACAGTGCTTGTAAATTTTTGGAACACCCATGACCCGCCCATGCCCCTCTCATGACCACACCCCATTTTGTGATCCACACATTAGAATTTACATGCACCACTTTACAGAATACGCTTAGAAACTTGCAATGTAAATTCTAATTAGTGCCAATTAGTGCCAATAATTGCTTGTTAGCGGCCAATTATTGGCACTGATTAGCATGTTAAACAATTAAGTTGCATTCACAAATCAGCTACCTGTGCAGATTTCCATTTGCAACATTAGTCGCCGTTTATAGAATCTGGGGGTGTGCAAGTAAATATGTAAAATACTAGAATTTACATGAGTATTGGGCTCATTTTCAAAAGAGAAGGACGCCCATCTTCCGACATGAATCGGAAGATGGACGTCCTTCTCCCAAGGTCGTCCAAATCGGTATAATCGAAAGCCGATTTTGGACGTCCCCAACTGCACTCCATCGCAGGGTTGGCCAAATTTCAAGGGGGTGTGTCGGAGGCGTAGCGAAGGTGGGACTTGGGTGTGCTTAACAGAAGCTTACTGCTAATATAGTATATTAACTAGATTTCAGCACTATTTTAACAGTTAATGTGTGTTAAAACCCAAATTAAATATATAACATAGTTTAATACACAGGTATCTAAGAGGTCCTTTTATTAAGCTGTGGTAAAAAGTGGCCTTAGAGCACCCTTGCACAGGTTTTCCCCATGCACTAAGGCTATTTTTACCACAGTAGTAAAATGGCTGATTTTCCAGTTTTTTAATTAATGGCTGCACACTAATATTGCCATTAGCATGTGGCCATAAAAAAATTACCACGGGAGCACTTACCAACACCTGTTTTGTAGGCGGTAAGGGCTCACACGGTGATCTGCCATGTTTACTGAATAGCACGGGTATGCCCACTCTCTACCCCCAGACATGACCCCTCCAACAAAAATTTTAAAATAGTTTTTAGCATGTGGTTAGCTCATGGCAATTTAGAACTTACCACAGGATGCATGGGCGTATCCCACGGTAAGCCATTTTAACTTGTGGTAAGCGCATGCTAGTGCTTACCACAGCTTAGTAAAACACCCCCACATGAACAGAATAGATAAACAAGCTTTTTGGGCTAGATTCTATATGTGGCACCTGAAAATTCCATGTGGAAAACAAAATATGCCTAAGCGTATTCTGTAAAGTACGCCTACATTTTATAGAATAGGCTTATTTATTTATTTATTTATTTATTTGTTGCATTTGTATCCCACATTTTCCCACCTTTTTGCAGGCTTAAATTTCTGCACGGTATATAGAATAACGCTGAGCACCTTTCCACACAACCAAATGTTGTCATGGCTATTTACACCATGTTTTCCTTGGCATAAATCCTGACACCTAAACTAGGTGCAGACCACCGGATTCTGTATGGCACGCCCAGCATTCTGCGCTGAAATCCAAGCATATTCTATTACAACACATGAAACTTAATTGGCTTAATAAGCCAAACAGCATTTTTAACAGCACTTAACATGCAATAAGAAGCACTAATTGTCAATAATTAGAATTTATGTGCACAACTCGCTAAGTGTATTGTGTAATGCACAGCACCTAAATTCTAATGTACAGAGCCAAAAAGGGACATGGTTATGAGTAGGGAAATTTCATGGGTATTCCAAAATTTATGTGCACTGTTATAGAATATGACCCTCTGCGCCTAAATCTACACGCAGGTATTTACGCTATATTTTCCTTGATGTAAATGGATGCACATAGCTCTAGTAGCTGGGATATCAACTAGGCATATTCTATATACTGCACCAAATTCTAGGCACCACTTATAGAATACGCTTAGGCGGAAATTTATTCCATGAGGAATTTTCAGGCGCCATATATAGAATCTAGCCCAGAGCAGGTGCATTCTATAACACATGTAGATTTTAGAAATGCTCATGCCCCACCCATGCCCATGCCCCCTTTTCAACTGTGCGATTTTGAATTTAGGCACACCACATTACAGAATACGCTTAGCGAGTTGTGCTTGTAAACCTTAATGTCAATTAGTGCTGATAATTGCTTAACATCCAAATAAAACTGCTAATTAGCTAATTAACCAATTGAGTTATGCAAATTGTTATAGAATATGCTTCAATTTCCACATGGAAATCAAGGCGCCATTTATGGTATCCCGAGGTATTTGCTTAATATATTGCCCATATTTACTATTAGATTCTGGCAGATCAAATATTTTACAGACTAACATCCTACAGATCATGAAAATGCAATGTAAATATACAGAACATATGTGATAAATGACCAAATTTCCAATAGTTATTATTGAAAACAAGAATGGTTTCTTAAGCCAGGATTCACCTAAGTAAAATATTGTAAAGGCACTACAGAGTTTCATTCCATGAAATTAAATCCTTGGTGCTACAGGATTTAAAAATAATCCCTTAAACTTTAATTTTGGGTGTCAGCCCAGGCTATGATTAGCCATGCGCCTCCGCCTTTATGTAGAACTGCTTGTCTTTCTGTTTCTCTTCAACACCTTGGCATATAGCCAGGGCTTGTCATCAACTTTCATCACAGCCGGAGGCTCTTTTTTCTTTTTCATTGTGAACTGATCTCTAGTAGCCCTTGTTTGTACAATTATTCCTCTTTCTCTGCGGTCTTTCTTTGGGGTCTGGTTTTCCCTTATACATTCTCCTGGAATCAGCAGATACATTCTTAATCATTTTCATCATTTTTATCATTAATTGTGTATCTGCTAGATTTTTTTGTTTGTTTTATGCATTTTCTTTTCTTTTAATAGTGTCCAACTCATTCAGTGGCACAGACCAATAAAAACATTTCCAGGCTCATGTTGATCCCTTACCTTGTTCTCTAAAAGAGGAAATATCCAGGCTTTTCATTTTATTCCACAAGACCATTTCACAATTTCATCTTTCACCACATGCTTTTTCCTTAAATAAATAAAATATTAGGTGACAGATGTTTTAGCTTATTTGCTGTGCAGCCTGGACTTGCATCAAACAATTTTTTGTGCTTAAAATGTAATATTAAAGAGAAATAGCATGTTGAAAAGTTGAGATAGCTGTTCAGTTCAAACCCTGGTACATCAATGAAATTCTGGATGTTTGAAAACATTTCCAAATGAAAGACAAATATTGTATTTGACTAATAAATCATTTTTGCATCATTTCATAAAATGATATTGCCATTAAGGAGGATTCATTCACCTTAGAGCTTTCACACAAATGAGATTATGCAGTTTAAAGATGGCCTTTACTAGGAATTGTGGAATATATTAATCTGTTAGCACTCAGGCACATTATTATCTCTTTATAGAAAAGGCTTACACTTGATGTGAAGAGGCATTTTTCGATATAGCATCTATATCCAGCTTTGGATGTTTTGCTGAAAATGTGCACAAATCAAGTAGCGAGCATGGCCATTTTCAAACCTGACGAACATCTATCTTTTGTTTTGAAAATGGCCATTTCCTAGATGTTTTTAGACATTTCATGCTCAGTGTGTTTTCCTTTTGTGACCATTTTTGATTAAAAAAAACATCCAAGGGAAAAACAACAAACACAAGCCATTGGGACATATTTGGGACAGCATTCTTAGTAGACTGGCCACACAGACATCCCAGCAGAGCAGTGGGGCACCCTAGGGGGCGCTGCAGTGAACGTTACATAAAAAGCCCCAGGTACTCAACCAAAACCCACCAAAAACCTATTGTGCCTAACTGTACACCACTACAATAGCCCTTAAGTCTGCAGGTATCACCTATATGTTGGTACAATAGGGTTTTGGAGGGCTCACACTTTCCACCACAAGTGTAACAGTTGGAGTGTGATATGGGTCTGGGTCCCCTTCTCTACAGTGCACTGCATTGACCACTAGGCTACTCCAGGGACCTACTTGCTGCTCTAATAGGTCTGGCCATTACATCTACTACTACTACTACTACTACTACTATTTAGCATTTCTATAGAGGTTGGTATGTACTGTTACATTCATATCTTTGTGGGGTGGGAGGGGGTCAGTGACCACTGGCATAGTAAAGGGGGGGGGGGAGTCATCTGGTTATTTAGGGCACCATTTTATGACTTTTAGTCATGATTGAAACAGGTCCAGACCAAAACATCCAACGTTTAGCCCTGGATGTTATTGCTTTGTTCTATTATGACTAAAAAAGTCCAAGTTCTGGGAACCCAAATCCCGTCCCCAACACACCCCTGAAATGTACTGCAGATGAACTACATAGAAAAAAGTCTTTAAAATGGGTTTCAAAAATAGTGATTTGGACATTTTTGCAAGAAAAACCTCCATATGCTGCTTTGTGCCACTTTTTGGATATTTTTCTGTTTTGAAAAGGTGCCCCATAGGCATGTAAGAATAGGACTTACAGCATACAAAAAGGGTTATGTGCACAATTTTAAAAGAAAAACAATGTGCATTTGCAAAATAATTTGCACATTAAAAAGGGGTATATTGTAGACGTGTCACTAAAGTATGCATGCCCTATTTATTTTGCAATATCAATATGTAAGTAACAAAAGGGGAAGATTGCTCAATTGAACGTACAATTGTCAAAACAACACAAAGAGCGGGCTGTAGTCAGCACGAGTGAAAAACCTAAAAACAAATAAACGGGGGAAAAGACCTCAGAAAGCTGTGGTCACCAGCTCAATAGCCGGTTAAAATATATTGAAGGTGATTCTAGATGTACTGATAATGTTTCTAGGTGTGTTGGTAGTGGGTAGTGGATCTAAAATGAGTATACTGAATCAGTAGTATGTTTGGGTTAAGACAAGGAGGAGGGAGAACAAACAGAGAAGGAGGGGGAAGGGTTGGAGGTATACCCTGTAGATCACATACAGGCCCTAAATCCAGTTCTTATCCCAGATGTTATAGGGTGAAATGCAGCCTTCAAGAAGAAGAGGATATACCATGACAGTAAATCTGAAGGTCACCATAGCCCTCACCTTTTTGACCACAGGACACTTTCATACCACTGTGGCAACATCTGTGGGAATGCATCAGTTAGCCAGCTCACTCTGCATTTCAGTTTTTTGAGTGGTTTCTTCAGAAGAACCAGTAAATATATTTCTTTTCTTGAGGATATACAGCATAGACATCAGAACATGACAGAATATTATTAATTGTTCACCTTCCATCAGTTTTAGGGGCAATATGCTACATTGCAATCAGACCACCTGCAGGAATTAGGCAAGTTATATGAATTATCTTTGATGTCTTATGACTCAGTGCAGGCTTAACAAGCCAAATAGAGCTGTGATTTTTTGCAGTTTAGTTTTGATTGACATCAGGGCAAGCCCTAAGTTTAAAATGTATTTAAAAAACTAAACAATAAAAACCACTCCTGCACTTAGAGGCCTTTTTACTAAGGGCCCTGTTTATTAAGCTGCGCTGTAGGCACGCAAACGTTTTAGTGCGTGCTAACACTAGAGACACCCATAGGAATATAATGGGTGTCTCTATCGTTAGCGCACGCTAATTTTTAGCACACACTAAAAGGTTAGAGCGTCTACAGCGCAGCTTATTAAACAGGGCCCTAAATTGCCTAATGCAGCTTAAAATGACATACCACGAGATGCACTCAGGCATCCTGCGATAACTGCCAAATATGTGGACACTAACCGCATGCTAAAAATATTATTTTTTTGAGAGGGCGTGTCAGGGGGGTGGATCATGAACATTCCCACACTAAGCACATCTACATCAGCAGCAGTGTAGTAAAAAGATCCCTTAAATTCTTTTTTTTTCTTTTTACAAAAATAGCCTTTTAAAAAATTATTTATATCATTTCACATTATACATCAAAGATTCAACTTTGATCAGAAATCCAGAAATAACAAAGAAAATACATAATAAAATATGAACTGTAAGGCACCCAATACAGTCCACCAAAAAAGAGGGGAGGATCCTAAAGAAAAACTCCATAGGAAGATGGAGAAACAAAAAAGGAAAAAGAGAAAAGAAGGTATCAGTGCAAATACCCCCACAACTTATATCCTAATGCCTACTATTAGGCAGCTATTGTAGAAGTCCCCGATCTGCCTTTAGTTTGAAGAAAAGGCTTCAACTGCGAAGGATCATAATATACATATTTAACATTTTGTTAAGAAATTAGACATTTACAGGGAAACACAGTTGAGAAGATGCCTACAAAGCAAGAACTGATTGGCGCATAGCCAGGAAGGAGCCCAACTTAGACAGCAAAATCTCGCTGAGCCCTGCTGGGCCATCCACTCCTCCCCCTCCGGGAGTATTGTGGGAGTTTCAGGAGTGGCAGCAAGAGGAGCTCGGGAGTATGTCCGGACTCATCGCCTCAGTCTCCCAGTCATCCCTGGAAGAAATACAGCCAGTGGAAGGATTGCCCCTGACCTTGTCATAAGGTGGAGTGTCTTCCCTGGCGGTCAGGGATGGTGAGTTGTGAGTTTTGGATGGGTCATCTGTACTGGCTGGCAGTGTTGCTGCTCCTCTCAAGCCACTGGTTAAACCCGCTGTGGTGGATATGGAAGCCATCTGGGGAACCTTAGAAAGCCTTTATCAGGTAAGCTTTAGTTTCATTCTACAATGATTGAGTCTTCTCAGCTGAAATCTTTGGAAGATACTACCTCACAGCATTTTGCAAGGCTGGAAACACTTGAGAAGTCAGTGTCTGATATTACAACATCGTAGATCAGTACTCTGAGGATAAGATTTTGTTTCTACGCAAAATAGAGAATTTAGAGAATGCAAGCAGGAATTTGAACATGCATTTACTTAACTTTCCAATTTCAAGATTACTTTCACTGAAGAAATTTTGTTTAATAAGTGTTTAACATCAGTATTAAAATACCCAGATTCTAATATGCCTCCGTTACTAAAGAGTGTCAGATGGCAGCTGTAGTCTGGTGTCACAGCAGGCCTTAACGCCTGGGCCGCGGGAAATATGTTGCTTGTGCATGCATGATCAACATGCACATGCAGAAGTGGGAGAGAAGTTCCCAAGAGGGGAGGGGAAGCACAGGAGGGGGCTCAAAGGCCTGGATGTTGGTGGTGCGAAAACACCCGTGAAGGAGCAGTTCTGACTGGCTTAGCTGGCCCAGCAACCAGGAGCTGAGCAGGGGTAAGTCCCCAGATGTTCAGGCACGGAAACACTGGGGGAAGGTGGCTGCTGATTGATGCCAGAGCGCCCAGTAACAAGGGGGTGTTTGGAGTGAGCGCCACAAGGCATGCGTGCGTCCATGGAACCGAAGTTCCAGTTCCAGGGAATGTAGCTCAGCCGCGGCTGAATTTTTCAACTCCTCTGAGCTTTTCCAGGCTCAGGGACAGTCAGAGGCAGCGGCTGACTGAAATACTACTGAAGCTGGGCAGAGTTGCTGCAATGTTTGGCTAAGATGTGAGAGATGGCTGTGAGGCAGTGCTGATGCTGGAAATGGTTAAGATATTTGTTTAGCTGATACATGTGTGGCCGGAGCTGTATGGTCAGAGCTGGGAAGAACTATAAAGGCTTAGTTGTTGGGAAAGAATTGTGTGTATGTGTATTTGGTTGAGTGTATGAGTCAGAGCTCTGAAGTGTGGCTGTGGTATGAGTGTGATTATATTTGCAATGTTTGGAACCCTCATGTGAATGAGCCTGGTTCAGAACATATGTCACCACAAAATAGCCATTAGACGGCTGGAGAGAGACTTGAAGAGATATGGAGGCTAGAGTGAGTGCAGCCTGGATGTTGAAAGAATTTAGGAAAAAATGGTTAAAGGTCTCTGATTTTAAGATTTAAAGTAGTTTTGGAGGTTAAGGGAACTGATTCTGTGTAAAAGGGAACGGAAATGTCTGTTTTCTGTGTGAGTGGGAGAAACGTTAGAAACTAGAAGTCAGCTTCAGTTGGTGAAAAAGCTTTGAGAAAGGTCTAAAATGCTTAAGAATTTAGAGAAAATATATTTCACTGTGGGATTAATCAGAGGGATTATTTAGAAAAGCTATTTATCTTCATGATTCTATACTAAAGGGAAGCTGAGGGTTTTGAGATACTGTGTTATAAGAATTGCCTTTAAAACTGTTTCTGGGGAAGTGTAACCTCAAGAAGAAACTGTGACTAAAAAAAAATTCCAGTGATAATCCAAATTTCTTGAGGAAGAGAAATTCAGAGATGAAAACAGCTTTAGAATGTTGAGTGCTGCATATTTGCTGAATTAACCCAGCGGTGAAACATCTTGGAATTAGAAAAGGTGCAGAGAAGGGCGACAAAAATGATAAAGGGAATGGGACGACTTCCCTATGAGGAAAGACTAAAGCGGCTAGGGCTCTTCAGCTTGGAGAAAAGATGGCTGAGGGGAGATATGATAGAGGTCTATAAAATAATGAGTGGAGTGGAACAGGTAGACCTAAATTGTTTACTCTTTCTAAAAATTCTAGGATTAGGGGGCATTCAATGAAGCTACAAAGTAGTAAATTTAAAAGAAATCAGAGAAAATGTTTCTTCACTCAACATGTAATTAAACTCTGGAATTCGTTGCCAGAGAATGTGGTAAAGGCAGTTAGCTTAGCGGGGTTTAAAAAAGGGTTGGCTGGCTTCCCAAAGGAAAAGCCCATAGACCATTATTAAAATGGACTTGGGGAAAATCCACTGCTTATTTCTGGGATAAGCAACATAAAATGTTGGTGTACATTTTTGGGATATTTGTGACCTGGATTGGCCACTGTTGGAAATAGGATGCTGAGTTTGATGAACCTTTGGTCTGTCCCAGTATGGCAATACTTATGTGCTTATAACTTATGCAGTGCTAGAGAGGTTTAACTGCTTAGAGGCTGGCAGCACCTGCGACTTGTCATTTATGCTGAAGCAGGGAAATAATTCTGATGTAGTGTCAATTTAAGAAAAGGTTTGAGTGCTGCACTGATGAGATTGAAAGGAATCTGCTCAGAGTGCATCAATAGATTATTGTGAGAATTTAGAACAAGGACAATTATTTTTTGCTTTCTCAAATAGCAGTACAAGGCCTTTTCACCCAAAAAGACACTGACTTAGCTGTACACACAGGGAGTTAAGGTTTTGCTCCTTTGATTTTGTTGAGAAAGATAGTAGGTCCAGAAGAGCTTCACCGAAGGAAAAATCTGGAGACTGGTCCAACTATCCAAGACAGTCAATGGTACCCATCACAAGAAAGTATCAGAGCCTGTGAAGATGTTTTTTTTTTTAATTTCAGTATGCACACTTACCCCTCTGTTTACTAACTATGTTAACGGCTGCTGTACACTTAAGCCGACACAGCCCATTCACTTAGTAAATGGGGGGGGGGGGGGTAGTTTTATTTATATTTATTTTCTCGTACCAGTATTTTGTGCATTTTAATGAACATTGGGGCAAGAGTAGAGGGACAATGTACCTGAAAAGCCCGCAGCTAAGCATTCCTGCTAGAGGACACGAATACTGGTTAGAACAAGCTGTTTTAGGAAACTGATGTTAGGGAAAAACTGTGTAATACCTACTAGAGTATCTGCTGGATCTGCAAGGAAAAAAAGTAGAATTTAGTTGCACATACATCCTAAGTTGGGAGACAGATTAAAATATAACACAAGTAGTACTTACCCGAAGACACGATTGAAATTTTACCCACAAGAGAAAGAGTAATCATTTCTAAATTGATTTATATATTTTAAAAATTGATATCACACTTTAGCAAGCTAGTAGTGGTTTTGATAAACGTGTTTAAAGATTTTTAAATGTCTTGCTAATTTGGAGTGCACTTTAGATAATTGTTTTAGCTCACTGTTTTCAATGCTGTTCAAAGTAATTCTGAAATATATGTGCAATAAAAACTTTGTTTATCTATAAATCTTGTAGAAGCCTCTCATTGTCTGGTCACACTCACTCAGCAAATTAACACTGGTTTATTTTAGCGGCAGTGGTGCCAAGGGTGGAAGCGTGCTTTATTTCAGGGAAAATCAACCTACCCCTGACTGCTGTGACCAATAGCTGATTCTGCTATTGCAAAGAAACAAAGCATCTCTGAAGCCAAGGGGGCTCTGTAGCTTTTACAGAGAATCAGTTCCCTTAACTTCCAGAACTACTTTACATCTTAAAATCAGAGACCTTTAACCATTGTTTCCTAAATTCTATCAACACCCAGGCTACACTCACACTAGCCTCAGTCTCTCTTCAAGTCTTTCTCTAGCCGTCTAACGGCTATTTTCTGGTGACATCACATATTCTGTACCAGTGAGGGTTCCAAACATTGCAGAAATAATCACACTCATACTACAGCCACACTTCAGAGCTCTGACTCATACAATCAACCAAATATATATTCACGCAATTCTTTCCCAAGAACTAAGTCTTTCTAGTCCTCCCCAGCTCTGGCCAAACAGCTCCGACCACATGCATCAGCTAAACAAATATCATAACCATCCACAGCATCAGCATTGCCTCACAGCCATCTCTCACCTCTTGGCCAAACATTGCAACAACTCTGCCCAGCTTCAGCAGCATTTTAGACAGCCACTGGCCCCTGAGCCTGGAAAAGATGAGGGGACTTGAATAATTCATCCGCAGCTGAGCACGACTGTATTAAGTGGGCGACTCCATTTCCTGGAACTGGGACCTCCTGGAATTCACTCTAAACCCCCTCCCCCTGTTGCTGGGCACTCTCACACCAATCAGCAGCCACCTTTCCCCGACGTTTTTTCACTCTAAACATCTGGGGACTGACCCCGGCCCAGCTCCTGGTTGCTGGGCCAGCTAAGCTAATCAGAACTGATCCCTCACAGATGTTTTCACATCACAAACATCTGGTCCTTTGAGCCCCCTCCTGTGCTTCCCCTCCCCTCTTGGGAACCTCTCTTCCACTTCTGCACATGCGCGCTGATCGCACATGCACAAGTAACATGTCTCTCACAGCCCTGGTGTTAAGGTCTGCTGCAATACTGGACTACAACTGTTAGCTGTCTCTGCTCCTTCAGGCACTAAAACTGCTCCCCATCCGCAGTGGTCCCGTGAACCCTGGAGCGCTTCCCTCTTCGGCAAGGGAGCACTTCTGGGTTCACTGACACCTGCAACTCAGCCCTCATGCTAGTTCCTGCTCAACCCTGGGACCCACTAAAGCCTCATAAGCATTTTTTATATTAATGTTTAACCCCTTTCCACCTGCTTGGAATCATGTATAACCTCTGACTAACTTCTCTTCAGGAGCTGAGTATTGGAGTGTTTGAAGGAAAATGTGTAGATAATGTTTACAGAATACAGTTATTCACATGTAGGCAGCTGGGACAAGAGATGCAAAGGGGACATGTTGTGAGCCAGCAACCCCCCCCCCCCAAACAAACAAACAAAACCCCATTTATTTCAAAATTTACAATGTGAATACAATATATATTTCAATTAATTTTCCTGCTGGCTTTTGCACCTTCGCAGAAGAAAGTATAATATTTATAGACATGCTTGTTTTTGCCAGGGCTCAAAATGAGAAATTGAACAGGATAATTATTTGTTATTTTTGCCTTTATACTTTTAAACAAAACGTTTTCAGCTTCTCATACTTATTTGCATCACTTATACATCTAAGGGTTGATATTCAAAGCAATTTAAATGGCCAGGAAAAGCTCCTAGCCATTTAAACAGCGTGTTGGGGGCTAACCAGAGATGTTCAGTGGTACTTGACAGTGCCACTGAATATCCCCTCGGACCAACCTTGCTGGTACCAGCTAGTTTGTGAGCAGTCCGGGAACAGAGTTGGGGCAGAGTTAGGGCAATGTGGCAACCCAGCCAGTTAACAGAGATTTTTAGTCTGCTGACCAGCTGAGCAAGTGCATAAAGTTAGGACAGAAAAATGACTATCCTAACTTTATGCAGTAAAGTCAACCAGGCACCGGTCTGAATATTGGTTGGTGCTCAGTTGACTTCTAGGTCCTGACCCAATGTTCTGCCATCCCCATCCCTCTCTGGCAACCCTCCCTGGAACATCCGAAACACCCCTTCTGTTCCCTGTCCCTCCCAATGCCCATCCAAAAGCACACCAAGACTCCTCTCCCTCCCACCAACCCCCAAATGTCAGGAAGGACTCTTCTTTTGGATTGCCAGCTGCCCCTCCCGTCCTCCCAGGAGCCGAGGAATCCCCCCTGATGAATCCCTCTGTCTCCCTTCTACCCCTACCCCTTGAAACTGCAAGGCCTTCCCCAGTGGTAGGAGGCTTATCCCTTATTCATTCCCACCTTAGTGATTCCCTTATCCCTTATTTGCCCTGTTTGTCTGTCCTAATTAGATTGCAAGCTCTGTCGAGCAGGGGCTGTCTCTTCATGTCCAGTGTACAGTGCTGTGTACGTCTAGTAGCGCTTTAGAAATGATAAGTAGTAGTTCTAGTAGTAGTTGTTGCCCTGGTGGTCCAGTGAGGAAATGGACAGGAATGATGCCCACTTGATCCTGCCCACTCTGTCAAAAATGGCTACCATGTTCTCTAGAGTCAGCCTCACAGTACTTTGGCACTTTGAGGCTGGTGCTAGAGTCATAGCACCCATTTTAGAAGGGGGAGGGTGGGGGAGCAGGCATTCAATGGAGCATATCCATTTACGCAGTTCCCAGCTAAAATTCAGCTGGGACCTACGTAAACAATAGCAGCTAGCACTGTAGGAATTAGGCACGGATATTCAATGCTGGTGGCTGGACATGGCCTGGCTAATTCTGCCCGCGGTGGTCAGCATTTTTAAAAAATGTTGACCGCCATGGACTGAATATCGATCGGCTAATGTTTTCAAGTGGAGCACCTATATGTATAAGTGGCAGCACTTATATGTAGAAGTTGTGATTAGATTGTAATTAGATTGTAATTAGATTGTAAGCTCTGTCGAGCAGAGACTGTCTCTTCATGTTCAAGTGTACAGCGCTGCGTACGTCTAGTAGCGCTTTAGAAATGATAAGTAGTAATAGTAGTATCAGTGCCAGCACGGAAACTGCTCCGTAATGTCACCCTTTTATATATGTATATTGCTGCCAAAGTACTGTTCCTGCTCAATGTGGCAGCAAAAATACATGTGCATTTGCCAGCATCCTGCATTTGGCAGAACCTTTTTGTAAAATACTCAGTAATGTGAACATTCCAAAGTGGATGTCCCAGTTCCCACATAAAGCCCTTACACACAATGGGGCTTAAAATGTAATAGCTGGACCACAGAATATAAACTCCCAAAGTTCTTTCTGCATTTCTAGTTTTCAGCTGGGGCAGAGGCAAGGTAATTCTTCAAAGTAGATTGAATGGTAGAATTAGCACAAGCGCTTATAAAAGGATAAAATCTTGTAGAATCAATTGCTGAAACTATGATTAACTATGCACAGACGGAGGGACAAGATAATCAAATGAGTTATAGGACCTGCATTTCAGCATGAAAGTGACTAACACTTATACCAAATGCGTGTGGCAGCAAAAAGTCCACTGATTTTTGTTTTTAAAAAATGTCTGCTGGATAGATAGGTTTGTCCCAAGAAAATCTGGTATCTAAACACTATGTATGAAGGAAGAATTAGAAATTCACTTCTGATCTGCAGCTGTAAGGCACGCATGTGGATTCCTCTCAGCACAGGGTTGCAGTGTCTGCTGTTTGAATTCATTGATATGTTGTTTTGAACTTCAGCTATTTGTTCTGTTTTCCTGCTGGGACCAATCAGAGATCTAGGAAGGGAGACTCTTTCTCTTATGATGCCGCATACCATCAGCCTCTTGTCCTGTCCCTCTGAAATGTCTCAGCAGCACTGCAGAGCAGGGGAATAGATGATTCTGTTCCACTGTGCGTGTTCCCCTCACTGCTGGCAAATACTCTTTTATGGTTCACAAATAGTAGAACTTGCCATGGTAGTTTTATTCTATGGCTCTTACTGCAGAGGAAACCTCTATAAGCCCTGACCTTCAATCAAAAAACAATCCCTCTGTTTACTAAGTCGTGCTAGTAGTACCAGTGGTGCGATAACGCCGACACAGTCCATTCACTTTGAATGGGCTATGTCTGCATTGCTGGACAGTAGTCGCTAGCGTTTCTTAGTGAAGGGGGGGGGGGGGGGTGTAAATAATTTGCCTAGATCACAAGGAGCTGAAGTGGGATTTGAATCAGGTATTAATGATGGCAGAGAGGCAAACAGCACATATTAAAATCTATTCACAAGCATTTTAGATTCAGGCAATAGTGCCCAGTGAATTAGAGACAGGGCCACAGGTGCTAGTGATAGCAACCTCAAAAATTCTTGTTGCATAGTAGAGTGAATCTTTAATGTCCAGGAACCTAGCAATGGAGTTTTCATGAAACCCAGTCCAGCAAAACCAAAGAATGACCATAGACTGAAGAGGCTTAGGACATAAGTGGTAAAACCTGTTTTGTTTTTTTTCTGTCACCCAAAGAATGAGTTTATCTTTGTACAGCCTTGAGTATATTTTGAGGACAATTTTCAAACTATGGCTAAAACAGCAGTTTTTTCCTGCAGAAATACTATAAATGATGGATGTTTTAAATGACCTACCCTCTATGCAAGTAGAATTACATGACTTGTTTAATAGCATGCCTATTTTTGCCTACATTTTTGGAGGCAGTCTCTCAGGAAGGGTTAAGTTGGGGGAAGCTGTACCATAGGGTTGTCTAACCTCATTCCTTGAGGGCCGAAATCCAGTCAGGTTTTCAGGATTTTCCCAACGAACATGTATGAGGTCTGTCTACATGCACTGCCTCCATTGTATGCAACAGATCTCATGGATATTCATTAGAGAAATCCTGAAACCCGACCTTGCAAGGGCCGAGCTTGGACACCCCTGTTCTATCATATGTCAATTAACATTTTTTAAAGTACATGGTGAAGACTCAGTTGGAATGCTTTGTTGAGTTTTGGAGCCCATATCTCAATCAGTCGGGATATAAATAAATCTAGAGCCCTTCCAAAGAAAAACAAATAAAATGCGGCAAGGTCTGCACCAAAATTCATGCAAGATGCGACTTGAGGACCTAAATATGTATAGGGAAATGGGGAATGATATACTGCCTTTCTGAGGTTTTTGCAACTACATTCAAAGTGGTTTACATATATTCAGGTACTTATTTTGTACCAGGGGCAATGGAGGGTTAAGTGACTTGCCCAGAGTCACAAGGAGCTGCAGTGGGAATTGAACTCAGTTCCCCAGGATCAAAGTCCACTGCACTAACCAGTGCTTCTCATTCCAGACCTTGAGGCAAACTTACATCCATCAGGTTTTTAGGATATCCACAATAAATATGCATGAGACAGATTTACATACCAAGGAGGCAGTGCATACATATCTTCCTCATGTATATTCATTGCAACAAATTGACCGGGTTCACAATCTATAAAGTGATAGTACAAATTAAATCTACAAAATCAATTATCACTTATTAGTACATAAATATTTATTACATATTACAAAACAACCTAAAGAATATAACCAAATATCATTAAAACAATCAGACCGCAAGAATGACTCCCACTTCACTCCCCCAAGCACTGGTACTCTTAAAGTTAATTCGTATAGTTGACTCTCAAAACACAATTCCCTGGAGGTAGAAAAGTCACCATTTAGGAAGCCATAACTGTAAAATGTTTATAAAAAGATATTTGAAAATAGATGAAAAACATACTCTGAAATGTCTATATGCAAATGCTAGGAGTCTGAAAAATAAGATGGGAGAGTTGGAATATATTGCACTAAATGAAAAATTGGATATAATAGGTATTACTGAGACCTGGTGGAAGGAGGATAACCAGTGGGACACTGTCATACCGGGGTACAAAGTATATCGTAGTGATAGGGTGGACCGGACTGGTGGAGGGGTAGCATTGTATATTAACGAGAGCCTTGACTCAGGTAGATTACAAATTCAGCAGGACACAAATCACACCTTTGAATCATTGTGGGTTGAAATTCCATGTATAAAAGGGGAAAAAAACAGTGATAGGAGTGTACTACCGTCCGCCTCGCCAGGATGAGCAGGTAGACGCAGAAATGATAAAAGAAATCAGAGACGCGAACAAAATGGGCAATGTGATAATAATGGGTGACTTCAATTATCCAAATATAGACTGGGTAAATGTAACATCGGGACACGCTACAGAGGTACAATTCCTTGATGAAATCAAGGACAGCTTTATGGAGCAGCTGGTGCAGGAGCCAACGAGAGAAGGAAAACTTCTAGACTTGGTCCTTAGTGGAGCACATGATCTGGTGAGGGACGTTATGGTACTGGGGCTGCTTGATAACAGTGATCATAATATGATCAGTTTTGATATCGACCTTGAAGTAACTGTACACAGAAAGTCAAATACGTTAGCGTTTAACTTTAAAAAAGGAGACTATGATAAAATGAGAAGAACGGTAAAAAAAAAAACTTAGGGGGGCAACTGAGAGAGTAAAAACTGTACAACAGGTGTGGACGCTGTTCAAAAATACCATCCTGGAAGCCCAGGCCATACATATTCCGCGAATTAGAAAAGAAAGACGGAAGTCCAAAAGACAGCCGGCCTGGTTGAAAAGTGAGGTGAAGGAAGCTATTAGGGCTAAAAGAAACGCCTTCAGAAAATGGAAGAAGGAACCGTCTGAAAATAACAAGAAGCAGCATAAGGAGTGTCAAAGCAAATGCAAGGCGCAGATAAAGAAGGCCAAGAGGGATTACGAAAAAAAGATAGCATTAGAGGCAAAAAAACATAGTAAAATTTTTTTTTGGTATATTAAAAGCAGGAAGCCGGCAAAAGAATCGGTTGGGCCACTGGATGACTGAGGGGTAAAAGGGGCGATCAAGGAAGACAAAGACGTAGCGGAGAGACTGAATGAATTCTTTGCTTCGGTCTTCACTGAGGAAGATTTGGGTGGGATACCGGTGTCGGAAATGGTATTTCAAGCGGACGAGTCGGAGAAACTTACTGACTTCACGGTAAACCTGGAGGACGTAATGGGGCAGTTCAGCAAACTGAAGAGTAGCAAATCTCCTGGACCAGATGGTATTCATCCTAGAGTACTGATAGAACTGAAAAATGAGCTTGCAGAGCTACTGCTAGTGATATGCAATTTATCCTTAAAATCGAGCGTGGTACTGGAAGATTGGAGGGTGGCCAATGTAACGCCAATTTTTAAAAAAGGCTCCAGGGGAGATCTGGGAAATTATAGACCGGTGAGTCTGACGTCAGTGCCGGGGAAAATGGTAGAGGATATTATTAAAAACAAAATTACAGAGCACATCCGAGGACATGGATTACTGAGACCAAGTCAGCACGGCTTTTGTGTGGGGAAATCTGACCAATTTACTTCAATTCTTTGAAGGAGTAAACAAACATGTGGACAAAGGGGAACCGGTTGATATTGTGTATCTGGATTTTCAAAAGGCGTTTGACAAGGTACCTCATGAAAGGCTACAGAAGAAATTGGAGGGTCATGGGATAGGAGGAAATGTCCTATTGTGGATTAAAACTGGTTGAAGGATAGGAAACAGAGAGTGGGGTTAAATGGGCAGTATTCACAATGGAGAAGGGTAGTTAGTGGGGTTCCTCAGGGGTCTGTGCTAGGACCGCTGCTTTTTAATATATTTATAAATGATTTAGAGATGGGAGTAACTAGCGAGGTAATTAAATTTGCTGATGACACAAAGTTATTCAAAGTTGTTAAATCGCGACACGATTGTGAAAAATTACAAGAGGACCTTACGAGACTGGGAGACTGGGCGGCTAAATGGCAGATGACGTTTAATGTGAGCAAGTGCAAGGTGATGCATGTGGGAAAAAAGAACCCGAATTATAGCTATGTCATGCAAGGTTCCACGTTAGGCGTTACGAACCAAGAAAGGGATCTACTGTAGGTGTCGTCGTCAATAATACACTGAAACCTTCTGCTCAGTGTGCTGCTGCGGCTCGGAAAGCGAATAGAAAGTTGGGTATTATTAGGAAAGGTATGGAAAACAGGTGTGAGGATGTTATAATGCCGTTGTATCGCTCCATGGTGCGACCGCACCTTGAGTATTGTGTTCAATTCTGGTCGCTGCATCTAAAGAAAGATATAGTAGAATTGGAAAAGGTGCAGTGAAGGGCGACTAAAATGATAGCAGGGATGGGACGACTTCCCTATGAAGAAAGATTAAGGAAGCTAGGGCTATTCAGCTTGGAGAAGAGACGGCTGAGGGGAGACATGATAGAGGTATATAAAATAATGAGTGGAGTGGAACAGGTGGATGTGAAGCGTCTGTTCACGCTTTCCAAAAATACTAGGACTAGGGGGCATGCGATGAAACTACAGTGTAGTAAATTTAAAACAAATCGGAGAAAATTCTTCTTCACCCAACGTATAATTAAACTCTGGAATTCGTTGCCGGAGAAAGTGGTGAAGGCGATTAGCTTAGCAGAGTTTAAAAAGGGGTTGGACGGTTTCCTAAAGGACAAGTTCATAAACCGCTACTAAATGGACTTGGGAAAAATCCACAATTCCAGGAATAACATGTATAGAATGTTTGTACGTTTGGGAAGCTTGCCAGGTGCCCTTGGCCTGGATTGGCCGCTGTCATGGACAGGATGCTGGGCTCAATGGACCCTTGGTCTTTTCTCACTATGGCATTACTTATGTACTTATGTACTTATCATTGCCTGCTTGCTATGTACTTAGTGCTCTCAAAGTCTACCAACCAATACACATTGACCACTTGACAATCAACAATTCTGAATAAGCTGATTTGCTTGAAGAAGAGTTGACTTGCTTGAAGAAGTGTCAACCCCCCACTCAACTATGGGGCTTTGTGGAGAGGAAGATCATTATTGCAAATCAGAAACTCAGTGCTCAATGTCAGAATCACAAGTAGCTGCAGTGGGAATTGAACCCAGCCCCCCTAGGTCTTGAAGCTGTTGCACTAACCACTCCAGGAGGCAGTAAGTGTTCTGGTGTTAATTTTTTGCACATATTGTACACTAACAGGAACAGTAGTGCTTGGCCTGCCAAAAAAGTCCTATAGAAATACTGTGTTGAATCTGGGCTTAGCCCACATTTTACCACACCTTGGGGTCCTTTTACTAGGCCGTGTGTAGGCACCTACGCGAGCCCAACACATGCCAGATTGGAGTTACTGCCTGGTTACTGTGTGGCCCTTGCGGTAATTTCAATTTTGGCGTGCGTCTACTACGCACATCTGAAAAATATTTTTTATTTTCTGGCACGCGGCAGCTACGTGCGTCAAGTGGCATTTGATGTGCATAGACCATTACCTCTCAGTTACCATGTGAGATCTTACTGCTAGGTCAATGGCTTGCCATAAGGTCTGAGACCCAAAATGGACGCGCCGGATTTTCATTTTGCCACATGTCTGTTTTCGGCAAAACAAAAAAGAAATATTTTTGTAGGTGTGCTAAAAAATAATTCTACGCATGCCCAAAACATGCATCTACACTACCACAGGCCATTTTTCAGTGCACCTTAGTAAAAGGACTCCCTTAATATATCATATCTACTCTA
Organism: Microcaecilia unicolor; assembly: GCF_901765095.1. Classification (NCBI taxonomy): domain Eukaryota; kingdom Metazoa; phylum Chordata; class Amphibia; order Gymnophiona; family Siphonopidae; genus Microcaecilia; species Microcaecilia unicolor. The sequence goes on along the minus strand of NC_044031.1, from coordinate 229,886,324 downwards.
ACCACTAGGCTACTAACTCCACTCCAAATGATCTTGTGGGGGGTGATTTTATAAACCTTCTTGTGCATAAAGTTCTGATGTACATGCATTAACAGGATTCTCTGAAATTTAACCACTCCTAAAGGTATATGCAGTGCCAGCCATGTTCAAATGCGAAGTTTGGGTGGAGTGTGGGCAGGGTCGTGATTTACACACATGCTATATAAAATACAGTGGTGCATTTACATCTGCTGTCAAATAGGTGTCCTGCTATAAAGTAACTCTCTAAATGGCAAGAAGGTGGAACCAAGCATGGGACACCACGGCTCAAGACATGGCAGAAAAGTATTTTTTTTTTTATTTTATTTCTTTATTAATATTTCAATCAAAATCACAAGTAAATTTACTTGACAGGAAAAAAGCAACTAAAGAAACTAATTTACCCAGAAGTTCCTCAAAAATAAAAGAATAATATTCTCCTTTTTAGATGCTTTAAAGTCCACAATACAGAGTCCAATTTTTCAATAACTGGAGATATAAGGAAAAGAAATCAAATATTTCAAATATACTTTAACCAAAAACAAGACTTCAGCGTTACAGGCTTGGTATATATACACTTATAGAGCTCTCTTTGATGTTAAAAAGGAACCCAGTTGGGAAGGGTCAAAATACACATATTTAACATTCTGATAAGTTACCAAACATTTACATGGGTATTTTAAATAAAACGTTGCTCCTAACTGGAGCGTCTCCTGTTTCAACTGCAAGAACTTTTGTCTACGCTTCTGCGTGTCCCTCGACAAGTCAGGAAATATCCGAGTTTGTAAACCTCTAAAGGTTTTCTCTTTTTTTTGGAAAAATTTCTTTAATATCCATGACTTGTCTGAGGTCAATGCTACCGTGGCAAGTAAAGTTGAAACACTTAATTGTTCACTGTCTGAACTTTCTATCAATGCAGAGACATCTATTGCCTGGTTATTTAAATGCTGTTCATTTCTTTTACCCGGGATATAAAAAACCTGGGAGATAGGAGGGAACTGATCTTCTCCAATTTCCAAAACTTCTTTAAAGTAATTTCTTAACATTTCCCTCGGAGAAATCAAAGGTTGCAAGGGAAAATTTATAAAACACAAATTATTATTTTTTAAACTGTTTTCAAAAAACTCCGATTTTCTCCTTAGGTTAACCAAATCTTTAACAGTTGTTGTTTGCAAAGTTTGTATCTGTTGAGTATTTTTTTTTGTGCTTTGGAGAAGAGATGAGGGAAACCTGCAAGGGAGGACAGTTATGACCCTAGACATCATACTGGGCAGTCAACACGGACCATTTCAGTGTTTATCTATAATCAGAATCTATGAGGGATGCAAAGAACAACTCACAAAAAAACCTCCAGACCACCCAAAACACAGCAGCCAGGCTGATATACAGTAAAACCTGATTTGAAAGTGCCAAACCCTTCCGAAAAAAGCTGCATTGACTCCCAATAAAAGAACGGATCATCTTCAAAATCTGTACTCTGGTCCACAAAATTATATATGGCGTAGTCCCAGGATACATGATAGACCTTAAAGATCTACCATTAAGAAACAGTATCGGATCGTCATGATCCTACCTAAACCTACATTACCCAAATTGCAAAGGACTTAAATACAAAACAACCTACGCATCCGGCTTCTCCTACATAAGCGCACAACTATGGAATGGGCTCCCTAAAGCTGTGAAAACAATCCATGACCACCTGATCTTCAGGAAATCACTAAAAACCAACCTCTTCAAAACGGCCTACCCCAATGATCCAACGTAAACCCCTTCATCCAGCAACACAGCATAACCAATGATCGTACTGGACAATATACAATCTTCATTCTTTCGACCCTTACAACTACCTCATTCAATCACTGTATAACCTTGTATTTGTTATCAACCGACTTGGCGAATGCCTTTGACAGTACTATGTAAGCCACATTGAGCCTGCAAATAGGTGGGAAAATGTGGGGTACAAATGTAACAAATAAAAAAATAAAAAATCATCTACTTGCTACTATGTTACATGCATTCTTTTGCTCAAAAGAGTACTCAAAGAAAAAGCAGTGCAAGCTTTTTCATGGGACAAATATCTAAATAAAATTGCATGGCTAATGACCTCTCAATTGAATATCATTGTTATAACCCATACTAGATTTTCATAGGCAAGGCAGCAGGTACTAGGTGGTCCCAAAAATTACCCCTTGAAAAAGGAAGAAGGGGGAAGCATTTCTAAGAATATCATGAATGCTCAAAATATGCCAGTGTTTCTTAATAATGTTCTTAATTTTGTGAGCTGTCACAGAAAAAAAGAATCCCTTAGCGATCCTATGTACTTGTCCCAAGCTCTCTTGAATTCAGATACTGTTTTCATAGAAACAGAGAAAAATGTAGGCAGATAAAGGAAGTAGATGGCATGGATGGGCAGACTGGATAGGCCATAAGGTCTTTATCTGCCTACATTTTTCTCTGTTTCTATGTTTCTTAGAGATCTTATGTACTTGACCCAAGCTCTCTTGAATTCAGATACTGTTTTCACCTCCACCACTTCCACCGGGAAGCTGTTCCATGAATTCACCAATCTTTCTGTGAAGAAATATTTTCTCAGGCTACTTCTGAGTTTATCCCCTTGCACCTTCATCCTCTGCCCCCTCATTCCAGAGTTTCCTTTCAATTGAAAGAGTCTTGCCTCCTGTGCATTTATGCCACATTAGGCATTTAAATGTCTCTATCATATCTTAATCTCTTGTAGTTTATAAAGGTTAATCTCTTTTTTCTTACCTTTTCAGCCCTTACAATAGCCCCTTTTTGCCCACTAATTTCCTATTTCTTCCAGATGTTCCCATCCAGACATCAATTCCTTGGGGTAATCCCCTATCTGAATAAAGTTAGTTTTTTTGAAGTCTAGAACCTTCACTTTTGAATAAACCCTGTCCATACCTATCTTAATATTAAACCACGCCATCTGGTGATCAACCTTCCCAATAGTAAGTATTAAGTCCAATAGGGTCCCATCCCTCGTGGGTTCCATTATCAACTGCTGGAATAGTTCCCCCTGTAGAGAATCCAAGATCTCCCTGCATCTAAAAGACCCTGCAATAGGATACCCTAATCAACCTCTGGCATATTAAAATCACATATTAGTAGTACCTTCCCTTTCACAGCTGTATTTTGAATGTCTTCAATTAAATCTCTGTCCACTTCTTGTGTCTGTGAAGGAGGCCTGGATATCACACCAATGTAAATATATTTGCCATTCCCTCTTTCCAGATTGACCCACAGTGCCTCTTCCTTTCCCTATAGGTCCTGCAATTGTGTGGCTTTAATATTATCTTTAACATATAATGCCACTCTCCACTCTCTTTCTTCCTACCCTGTCCTTCCTGAACAGATTATAGCCTGGTATAACTGTATTCCAGTCATGGTTCTCTGTGAACCATGTCTCTGTGGTCACCACTAAATCCAAATCAGCCTCTTCCATCACTGCCTCAAGATCTAAAACCTTATTCCCCATACTTTGGGCATTAGTTTATACTGCTTTCCAGATGCTGCCCCTTTCCCCCATTTGTGTAGAGGTATTTAATGCATCAATTACCTCGAGGACTTCTACTTACCTGGGTGCTTTGATCACCCTGCCCTGATGATTCCCGTTTAAAGCCTTCTTCAGTAGGTCAGCCAGTCTGTTGTTTAAAACACTTCTTTCCATCTTTAATAGATGGACACCATCTCTGCTCTGCAGCCCTTGGAAAAGCATCCCATGGTCCAGGAAGCCAAAATGCTCTTGACGACACCGTCTGTGCAGCCATATATTCATCTCTAGGTTGTGAGCTTTCTGTGCCTTGGCCTTTATCCTCAACAGGGAGGATCGATGAGAACACCACCTGTGCACCTGTCTGGTTCACCCTTTCTCCCAGAGCCATGAAGTCACATTCAGAGATACCTATCAGTATCATTTGTGCTAATAAGGATGAGCAGCATTGGATAACAGTCATTAGGTTTGATGAGTCTCGGCATGCTCTCTGTAATATCTTGAATTTTGACACCTGGCAGACAGCACACCTCCTGGGACATCATGTCTGGTCTGCAGATGGATGCCTCTGCACCCCTCAGAAGAGAATTGCCAACCATCACTACCTTTTGCCTCTTAGTAGTCATTGATCCAGCAACTTTGGGGATTTTAAGCTCCAATTCCTCCTCTCTCTGGGATCCTCTCATCTCCTCCACTTCCAGTGCTGCGTATCAGTTCTTCAGTTCAAGGGCAGGTAGAGTCATGGTATTGATTTTGCAGGGTCTCATGATCTGAGTACAGTTGTCCACTTTCAGCACATCTTCTTCTTCCCTACTGCTGGAAATCTTTGATGTTTCATGAAGCATTTCATCGATGTATTTCTCATTTTTGCAGATGCTTCTCAACCTTGCCACCTTCTCTCTCAGTTCTTCTTTTACTTCTTTCATGGGGGATTCAAGTTGGACACATCTTGCACATAAAACTAGCCCCGCTCTTGGGATCGCATTTTCTGTCTGCACAGAGGCAGAAGCTGTAACTGGAGGCACAGATTTGGTGTCATGATGTTTCCCAGAAATACTGCAGTTGCAAAGAAGCTCCATAAAGAGAAGATTAAACTAAGTCCTTTCTACTAAATAAGAAAAAAAAAAAAGGAACAGTTTTCCCATCAATATAAAATTAGAATTTAAATAAACCCATTCCTAAAATAAATAAATCAGGAAATCAACACTTATTGGACCCCCCCCCCCCCCCACCTTCAGTCTATAATATCTACCTTCTAATTGGCTGGAGATCTTATAAGCTTATAAATCAAAGATCAGCCTTGGGGTGGATGGGAGATGGGGTGGGAGGGAGAGAATTAAACACTCAACAGAGGCTTCCCTCAACTGGTATCTGTGCTCTATACTGATGTTATGCCAAGCTCAATAATGCAACCTAAAATACTAAACTAGACTCTAAAACACTATGGGCCCGATATTCAGACCGCAAGAGGCAGTCTGTCTAACTCCCGTGATCAGCAGAGAACATGGAAATTCACCGGAAGATTGGAGGGTGGCCAATATAACGCCAATTTTTAAAAAAGGTTCCAGAGGAGATCTGGGAAATTATAGACCGGTGAGTCTGACGTCAGTGCCGGGCAAAATGGTAGAGACTATTATTAAGAACAAAATTACAGAGCATATTCAAAAGCATGGATTAATGAGACAAGGTCAACATGGATTTAGTGAAGGGAAATCTTGCCTCACCAATCTACTACATTTCTTTGAAGGGGTGAACAAACATGTGGATAAAGGGGAGCCGGTTGATATTGTATTTATATGAAACCACTAACAGAGACTTAAAAGGCTACACTATTGCCTAAACTGACTTTGCTAAACAAGGAGAGTAATTTAACACAAAAAAGGCAATGAAATAACCTATTCAGCCCCAAGTTTTGAATGCAATTTCCAGCAGGTAAGATACACCAGTGAACCTTTCCTCCCCTCAGCAGGTCCTCTCTCAGCACCTGTTCAGGACTAGCCTCTCATCCTTAAGTATCTTTTTTGGACAACAAATAATTTCAATTTGTAAACTAAGCCAAATATGTCAGGGCTGGTGTTAGACATGCAGGGGCCCAAGGCAGAAAACTGTGAGGGGGCTTTGAAGCCCATTTGAAGGCTATCAGGCTTATTTTCGAAAGAGAAGGGTGTCCATCTTCTGACACAAATCGGGAGATGGGCGTCCCTCTCTCAGGGTTGCCCAAATTGGCATAATCGAAAGCCGATTATGGGCGCCCTCAACTGCCTTCCGGGGACGACCAAAGTTCACGGGGGCGTGTTGGCACCGTAGCGAAGGTGGGACTGGGGCGTGATTAAGAGATGGGCGTCCTCAGCCAAAAATGGAAAAAAGACAATGACGAGCACTTGGCCGACTTTACTTGGACTATTTTTTCTTGTAACCAAGCCTCAAAAAGGTGCCCGAACTGATCAGATGACCACCGGAGGGAATCGGGGATGACCTCCCCTTACTCCCCCAGTGATCACCAACTCCCTCCCACCCTAAAAAAACTAAATTTTTTTTTGCCAGCCTCAAATGTCATACCCAGCTCCATCACAGCAGTATGCAGGTCCCTGGAGCAGTTTTAGTGACTGCAGTGCACTTCAGGCAGGCGGACCCAGGCCCATCCCCCCACCTGTTACACTTGTGGTGGTAAATGTGAGCCCTTCAAAACCCACCTGAAACCCACTGTACTCACATGTAGGTGCCCCCCTTCACCCCTTAGGGCTATGGTAGTGGTGTACAGTTGTGAGGAGTGGGTTTTGGGGGGCTCAGTACCAAAGGTAAGGGAGCTATGCACCTGGGAGCAATTTGTGAAGTCCATTGCCAGGGCCGGTCTTAGCAAGTGTGGGGCCCTATGCAGACCAATTTGGTGGGGCCCCATCCTAGCCCCGCCCACCCTAGCCCTGTCCCCACCCTAGCTCCGCCCCACCCTAGCTCCACCCCATTGATAAGATTATTCCATTTTTAGAACATTTTTTTATTTATGAAATTTCAAATAGACAAATGAAGCTAAACTTGTACAAAAAAACCTGATTGAAATAATAAGCATAATGCTATCATGAAACCTCCCCTCCCCAGAAATTATTCAGTTCAAGTCCACTACAATTAGTAGTTCCAATTCTCATAACAAAGGAGAATAAAGGAAAAATATTAAGAAAAGATCCAGTACTTTCAAATTCCCCTATTACTCTGTAACCCATCAAACCAGAGAGGCAAGTAGCCACATCAGTTACTAAATAGTTTGAACTGATTGTACCTACTTTATATTTTATTTATTTATTTATTTAGTTGCATTTGTATCCCACATATCAGATTTTGCTACTTCATGATTTCCATTCTCAGATTTTAGCTTTGTAATCTTTTCTTCCTGTGATTGCAGTCTAGCTTCCAAATGATTAATTCGAGGTGTCATATCATTAATTACTGGAAGCAGTGTTTTAGCTAAATCTGCTATTGGCATCCAAATTTTTATCAGGGGAAATATCTGCAGATCTATGTGAAAATAACCCAGGTATGTTAGAAACAGCCTCTTCCAAGCCAGAAGATCTTACTTGCTCAGCTTCTCTAGCAACTAATGTTGTTGGGCCAAATCCCTCTCAGGGAGGCAGACATTTCCAACCCTTGCACCGTCCGCAAGCATCGTTAGATGAGAGAGACACTTCTCCTGATCTTCCTGCCTGCATGGAATCTGATTTTGATTTGGCATAAGTGCACAACTGTTGGCGTCAGCAACAATGGCTCACCTCACGTCCTCACTACCTCCGACCAAGTTCCAGCTTTTCCTGCTCAGTGACTCCCGCCCTCGCGTCCGGAAACAGGAAATACATCAGAAGGCGGGACATTGAGCGGGAAGCTAGAGCCTGGAGGTGAGCCGTCGCGCTGCAACTGTCTGTCGTCGCCATTGGGGGCGGGGCCGTTGCTGCCTGGGCTGGCTCGCTGGCATCGCTCAGTTAGTTGCCGGGGTCTGGGGACTCAGGAGCTGACGGCGGGCTCAGCGGGCCCAAGCCGGGTGTGGGTGCTGCGCCGGTGGTGGCGGGAGCGGAGTGGCCGAGCCGCGGGAATCGGGATCATCTCAGGCGACTAAGGCGAGGGAGCGGAGGCACGAGCGAGGCAGAGTGAGGCGCTGCGCGGGGCCCCTTAGGCGCGCCATGCGGGGCCCCCTTAGGTGCGGGGCCCTATGCGGTCGCCCCTTGGTCGCCTCTCCCTAAGACCGGCCCTGTCCATTGCAGTACCCCCTAGGGTGCTCGGTTGGTGTCCTGGCATGTCGGGGGACCACTGCACTATGAATTCTGGCTCCTCCCACAACCAAAAGGCTTGGATTTGGTCATTTTTGAGATGGGCGTCTTAAGTTTCCATTATGGCCAAAAACCGGGGACGACCATCTCTAAGGTCGACCATCTCAACATTTAGGTCGACCATCTATAAGGTCGACCTAAATGTTGAGATTAGGGCATCCCCCACCGTATTATTGAAACAAAAGATGGACGCCCATCTTGTTTCGATAATACGGGTTTCCCCGCCCTTCGCGGGGCCATCCTGCGAGGACGCCCTCATGAAAACTTGGGCGCCCTGTTCGATTATGCCCCTCTTTGTCTTCTTCAATTTGAGGTAGTCATAGGGCCCTCTGTGGCATGGAGTTGTCACCTTAACATAAGCCCTGAACTATGTCTTCGAAAATACCTACAAGTAGTGTATATAAATAAACACCATCTTGTGTACTTTCATGTGCATATTTAGAAGTGCAGTTTTACTGCTTGTAAAACATGATTTATATGTGAAAAATTCTTTAAATATAGTTGACACATTATGACAAATATATTTCAGATCTTATTTTGGAACAGAAAAAAAAAGGGTAATGGTTGTGCACCGGAGTTGGCATCTCCAGTCCCTGAGGGCTCCAAACCAGGGAGATTTGCATAAATACTGCTTTCATAGTATGCAAATAAATCTCATGCATATTCATTACAGATCTCATGCTCGGTATTCTTGTTGTCACACAAATGTTCATCAGCATAAGAACGAAATAGTTAATCTGATTCTGTAGCTGCATTTCATAATTACCAACATTTTCTTTAATAGTAGTTAATTATGCAAACAGCAGGGAATTACTGCATACATCTAAATTTTGAATCTGAGACTGCAGAATAACATTTTTCTTTAGCAGGACTCCAACTGTACTTGTCTCCTTTAATTACTTTTATTGCTAAGACCATTGGAATTTCCGAATGTTTTGATTCTTTGCTTGCTTGCTCCAGGATTTCTTTTTTACCTCCATTTCAAAAGGAGAGGTGACCTAAATAATCTCTTTTCAAGTCCCTGAATTTCTGAGGGTTAGACCTTACACAAAAGAAGGTAGCTGCTACTTTTAACATACAGGACAGCTGAGAAAAAGTTAGGGACTTTGGAAGGACTTTTTCTGTTTTCTGTTTTTTTTTTCTACAGCTGTCCCAGCTGCCTAGCTTATCTCACATCAGGCTTGGGTACACCCACCCTCCACTGGGACATTATGTCTGGATGCTTTATCCCAACAATTAGGGAGGGAGGGAGGGATGCAAGGATATAAGTACATAAGTAATGCCATACTGGGAAAAGACCAAGGGTCATCGAGCCCAGCATCCTGTCCACGACAGCGGCCAATCCAGGCCAAGGGCACCTGGCAAGCTTCCCAAACGTACAAACATTCTATACATGTTATTCCTGGAATTGTGGATTTTTTCCAAGTCCATTTAGTAACGGTTTATGGACTTGTGCTTTAGGAAACCGTCCAACCCCTTTTTAAACTCTGCTAAGCTTACCGCCTTCACCACTTTCTCCGGCAACGAATTCCAGAGTTTAATTATACGTTGGGTGAAGAAGAATTTTCTCCGATTTGTTTTAAATTTACTACACTGTAGTTTCATCGTATGCCCCCTAGTCCTAGTATTTTTGGAAAGCGTGAACAGACGCTTCACATCCACCTGTTCCACTCCACTCATTATTTTATATAACTCTATCATGTCTCCCCTCAGCCGTCTCTTCTCCAAGCTGAAAAGCCCTAGCCTCCTTAATCTTTCTTCATAGGGAAGTCGTCCCATCCCCGCTATCATTTTAGTCGCACTTTGCTGCACCTTTTCCAATTCTACTATATCTTTCTTGAGATGCAGCGACCAGAATTGAACACAATACTCAAGGTGCGGTCGCACCATGGAGCGATACGACGGCATTATAACATCCTCACACCTGTTTCCATACCTTTCCTAATGATATCCAACATTCTATTCGCTTTCCTAGCCGCAGCAGCACACTGCGCAGAAGGTTTCAGTGTATTATCGACGACGACACCCAGATCCCTTTCTTGGTCCGTAACTCTCCCGGGGATTATAAGGACCCGGCTTCTGCTCCTCCTCCCACAGCGTGTGCAGTGGGAAAACTCCCCTGCTGCCCAGCGCCCACCCTGCTACCTACCCTGCGCAAGCTCATCGGGGAGCATGGCGCCATGTGCACCCGAGGGGCACTGTGCCTTGTTTAAATGTTTGGCCTCATCCCCTGGAAAGCTGCCTGGCTTCCCTGTTTTTAAATACATAATGTTTGACCAGTCACTGAGATGCTCCATCAAGAGTTATGTATTGGCCTCTTCCCCCCCAAAACATCTTCATGTTGGTCTCTTTCATTTCAGTTGATAAAACATGAAAGCATGAAAAACTAAGCAGCTTTCTCATTGCTCACTCACAGATGAGAGACATACTCTTCCAATAATAAAAAGAATGATATCTTAAATTGTATTCATGCTCATTAAAGAAAAATATTCAATATTTGTTCTACAAATGTGCATAGCAGGGGTTCAGCCGGGTCCTCTTTGAGTCATCTAAATGCAAATTTTTTTATCATCCTTATGATTTTTTTTTTAAACCCACTTTTTTGCTGTCATACGTTTTATGTTCAGTATAGAAAATAATGAAATGTCTTAAGGACCAAGGGAAGCAGAGGCTATCATATTTTTGAAGGGCTGTTGGCTTCCAAAACGTCTTATGGAGTTGAAATTAACTCTGGTGAAACAGTTTGGTAAAGGCAGTCTCCTGCTTGCTAGTCTATCCTTGCAAGAAAGCCAATCATGCAGCTCTGCATGCTGCTAGGCAATCATGATTGTGTTATTTCTTTGTTTCATTAGAAAACTATGTCCTGTCCACCATCCTATTTTCCCAGTCATAGGCGTCGGAATGGGGGTAGCCACAGGTGCCATGGCACCTCTAAACATTTCTTACAAACATGAAGCCATTGTACTACCTCCTTTCCTCGGCTTCAGCAATCAGCAGAGGTTAACGTGCGCACTAATGATAGACACCCATAGGAATATATGGTTGTGTCTATCGTTAGCACATTGTAAAAAGTGTGTGCGCCTATAGCAGGGCCCTTTATTATTAATTTAGGGTAAAGCAGTGTGATAGTGATGTTAGTCTACTTTAAAGGTTAATATATTAAAATAAATTTTAAACCCCCCCCCAAATTGGTGATTCCTTTTTATTGGACTAAATACATTTGTATCTCGCGGCACCTTATGCCCGGAATAGACTTCCTGAGCCTGTACGTCTAGCTCCATCTCTACTTGTTTTCAAATCTATGCTGAAAACCCACCTTTTCACCACTGCTTTTGGCTCCTAGCCACTGCTCATTTGCCCTCCCCCCTTGTTCCTTCTCACCCAGTACTTCCCTCGCCCCTTTTTTTTTGTCTTGTATGTCTGTATTTTAGATTGTAAGCTCTATTGAGCAGGGACTGTCTCTCTGTGTCAGGTGTTCAGCGCTGCGTGCATCTGGTAGCGCTATACAAATGCTAATAATAATAATAATTTGTTGACTTGTTTTCAGAGGCCAAAATCTTCTTCCTCAGGTCAGGATTCTATCTAGTCTAGGTAGTCAAGAATGTATTAAATTACTCCAATAAAAAAGTATCCCCTTATTTTTCATTTTTTTGTTTAATTGATTTTTAATTTAAGGTCTCTTTTACTAAGCCATGCTAGCGATTCCCATGTGGCAAATGGAATAGGCTATGTCGCATTTGCCATGCTAGGAATCGCTAGTGTGGTTTAATAAAAGAGGCCCTTACTGAAAGGAAATGCCAGTTTTTGAAATTTATATCGGCCATCTTTTTATTTTGCACAGTACAGAGGGACATGCATCCCTGTTTCTCTTTCTCTGGTGTTTGACTGTATGCAGAGTATGGCTTCCTGGGGGATTCAGTTTAATTTTTGTCTATATATTTCTATTTTTAGTTTATGGTTACTTATTCTGTACTTGGTGAGGGTCTGCCTCCTCAGGGCAGGAAAGAGCCCCCTTTTTTCTGCCCAGTGTGGCTGTAGACCTCTTTTGCTCCCGGTGCCAATTCAAAATGGCTGCCAAAAGTTCAAGCAGTGACCTTGCAAGACTTCTGAGAAGTCTCGCAAGGCTGCTGCTTGAACTCTTGGTAGCCATTTTGAAGCAGCGCCAGGAGCAAGACAGTCTGCAGATGCGCTGGGCAGGAAAAAGGGGGCTCTTTCCTGCCCCAAAGAGGTCACTAGACCACCAGGGTACCACACTAAGGTAAAGAAGGGGAGGGGAGGATAGGACACCCTGAGGCCCCGCCTGCCCATCCGTCTGCCAGTCTGCCCGTTTGTCCGCAAATCTGGACAAACAGGCAGGCTGTTTTTTTTTGGGTGGGGGGAGGGGGTTTGCCAGGTTCTTGAACCCTGGATTGGCCGCTGTCAGAGACAGGATGCTGGGATCGATGGACCCTTGGTCTTTTCCCAGTATGGCGGTGCTTATGTACTTATATGAGTTTATCTTGTTGGGCAGACTGGATGGACCACGCAGGTCTTTTTCTGCCATCATTTACTATGTTACTATGTTATGTACTTATCTACTGCCCTGGTGGTCTAGTGACCTCTTCCACCTTCGGGGCAGAAAAGAGCCCTCTCTTTCCTGCCCAGAGCGCTGCCCTGCATCCTGTTGCTGAACTCGGTGCTGATTCAAGATGGCCGTCGAGAGTTGAAGTCTCGTGAGGTCGCTTCAACTCCCGGTGGCCATTTTGAATCAGTGCCGAGATCAGCAACAGAATACAGGGCAGCACTCCGGGCAGGAAAGAGAGGGCTCTTTCCTGCCCCGAAGGCGGAAGAGGTCACTAGACCACCAGGGCAGTAGAGTAGTAAGTAAGGAGAGGGGAGGGTCGGGAGGCTAGCATAGGATGGCCCGCCTGCCAGCCTGCCCGTTTGTCCAGAAATCCGGACAAATGGGCAGATTGGCAAAACCAGCCTGGTTGCCCAGACATGTCCTCAAAAAGAGGACATGTCCGGGTAAGTCCGGACATGCAACCCTATCCATAGGAAGCTGCCGATTCCCCTTAAGAACACTCCCTCAAAGTGTCAGAGCCACCTTAAAACCCCAGGATCCTGCCCAAGGAAGGAGCCAGGAGGACATGGCCCAGGAAGTATAAAAGGCCAGACCAGAGCTAGGTTAAGGAAGCCCAGAGGGAAGCAGTGATGCTCATTGCAGATGCCTCCACCCCACCTAAACTAAGATCCTGAAACCACCATGTTCAGGTAGGCCAAGTTCAACTTGGAACCTGGAAGAGTTTATGTTTTGACCTGGCCGGCTGCAGGCCAGCCTTGTGTGAGTAGTGGAGTGCCTCAGGGATCGGTGCTGGGGCTGATTCTGTTCAATATATTTGTGAATGATATTGCTGAAGGGTTAGAAGGTAAAGTTTGCCTATTTGCGGATGATACTAAGATTTGCAACAGAGTGGACACCCGGGAGGGAGGGAAAGCATGAAAAAGGATCTGAGGAAGCTAGAAGAATGGTCTAAGGTTTGGCAATTAAAATTCAATGCGAAGAAATGCAAAGTGATGCACTTAGGGAGTAGAAACCCACGAGAGATGTATGTGTTAGGCGGTGAGAGTCTGATAGGTACTGAGGGGGAGAGGGAACTTGGGGTGATAGTATCCGAGGATCTGAAGGCGACGAAACAGTGTGACAAGTCGGTGGCCATAGCGAGAAGGTTGCTAGGCTGTATAGAGAGAGGTGTGATCAACAGAAGAAAGGAAGTGTTGATGCCCCTGTACAAGTCATTGGTGAGGCCCCACCTGGAGCATTGTGTTCAATTTTGGAGGCCATACCTTGCGAAGGATGTTAAAAAAATGGAAGTGGTGGAAAGAAAAGCTACGAGAATGGTACGGGATTTGCGTTCCAAGACGTATGAAGAGAAACTTGCTGACCTGAACACGTATACCCTGGAGGAAAGGAAGAACAGGGGTGATATGATACAGACGTTCAAATATTTGAAAGGTATTAATCCGCAAACAAATCTTTTCCAGAGATGGGAAGGCGGTAGAACGAGAGGACATGAAATGAGATTGAAGGAGGGCAGACTCAGGAAAGATGTCAGGAAGTATTTTTTCACAGAGAGGGTGGTGGATGCTTGGAATGCCCTCCCGCGGGAGATGGTGGAGATGAAAACGGTAACGGAATTCAAACATTATGCATGAAGGAATCCTGTGCAGAAGAAATGGATCCTCAGAAGCTTAGCCGAAATTGGGTGGCGGAGCAGGTGGGGGGGAAGAGGGGTTGGTGGTTGGGAGGCGAGGATAGTGGAGGGCAGACTTATACAGTCTGTGCCAGAGCCGGTGATGGGAGGTGGGACTGGTGGTTGGGAGGCGGGAAATACTGCTGGGCAGACTTGTATGGTCTGTGCCCTGAATAAGGCAGGTACAAATCAAGGTAAGGTATACACATATGAGTTTGTCTTGTTGGGCAGACTGGATGGACCGTGCAGGTCTTTTTCTGCCGTCATCTACTATGTTACACGTTACTATGCTAGAGACTGTACTGATAACTCAGTCCAGGCTAGAGACCAGTAAGAACTACTGCTGAGAGAAAGGCCACCTGAGGACACTGTGATATATTACAGAACTTGTTTGAGTATTGATTTCTCCTTTCCTGTGAAGTAAAGAGGAGCCCTTACCCAATACCTTTAATAAATATTGTTTTACCAGAACTTCAGTGTGTGGCATGTCTTACCTGGCCCCACGGTCCATCCTGACTCATGTTACCACAGTGTGGTACTGGATTTTAGATTTGGATTTAAATCACACCTTTCTCAATAGTAACTCAATGCAAGTTACATTCAGGAACAGTAGGTATTATTTTCCTGTTCCTGGAGGACTTACAGTTTAAGTTTGTACCTGAGGCAATGGAGAGTTGAGTGACCTGTACAAGTGGCACTGTACAGGTCCATGCTTCTCATCCTGTTGCTCTAGCCATTAGATACAGCTAATAAAGATAATGCATATTCCAAATTAAAGGCCAGCAGATCTGAAGCTTGGTAGTCATTTGGCAACCTTCCAAAAACATTGATAGGCAAATCATTTTATTGTTGCTAGTAACTATAGACTCTGTTACAGTGCTACTGAATACCACTGTTCACATCATCAACAGGAAGATGCTGGACTTGGGGGTAGCGCTGACTTGGAGACAAGTGTTAAAGTACAGGCATATATTTCCAGAATACTGCAAATATTGTTCTGTTTAATATGTTGTATTATTTTGGTGCATTGTTTTGATTTTTTTGGCACATTATTCACTGGAGTACCTTCAATGTGCATATTACCATCAGTAACAGAGGTACGGGGCAGGGGGAGAGCGACACAGTGGAGGGGCCTTTCCTTGCTGCATTGAAAAGTGACCCACTATCCATTCACTGCTGACATAGGAATCACCCCTTCACCAAAAGAATTTTAACTTGCCCTGACATGCCTGGCCCTCTTTAGTTTTTCCAAACATCTGAGTCACCGACAGCCTATGACTGCACCTGTAACATGGACTGACTGCCTTCAGGTAAGCCAAGGGTGGTGAGCTCGGAGACCCTTCCTCTTGCCACAGGCAAGCACACAACTGGTAGAAATGGCCAAGGCAATACCCCATCCCATTGTAAATTAGATTTTAGTTTTATTTTCAATTCAACCTGTGTCTAGAGCTGTCTTTCTAGCCAGGAATACCGAATAGCAAATAAAATTTATGGATAACTTATAAACAGTACAAAAAAGTAAACTGTACCTTTTTTCCCCCAAGTGAGGTAAATAATGGACTACTATGAATATTTTATTTAATAGGACTTTATAAAGAAGTTCATATTTTTGTTCAATTTGAAGAGGTGAGGTAGAAGAATTATTTAAAAAGTCCTCTACTGATAGACATATATTTAAAGAGAGCATGCTGGGGAAAGGCTGGGGAAGGCGAGAATATCAGTGGCACTATCTTGGGGTAGGGTATAGGGTGGTGCTGAGGGCAAAGCTTGGGCAAAGAAAAAGGCTGCCCCAGTGTCCAGTACAAGCTCATGGTGCCTGATAAAAGCACATAGTACCATGGAAGCACTTTTGGAAATAATCTACCACACAGTGAAATGGGGGTGTGCTATGCAATCGAGATGCAAGGCTGGGATTCCTGCAATGAGGAAGAGAAGAGCAACAGATAGACACTGAAATGCTACGGGAGCATCAGGCTTCAAATATGGAGCCTAATCCTCCAAGGAAGCCTATTCAGTGAGTATTGACAAGCTTCTCTTATTGACCTGTAAGTGTATTCACTCTGCCGCTCCCCAGTACCTCTCCACTCTTGTCTCTCCCTACGCCCCTCCTCGGGTACTCCGTTCTGTAGATAAATCTCTCTTATCCGTCCCCTTCTCCTCTACTGCTAATTCTAGACTCTGTTCCTTTTGTCTTGCTGCACCTCACGCCTGGAATAGACTTCCCGAGCCTGTGCGTCTAGCCCCGTCTTTGGCCATTTTCAAGTCCAAACTTAAAGCCCACCTCTTTACCACTGCTTTTGACTTCTAACCACTACTCACTTGCCCTGTCCTTTAACCTCTCCTATTTATTCCCTTACCCTTAATTGTTCTGTCTGTTTACCTGTCTTATCTAGATTGTAAGCTCTTTGAGCAGGGACTGTCTCTTTTGTGTATGGTGTACAGTTCTGCGTATGCCTTGTAGTGCTATAAAAATGATAAATAGTAGTAGTCGTTCCTACGTCTTGAACAGTTTTCAGCCATAATGGAACAAAACCAAACCATCCAGGACTAAAACTAAGACGTTTTGAGCTAGACCTGTTTTTAGAACAAATAAGGCACAAAAAGTTACCTTAAATGACCAGATGACCACTGGAGAGAATCAGGGTTGACCTCCCCTTAATGTGATTAAAACATTACTTACCAGCTTTTATGCAAGCCTCAGATGTTATTCTTAAATCCATTAGAGCAGCATGCAAGTCCCTGGAGTAGTTAGTGGTGAGTACAGTGCACTATAGACAGGTGGACCCAGACCCATACCTCCCCCTGCCTGTTACACTTGTGGTGGAAACTGTGAGCCCTCCAAAACTCACCAGAAATCCACTGCATCCATATATAGGTGCCCCCTTCATCCATAAGAGCTATTGTAGTGATGTAAAGTTTGGGGTTGGGTAGGTTCTGGGGGACTCAGCAGACAAGGGAGCAACAGTGAGATGTGTACCTGAGAGCATTTATTTGAAGTCCACTGCAGTGCCCCATTGCTCTCCTGGGATGTCTGGGGGACCAGTCTACTAAAAATGCTCCTCCTACATCACAATGGCTTGATTTTCTGTTTTCACTTGGACTTTTTTTTTTTTTCAAAAATGGTAAAAAAAAGAAAAAAAGTACAAAGCACAAAACCTTGTTCAAAACTGTATAAAAAAAGGATAGATGTTTTCTTTTTTTTTTTTTTTCGAAAATGACATTCTCTCCTATTTGGATTTTGGACGTTTTATGCAAAAATGTCCAAAGTCGGACTTAGATGTCATGTCAAAAATGCCCCTCTCTGTAACCCAATCTACACAGGCCTGTACCTGTAATTTGGTTGATGTAGATTGCAGGGAATCACACATAGAGCTGCTGCATTTAGTCTAAAATTTACTTTACAGAAAACGCCAACTGTTGCTTTTGGTAGTCCTGTACCAATAATGCATCTTTAATCTTTTTTACAGACTATTTGTAGAAGGATGATCTATGGCCTTTAGAGATATTTTGTCTTATAAAAATGGAATGTCATTATGGTAGAGGGCTTAGTGGAATCATTGAAAAACAGGTCACAAAATTGTATAGTTTGGATAATAAGCATGTGATCAAAGCACATTCAGAAAAATATACTATCTAAATCTCTAAGGACAAAATGCACTAAACATTTTCCCATAGATCCAAAATGGTCAAAAACGTTTTAGTGCATCTTAGAGAAATCAAGACTGACAATGAAGACCTGTGGCAGTAGCAAATTTCACATTAGAAACTTTTCAATCTATTAATTTAAATTTTAATGAGAAAAAAAAAAATAAAAAGGCTGTAAAAATATTTAAACCCATAATGAAAAAGAACAAAAAGATATCAAACATGATTTATTTTACTAATTTATATTTGGACTTCCATTAAAATTCCATTAAATCAATAACTGCAAGTGAGCTATCTGGTACATTCAAAAGGTGGACTGTTTGTGAAAGTCTAACACTCAAGCATGAAGGATACGTAAAGTAATCATTGCTTGCCAAATACTGTCACAGACTGGTCCCTCTAGCTTAGCTCTCTGGGTCAAGAACTCATCAATAACTCCTTTCTTGTAGATGAGGCAGGATACCAGTGTACTGTTTTCATGCTTTATTTACAATGTTTGATTGTATTCTTCACCATAGCTTTCTAGTTACCAGCTTGTATATCTGAGATGCAATGACCTTGCACAACTTAACCCAAAACGCTGATATACATTCTAAGAGCCTGATGTTGAAAATGATTTAAACAACTAGGAGAAGATCCTGGCTATTTAAATCGCCTGTCCGGGGCTGACCAGGCATTTTCAGCAGCACTTAACTGAAAAGTGCCTGGTTAGCACCCAAGCCAAAACTGGCTACTTCGGGGGCATTCTGGTGGAGTTGGCAAGTAACTGGTTAAGGGTCCCTTTTACTAAGCGACAGTAAGCCCAATGTGGGCTTACCGCTCGCTAAACAGGAACTACCGCCCGGCTACTGACTTGTAACTTTTATCTTATCCTTATGTGTCCTTCTGTCTGTCCTTCCCTTATCCTTTTTGGTCCTGTCTGTTTGTCCTGATTTAGACTGTAAGCTCTTTTGAGCAGGGATTGTCTTCTTCATGTTCAATTGTAAAGCGCTGCGTACGACTGGTAGCGCTATAGAAGTGATTTATAGTAGTAGTAGTAGTACTGCAGCAACAGCAGCCCAGCGGTATTTCCCACCCCTAGCCCTCCTTGATATCCGGTGCTACAAAAATCCATTTATTTTTGTAGCACTGGAGTGTACCCTGTGGTAAGCGGGCAGTGCTGCATGCTGCCCGATTACCACCAGGATAGCACAGGAGCCCTTACCACCACCTCAATGGGTGGCAGTAAGGGCTCCCCTCGAAATGGTCACCCGGCAAGTGCTTTACTTGATGTAGGGCCATTTCCTGCAGGAAAGAGAGACTTCCATTTTACCTACTACAGTAAAAGGCCCCCATTTGCCGCAGCTTGGTAAAAAGGGGCCCTAAGTGCGATATTCGGCATAAATAGGACTGCATAAAAGGCAGTCCTGTCTTTATGTGATTGTTTATAGCTGGTTACGTGCCGAATATTGCACTTAGGGGCCCTTTTACAAAGCAGTGGGAAGCCGTTCACTGAAAAGGAAGTACCGCTGGGCTACCTCAGCAGCCCAGAGGTAGTTCCCACCCCCAGCACACCGTCATATCTGGTGCTACAAAATCATTTTTATTTTTGTAGCCCCAGTCTGTACCCGGTGATATTTGAGCAGTGAAGTTTGCTGCCAGGTTACCGCGGAAGCCCTTACTGCCACCTTAATGGGTGGCGGTAAGGGCTCCTCCCCGAAATAGCAGCGCGGCAAGTGCTTCACTTTCCTGAAGAAAAGAAAGACCTATCTTTTACCTGCTGCAGTAAGGGGGGGCCTTGGCGCACGTCAGACACACGCACCAACGCCAGAGCAGGCCCCCTTTTGCCGCAGCTTGGTAAAAGGGGCTCTTAATCAATTATATTTTGGCCTGCTCCATATACCCGTAAATTTAATGCTGGATCCTGGACATTGACCCAGAATTGAATTTCTGGGTGGAATGCCAGTGGCAGTCAGCAATATGCTGATTGGTGCTGGTTTGCCGGTTGAATATTGGGCCCTAACATTTCATAGGTTCAGCAGTTCTGATCCTCCATGGTTTCAGGTACCACCAATGGACTTTAAACAGCATTTCGGATTTCATTTCTAAAAGAAACAATTGTCTTGCCTGCCTTTATATAACCACAGACCTTAGCCTTCATGTTATTCTAATCAGGAGGCCATTTTCCCTGGACCCCAGATCAGTAACAATCCCAGTCCAGACACAGCCCTCTGGCAATACTCTATCCCCCGGACTTCATATAGGTCACCCAAATGTGGGTACACAGGGCAGATTAAATAGATAACAAGCCATTAGCAATCAATTATTTGTTAATTGGCACTAATTTGGACTTATGTGCATATCTGCCTATATGCTATTCTGTTACACTGCTTACCCATAGGACTAGATTCTAAATATGGTGCCTGAAAATTCTGTGCAGAAAAAAAATATGCCTAGGCGTACTATAGTATGTCTAAATTTTATCCAATAAATTTCCATGCAGTATATCGCATAACGCCGAGTGCCTCTCCATGTGACCAAATGTAGTCGAGGCCATTTACGCAATGTTTTACTTGGTGTAAATCCCTACGCCTAAATTAGGCACAGAGCAGGTGTATTCTATAACAAAGCACATAGGGGCACTTTTACCAAGCTGTGGCAAAAGGGGGCTGGCACTGGTGTCGGTGTGTGCTTTACATATGCAGCGAGAACCCCTATTACTGCAGCTGGTAAAAAGGGAAGTCTCGTCTTCCTACAGGAAATGGCCGGGCAGCAAGTAAAGCACTTGCCACATGGCCATTTTGGGGGGGAGCCCTTACTGCCACCCATTGAGGTGGCGGTAAGGGTTAATCTGGTAGTAACCGGGCAGCGCCTGGCACTGCCCAATTACTGCCAGGTACACTCTGGCGCTACAAAAATAAATAAATTTTTGAAGCGCCGGAAATGATGGCGCACTAGGTGTGTGAAGTACCGCCAGGCTGCTTCAGTAGCTTGGCGGTACTTCCTGTACAGCGAGCGGTAAGCCCGCGTTGGGCTTACCGCCACTTAGTAAAAGGAGCCCATAGATTTTAGAAATGCCCATGCCCTGCCCATGGCCATGCCCTCTTTTCAACTATGCAACTTAGAATTTAGGCACACCATGTTACAGAATATGCTTAGCAAGTTGTGCGTGTAAACCTTAATTATGCCAATTAGTGCTGATAATTGCTTGTTACATCCAATTAACAGTGCTGATTAACTGGTTAACCAATTAAGTTACGAGCATAGTTATAGAATATGCTTTTATTTCCATGCAGAAATTAAGGCACCATATATAGAATCCCAGGGAAAGTGTCCTATATGCAACCCAAAAGGGGGCAGAGAGCAGCAGGGGCAGGTCAAAGGCATTCCAAAACTTTAGGAACATTGTTATAGAAAGCCAGGGTTGCATGCCGAACTAGCACACCAGGATTTTCAGCAGGCAAATCCTCACATCCAAAGTTGGGCACGGTAATCTACAAGAAGCACTATGCTATAAAAGGCACTCAGCCTGGAGTACGTTTAAAGAATAGTGCTTGGTGTGGATTTTTCCTGGTGCCTAATTTTTAGCATCATTTACTGAATCTGGCTCTATATTTCTACTTTCAGCTTGTTTGTTACCCTAAACAGAGTATATGACCAGGCACGTTAAAGACCAGATGAATGCTTATCTGTGGTGTCTAATCAGAATCCTTCTCATGACAAACACATCGTAATTTCCCAAAACTCTTCCTTAATTTCTTACTCCACAGTTTATAATGACATTCAAGTTTCTCCTTAATGCAAAACTCAACAACTCAACCTCTAATACTCCTATTTCTGCATTTCCTCTCTTGAAACTACCCTGTGGCTTTGCAGGTCTTTCTCTCCTGGGCTCTTCCTCAGCTTTGCTGCCTCACTGCAAGTAGTCTGGGTTTTCTTTCCTTTACTGGCAGGTTAAGAATAGACTCCCAGTATTTAATTGCCTTTATCTGAGCCCTAGTTCCTTTCTTACCACATCTCATGGACTACCTACCTACCCTGAAACTGAACATGTCCAAGACCGAGCTCATCGTCTTTCCACCAAAACCCGCTTCTCCTCTTCCTCCACTTTCTATCTCAGTTGATAACACCCTCATCCTCCCCGTCTCATCTGCCCGCAACCTTGGAGTCATCTTTGACTCCTCCCTCTCCTTCTCTGCCCATATCCAGCAGATAGCCAAGACCTGTCGCTTCTTCCTCTTTAACATCAGCAAAATTCGCCCTTTTCTCTCTGAACACACCACCCGAACTCTCGTCCACGCTCTCATTATCTCTCGCCTTGACTACTGCAACTTACTTCTCACCGGCCTCCCACTTAGCCACCTATCCCCCCTTCAATCTGTTCAAAACTCTGCTGCACGTCTTATATTCCGCCAGAACTGATATACTCATATCACCCCTCTCCTCAGGTCACTTCACTGGCTTCCAATCTGATACCGCATTCAGTTCAAGCTTCTCCTTCTTACCTACAAATGCACTCAGTCTGCTGCCCCTCACTACCTCTCTACCCTCATCTCCCCTTACGTTCCCGCCCGAAACCTCCGTTCACAGGACAAATCCCTCCTCTCATTACCCTTCTCCACCACCGCCAACTCCAGGCTCCGCTCATTCTGCCTCGCCTCACCCTATGCTTGGAACAACCTTCCCAAGCCCTTATGCCAAGCCCCCTCCCTGCCCATCTTCAAGTCTTTGCTTAAAGCCCACCTCTTCAATGCTGCGTTCGGCACCTAACTCTTTCAGGAAATCCAGACTGCCCCAATTTGACTGCCCCTATCAGACTGACTGTTCACATGTCCTTTAGATTGTAAGCTCTTTGAGCAGGGTCTGTCCTTCTATGTTAAATTGTACAGCGCTGTGTAACCCTAGTAGCGCTTTAGAAATGTTAAGTAGTATTAGTAGTCCTGGGCTCTTCCTCAGCTTTGCTGCCTCACTGCAAGTAGTCTGGGTTTTCTTTCCTTTACTGGCAGGTTAAGAATAGACTCCCAGTATTTAATTGCCTTTATCTGAGCCCTAGTTCCTTTCTTACCACATCTCATGGACTCTTTACCTCCCATACAGGCTCACTTCCTGTCAGTTAAGGTGTCCTAGAGACTGTAACTCCCAGCATTACAGTAGAAAACTAACTTTCTTCCAGAGTTTTCTTATATCCTCTGGAGCTCGCTCTGGCATCAAACTAATATATAATCAGTGACACATTATCCAGCATATTACAATATAACATAACATAAAATGTCAAGTCTTATATACCATATCAAACCCAAGGTTCAGAATGGTTTACAACATAATAAAACAAAATCAAGCTAAAAATACAAAAACAAATAACGACACACTGCTAGATGAATTTAACAGCAAAAATTTAAAACAAATTCAGAAAAAATTAGGCAACAGTCAAAACTTCAATAGTATACAGAATCTCAGATAATTAGTTTCAATCCAAATTTCTAAAAGCAGTGTATTCCAGATAGGCACTGCTACTGAAATGGAACACCATTTCTTGCAGTATCTGCTATCAAGATCATTAAATCTAAAGAACACTTGTTCAAAATACAGCACCATTTGTTAAGGAAGTCATGGTCATCTTGGAACATGTTTGTCATCCCCACAGTTTTGAATGATTGTTTTTTTAAGCGCATTCATCTGTCATTAGCCTTTTTAAAGGTAAGTATTATCCCTTTTGTTTGGTTCCCTTTTGTTTTTTCCCCTTACCTTATGCTGTTTTATTCCAACTAAATGTATTTTTCATGTTTTGGTACTCTCCACTGTTTCAGCCTCGATTTGACTACCTCATTTATGGTGTTCCATTCATTCATTTACACAACAAACAGGTCTGCATTTATTTTCATATATTATCCATACCTGATATCTCCTATAATCATTAGCCTTTATCCGGCAAAAGGATGAATAGAACTGTAGTTTCATTCTGTTCTTTACAATTTTATACTGTTATCTTTTTTATGGTCCATTTTAGAGTTTCTTTAATTTCATTTTATTAGTCTCATGCGATCTACAGTTTCTTTGGATGTTTATCTTTTCAATACATGGTCATAGGCGCCCCGTATAAGAGGCTTGGGGAGGCTAAGCCTCCCCAGCCCAATCATGGACTTCCGTTTTGTGACCCCCAGCCCACCCTCCACGCGTGTGCGTTTTATCTTTTTTACTTCCGTGGCAGCGACATGACGTCGCTTCCATGGAGAGTACAGAGGTAAGCTCCGCCCGTGGCAGCAACGTGATGTCGCTTCCACGGAGACGGAGGTAAGCTCCACCCCCTTTAGCCTCCCCAAAACAGTTGGCTACCAAACTGACATCGCTTCCACGGAGACGGAGGTAAGCTCCGCCCCTTTAGCCTCCCCAAAACAGTTGGTTACCGACCGTCTACATACATGGTGATTATCTCTCTGTTTTATATATAAAAAAAAACCTTATTGTTTTATCAATCATAACCATTTATATTATTGTTCTAAGTTTTATACATTTTTGTGTACTGCCATTTATATGACTGTTCTAGGTTCTATTTATTTGAATGTATTATAATTGTACACCTCTTTGACTTGTAGACTCCTGAAGGAGGCGTTTTTCGCCGAAACACAGCTCTGTGTTGAGTCTTTTTAAATTTTCATTTAATTAAACATTTTATTACTCGTACCCACGGTGTCTTGGAAGTGTCGTGTTGATCTTGCTACTTTTTTTTGCTGTTTTTCTATATTTATCCACGTAGCGGATCCAGTTTCTCCACTCTTTGTTGGTTTTTGTTTTATCACTAAAAAGAGGACATTTGTTCCTTTGTCTGACTTGTATTCTTCTTATATAATAATTCTTGAAACAAGAATTCACCCGATGGCTTAATAATGACCTTGCACAACTTAACCCAAAATGCTGATATAAATTCTAAGGGCCTGATGTTAAAAATGATTTAGACAGCTAGGAGAAGCTCCTGGCTATTTAAAATCACCTGTCCGGGGCTGACCAGGCATTTTCAGCAGCACTTAACTGAAAAATGCCTGGTTAGCACCAAAAATTCACCCGATGGCTTTCACATTTTGGGGGGATTCTATATATGGTGCTTAAAACATCCATGCGGAAAACATTTTTGCCTAAGCGTATTCTATAAGTGTTTTTCAGCCATAATGGAACAAAACAAAACCTTGCAGGACTAAAACTAGGACATTTTGAGCTAGACCTGTTTTTAGAACAAATAAGGCACAAAACGTTACCTTAAATGACCAGATGGCCACTGGAGAGAATCAGGGTTGACCTCCCCTTACTACCCCAGTGGTCACTGACCCCCTTCAACCCCACAAAATGTGATTAAAACATTACTTACCAGCCTCTATGCCAGCCTCAGATGTTATACTCAGATCCATTAGAGCAGCATACAGGTCCTTGGAGTAGTCTAGTGGTGGGTACAGTGCACTGCAGAAAAGTGGACTCAGGCCCATACCTCCCCCTACTTGCTACACTTGTGGTGGAAACTGTGAGACCTCGAAAACTTACCAGAAACCCACTGCACCCATATATGGGTGCCCCCTTCAACTGTTGTAGTGATGTACAGTTTGAGGTTGTGGGTTTTGGGTGAGTTCTGGGCAGCTCAACAGACAAGATAAGGGAGCAACAGAGAGATGTGTATCTGGGAGCATTTATTTGAAGTTCACTGCAGTGCCCCTAGGGTGCCTCACTGCTTTCCTGGGATGTTTGGGAGACCAGTCAAGTATCCATGCTGTCCCCTCCTACATCTCAATGGCTTGATTTTCTACGTTTTTCATTTGGATGTTCTTTTTTTTTTTTAATAGTCTAAAAAAAAAAAGTACAAAGCACAAAACCTTGGTCAAAATGGTATTTTTGAAAAAAAAAAAAGATGTTTTCCTTTTTTCGAAAGTTACCTTCTTTCCTATTTGGATTTTGGACGTTAAAGTCGGACTTATTTTATTTTATTTGTTACAATTGTACCCCATATTTTCCCACCTATTTGGAGGCTCAATGTGGCTTACATAATACCGTAAAGGCGTTCGCCAGTCGGATGTCATATCAACAAATGCCCATCCATTCCATACTTTGTATTGCTATTTGTCTTATTACTTATGTTTGATTTTTTTTTTCTGCTATACACCGCCTTGAGTGAATTCCTTCATGCAGAAAGTAGATAGATCCTAATAAATAAATAAATAAATAAATAAATAATAAATAACTGGTTAGCACAGGAATGCCCACTCTGTGCCCCATCACACCTCTCAAAAAAATTATTAGCGTACAGATTTGGCACTTACTACAGGATGCCTGAGGG
The DNA here is from genome assembly GCF_901765095.1 of Microcaecilia unicolor. Classification (NCBI taxonomy): domain Eukaryota; kingdom Metazoa; phylum Chordata; class Amphibia; order Gymnophiona; family Siphonopidae; genus Microcaecilia; species Microcaecilia unicolor. The sequence continues at coordinate 229,860,305 of NC_044031.1, read as the reverse complement.
CATCCCAGAGTACGCCATTTTAAGCTGCGTTAGTCTAGCACAGCTTAGTAAAGGTGCCCCTTAAAGGAAAACCAGCAATCAAATTTTTTTATTTAAAAAAGTAGGAAACCTATTTTTCTAGATTGGAAGACATGTTTACTACCCAGTCTAATAGTTACTCACAATGTTTTCCTGTTGTTGACCACCACAGTTAGAAAATGGATATTAGAATTTCACATTTGGCAAATATCTATGTACTCTGCTCTGGGTATTTTCATAAGGGCAAGTAAAATATTGAACTAAAATAAACAAATGCTGGTTTATTTTTATTGTTTCAAAGCAAAGGAGCAGGAAGTAATTCTTTAGTGGAGGCAATAGACAACATGTTGACAGGATAACATGAATGTTCTGGAAATTTCATCCATACATGCAGGCTGGAGCCTCTGTACACTGTTCTGTTATCCTTTGTACTTGAATAAATGATATTTTCTACTCTTCTGACAAAGATAGGTTGTTGTAGAAAAAAATCATTCCAGGAAGAGAATAAATCAACACTATAGTAAATTAAGAAAAAAAAAAATCTGGGATCCCTTGATTACAGCACAGCAGGATTTGTTTGCCTGACTGACAAGACTTTCTCAGAATAATTACTAATGGCAGATGTCCTGGAGTAATTAATCAGACCTTCTTTGGCATGGCACTTTCTGTCTCTCACTGTCACCATGCATACTATCTAATTATGTTATTGAGCTAGATACACAGGGATAACGCAAAGGACTCTAATACTTTGCTAAAGTGCAGTCAGTATGATTGGTGTATCTTGTGACAAGGTGGAATAAGTAGATATTTCAATGTAAAGACAAGGAAAACATCCGTTACATAGGGATGGGAAGAGGCAGAAGTTTGAATAAATCAAAATTTAATTGAATTCTTCATTTTCGTGAATGAACAACAATTATAGCCCTTTTTTCAAAATAATTTATCTAAGTTTTTTTTTTTAATTCACATCTATTTTGAAAGTAAGGGGTACTTCATCCTTGGTGAAAAGTGGACAGACTTTGGGTTTTTATCAATATCTGTTGTAAAATGGGATAATTGGCTACTATTTAAGACATCCTTGAGGAAGAAAATTTTTTTTTAAATGGACCCTAAATTGGATGATGTTGGAATTTTGGAGAACGTTATCAGTGGAGAACATCTTGTGAATGTCACTGAGATGGTGACTATTGGTGGGGTTTTGATAAATTTACCATTGTGTGCTTTGGAGATTAGATTTAGAATTTGGCACTGAAGAAAGTGTGGTACTTTTGCCAGCAATGAGTGGTAAACAAGGTGTTTCTGGACTGAGGGCCCCTTTTACTAAGCCGCATAGGCGCCTTGGAATTGCCACTCGGTTACTGCGTGGGCCTTGTGGGAATTTCAATTTTGGCACACGTCCGCTATCCTGCTTATAATCGAAAGAGAAAAACGCCTATATTGCGACCCAAATCGGGAGATGGGCGTCTTTCTCCCATGGGCGCCCAAATCGGTATAATCGAAAGCCGATTTTGGGCGTTTCCAACTGAAATCCGTCGCGGAAACGGGTAAAGTTGATGGGGGCGTGTCGGAGGCGTGGTGAAGGCGGAACTGGGGTGTGGTTATTGGCCAAGGAGAGATGGGCTTTAGCTGATAATCGAAAAAAGGCGTTTTTACCGCGATTTTGGGTCACTTTTTGTGGACCCTTTTTTTTCACGAACAAGTCCCAAAAAAGTGCCCCAACTGACCAGATGACGACTGGAGGGAATCGGGGATGACCTCCCCAGATTCCCCAAGTGGTCACTAACCCCCTCCTACCAAAAAAAACCCACTAAAAATTTTTTGCCAGCCTGTATGCCAGCCTCAAATTCCGTACCTACTTCTATGACAGCAGAATGTGTTCCATCCTGTGACAGCCTTTCCCTGGTTCTGATGTGGGTCTTGGGTGAGTGTGACAACTTTTCTGTTATGCGCACTGCAGAGTCACATCAGCAATGCATTGTGGTGGGTGTAGGGTATTGGGCTCCGTGATTCCACTAGCTTGTGGCAAATGCTCACGATGTTGGTAGTTGGTAGGCTCTACTCCCATGGTGCTTTTCCCCCTGCTTACTGGGTCAGAGTGTGCCCTGTTTTGTTTCTGGTAGTCCATGAGGTAGTGGCCATTTTTGTAAGCCAGTTTTAGATCCCTTTCACGTATTAGCCACGTTACAGAACTTAGTTCTTCCCTTGAATGTGGCTGAAAGAGGGCATTGTACACCATTCTGCCAGCTCTGACCTACTGCTAATCTCAGTACCAGGGAGACTCGTTGCCAGTGGGGCACAACCTCTGATCTGCAGTTAACTGTGAGTAAGCGTGCTTATTCCAATAAAGGACGTTTTCAGAGAGATTAGTCTTCAGGTGTCAACTGGTGTGCCAATGTTACATAGCAGCAACAAGTCCTAGAGGCCTGCGTGTATGCAGGTCCCTGGAGCACTTTTAATGATACCGCAGTGCACTTCAGCCAGGTGGACCAAGGTCCATCCCCGCCTACCTGTAACACTTGTGCTGGTAAATGGGAGGTCTCCAAAACCCACTGTACCCACATGTAGGTGCCCCCTTCACCCCTAAGAGCTATGGTTTTGTTGTACATTTGTGGGTAGTGGGTTTTGGGGGAGGGGGGTGGGTGCTCAGCACCCGTGGTAAGGGAGCTATGCATGTGGGAGCGTTGTCTGAAGTCCACTGCACTGACCTCTAGGGTGCCCAGTTGGTGTCCTGGCATTTCAGGGGGGCGAGTGTACTACGAATCGTGGCCCCTCCCATGACCAAATGGCTCGGATTAGGACGTTTTTGAGCTGGGCGTTTTTAGTTTCCATTATCGCTAAAAAAAACAAATGCCCAGCTCAAAAACATCCATTTTTTCGAAAATACGGTCTGTCCCACCTCTTCACGTACCCGTTTTCGGACATAGACGCCCATGGAGATAGGCGTTCGCATTCGATTATGCCCCTCCACATGTGTATGAAAAATATTTTTTATTTTCAGGCGTGCATAACAGACGTTCTAACCATTAGGCCACTCCTCCACTTACTATAGTCCATTAGAGCAGCATGCAGGTCCCTAGTGCTGGGTACAGTGTGCAGATAGGTGGACCCAGGCCCATACCTCCCCCTACCTTTTACACTTGTGGTGGAAACTGTGAGTCCCCAAAACTCACCAGAAACCCACTGTACTCACATATAGGTGTCCCCTTCACCCAGGAGGGCTATTGTACTGTTGTACAGTTTGAGGATAGTGGGTTTGGAGGGCTCAGCAGACAAGGTAAGGGAGCAATGTTGAGATGTGTACCTGGGATTATTTATATGAAGTCCACAGAAGGCCCCCTAGGGTGAGCCATTACTCTCTTGGGATGTCTAGGGGACCAGGCTGCTAAAAAATGCTGGCCCCTCCTACATCCCAATGGCTTGATTTTGTGCATTTTTAACTTGTGCAGGTTTTTTTTTTTTTTTTAATGGCCTAAAAAGATAAATGCACAAAGCATTTGTTCGAAACAGTATTTAAAAAAAAAAAAAAAAAAGATAGGTTTTTTTTTTTTTTGAAATGGGAATATTTCCTATTTGGACTTGGTACATTTAGCACAAAATGTCCAAAGTCTGACTTAAATGCTGTATCAAAAATGCCTTCCCATATTAGCATAATACTATTGATACACCTAATAAGCACGCATTCAAACATTCAAATAACGTAGATACGATGCTTATGCTTTTCTTCAATACAGCTTACCATATAACTGAGGGGCCAAGTGCATATATATAAACGGGGACAAGAACACATGCACTCTTTTATACAACTTTGATGTATGCTTGTTTTGAGGTGGAATTTGGTGGAATTGTCACCTACACAGGTCTTATATAAAAAGATGTGAACATTTATGCCTGCTTCCAAGCAAGCATTAATGTCATATAATTCTATTTGGTCATGATCATGGGATCACGAGCACAAAAAGATTGACAAACATTATTCAGTTTCTCTATCCCTTCCTTAGAGATCCTATGTAGTTGTTCCATGCTTTTTTAAGGTAATAAATAGAAATAAAACAAAGAAAAGGAAGTAACAAGGAGGGTCTGTCTGCCTGAAGTGCACTGCACCCACTAAAACTGCTCCAGGTACCTGCATACTGCTGTGATGGACCTGAGTATGACATCTGAGGCTAGCATAGAGGCTGGCAATCAATATTTTGAAAGATGTTTGAAAGATGTTTTGAGGGTGGGAGGGGTTAGTGACCACTGGGAAAGTAAGGGGAGGTCATCCCTGATTCTCTCCGGTGGTCATCTGGTCATTTCGGGCACCTTTTTGTGCCTTGGTCGTAAGAAAAACATGACCAGGTAAAGTTGTCCTAGTCTTCGTTTTTTTCAGTTATGGATCGAGGACATCCTAGTGTTAGGCACGCCCAAATCCTGCCTTCGCTACGCCTCCGATATGCCCCCTTGAACTTTGGCTGTCCCTGCAACGGAATGCAGTTGGGGACGTCCAAAATCAGCTTTCGATTTATGTCGAAAGTTGGGCGCCCTTCCCTTTCGAAAATGAGCCCAATAGCCTTGGTTGGATAAGGATTTGGCAAGTGGGGGGGTCATCATTAGGTTAGAGTCGGCGATAGTGGTGAGCCTTGGGGTACTCCATATTCTGGTTTCCATGGTGATGATATATTCGAGTTTGATATCACTTGGTAAATTCTTGTGGTAAGGAATTCCTTGATCCAGCTAAGTACCCTTCCCCCAATCCCGAAATATTCTAGGATGTTTAGTAGTATTTTATGATTTACCATATCAAATGCACTAGACATGTCGAATTGTACTAGGAGTACATTTTTGCCTGTTGCAATTTCTTGTTTGAATTTGGTCAGGAGAGTGATTATTACTGTTTCGGTGCTGTGGTTGGAGCAAAATCCTGATAGTGATTCATGTAGTATTGAGAAAAGTAGTCGATAAGTTGCTTGTTTACCATGTTTTCCAACAGTTTGACTACCAGGGGGATGGATGCTACCATGTGATAGTTGGTGATTTCATTTGCTTTTTCCTTTGGATCTTTAGGCATTGGGGTGAGTAGTATATTGCCTTTGTCCTTAGGAAAGAGTCCATGTAGCAGCATGCAGTTTAGGTGTCATGTGAGGTCTACTATGTTGAGGGGCTGATTTTATTAGGTAGATGGGGCATGTGTCCAGTTTGCAATGGGATTTGGTGTACCTGTTGATCGCTTGTGCTATGATTTCTTTGGTGAGGAAGGTGAAGTTTATCCAGATTCGGTCTGCTGGGTATTCTCCAAGGATTGGGTCCATGCTGTCCATGAATTTTTCGATGTCAGTGGTGTCCTGTGGTAATGTAGTGCGTAGGTTTGCAATTTTGTTGTTCAAATATTTAGCAAGTTTGTCTGCGGATGGTGCGTCTGTGTTGGTTGTGGTAACCAATGTGGTATCTATTAATTTGTTCACAAGTTGGTATAATTTATGCATGTCTTTGTAGTATAAAATGTTTTGTACTTTTTGGGATCTTGCCAGGTATCTGTGACCTGGATTGGCCACTGTTGGAAACAGGATGCTGGGCTCAATGGACCTTTGGTCTTTCCCAGTATGGCAATACTTATGTACTTATGTCTAGACCAAAACATTTAGATTGTAGCCCTGAACGTTTTTGTTTTGTTCCATTATGCAGTAAAAATGTCCAAGTGTTAGGGCTCATTTTTGAAATGTTAGTAACACCCAAATCCTGACACACCCCCTTGTGATTTGGATGGACTGCCCACAAACTGCATACTAAACCGTTTAAATAATGAGTTGAAAATAGTGATTTGAACATTTTGGTGAGAAAAAAAAACATCCACATGCTGTTTTATGAAAACTTTTTGAACGTTTTTCTGTTTCAAAATGAGCCCCATAGTAACACAGTAGATGACAGCAGATAAAGACATGTATGGTCCATCCAGTCTACCCAACAAGATAAACTCAAAGCATAAGGTATGATGTGATACTACATATGCATATTTGATCTTGATTTGTCCTTGGCATTTTCAGGGCACAGACCATAGAAGTCTGTCCGGCACTAATGTTGTTCTCCAACTTCTAAAATTGTCATCGGAGCCCCACTCCAGCCAATCCAAATCTATTCAACCACGATCAGGGCACATACTGTAGATGCCTGCCTGCTAAGACCATATCTTTTATACTGGACTAACGTAATACATTTTTTGATTACCTTTCAAAGGTAACCCTTCTTCAGATCAGAAATTCAGAAATGAGCAAATGATGACACATTAGAATATAATGAAAGTCTCATGGGGAAAGGTAGGGGTGGGTATAGGGGATGAGAAACAGGGAAATGGATGGGTGATCGGAGGGTGACAAACAGTATAATTTTATGATTTATAAAAACCCAGATCTTTGTTAAGTCCGCCTGGTGGGTGTCAAAATATTTTATCATTGTAACTTCAAAGGTTTTATGTTCCTGGATGGTTTTGAAATTTCCTTAATTGTTTAAGCCCTCCAGCAAAGTAGAGTGGTTAATTTGATTTCTTTTGCTATGGGGTTAAGTCACTGATTAACCAATAGGCGGGTATATATTTTGATATATGTGATTGGAACCATTATATGTGTTGTTTTCAGAGAATACTAAAAGGAAATTTCAAACCATTCAGGAACATAAAACCTTTGACGTTAAAATGGGACTTAACAAAGGTCTGGGTTTCCTATCACATTATTATTATTATAAACCATAAAATTATACAGCTTTGTCAACCTCTGATCACCCATCCATCTCTCCCTGTTCCTCTCCCCCAACCTACCTTTCCCTATGAGACTGTCATAGGAATGCTATTATGTTTCATATATCTATTCCAATTGATGTCATCATTTGTTCATTTCAGAATTTTGATCTGAAGAAGAAAGGTTACCTTCAAAAGCTAATCAACAAATGTATTAAGTTAGTCTAATAAAAAAGGTATTATCTTACTTTCTTTTCTTTGTTTTGTTTTATTTCTATTTATTACCTTAAAAAGTGGACTAAAGCGGCTACCATACCACTTTACCCATGCTTTCTTTACATAGTAACATAGTAGATGACAGCAGAAAAAGACCTGCACGGTCCATCCAGTCTAACTCATATGTGCTACTTTTTGTGTATATCTTACCTTGATTTGTATCTATCTTTTTCAGGGCACAGACCGTATAAGTCTGCCCAGCACTAACCCCGCCTCCCAACCACCAGCCCCGCCTCTGCCATCCAATCTCCGCTAAGCTCCTGAGGATCCCTTCCTTCCGAACAGGATTCCTTTATATTTATCCCACGCATGTTTGAATTCTGTTACCGTTTTCATCTCCACCACCTCCCGCGGGAGGGCATTCCAAGCATCCACCACTCTCTCCGTGAAAAAATACTTCCTGACATTTTTCTTGAGTCTGCCCCCCTTCAATCTCATTTCATGTACTCTAGTTCTAGAAATTAGTTTTAGAAACAGTTTTAGAAATAGAATAAAAGAACATAGAAAAGAAAATAAGATAATACCTTTTTTTATTGGACTAACTTAATACATTTTTTGATTAGCTTTCGAAGGTAACCCTTCTTCGTCAGATCAGAAATAAGCAAATGTTGATAAATAACAGTATATATAAATGAAACATCAAAGCATTTCAGTGACAGTCTAACAGGATGAGGGTGGGGTGGATGAGGGACAGGGAGATATGCATGGTGATAGCAGTAGAATTTTATGGTTTATAATCGACTAGAAAACCCAGATCTTTGTTAAATCCTGTCTGGTGGGAGTCAAAATTTTTAATCATTCTGACTTCAAAGGTCTTACATTCCTGTGTTGTTTAAAAGTTACCTTTTACTATTCTCACAATAAAATAATTGGTACAATGTTCTGGTTTTGTAAAGTGCTGCCCCACAGAAGTGACATCCTGGTTGGTACTGGCATTTTTCATATGATGTCTATGTAAATTAAATCTCTTCTTTAGCATCTGGCTTGTTTCTCCTATATAGCACCCTTCATCACACTTTTTTTCACTGAATGATGTATTTCTATTTCTATTGATTACCTTTAAAAGTGAACTAACAAGGCTACCACACCACTTTACCCATGCTTTCTTGAAATCAGATACAATCTTCATTTCCACTGCCTCCACTGGCAGGCTGTTCCTTGCATCCATCACCCTTTCTATAAAGAAATACTTCCTTAGATTACTCCTGAGTCTTTCACCCTTATGGTTCAGAAAACTTTTTCAACCCAGTTGAAGACTACTTTCAAGTAGTTCTGTAAACTTCCATTTTTTTTTTTGTTATAGACAATTGATTCTCTAAGTTTAAACTAACTGGTATTTCATCTGAAGTGAAGGTAATAACAGAGGGTATTTCTACTATTTGTATTCAGTCAAACTCAGATAAATCAATACTTTCTGCATTAATGTGGGATAATATTAATCATGTTGGCAAAAATGAAGCACTTTGTAATAAATTATACTCTAAAAATGTTAGGCTTTGGATTTATCAGGATATATGGAGGAGCGATGTGACAGCTCTCCAGAAAAAATAGTATCTTTTAGGAATAACCTTAAATTTCATTTTTATTGGATAATAAAGCAGTACCTAAGTTTTGAAAACAGTACGTGCAAGTACTATGAGATGCAAATATCTCCAGCTAGCCAAAAAGTGTAAGCACAGTATAAATACTTTTCACTGCTTATATGTTATTTATCTGCCTTGTCACTTTTTAAACCAGAGGGATATTATAAGTTCCAGAAAAAAATGTTACTGCATAAACATTGTTGCTGAAATATGAGTCTCTCAACTAGTGCCACCTCTAGCTTGTGAAAGGAAATACATTCACGCTGGTAACACCAGATAAACAATTAAGGGAACCTTTTATTTATTTATTTATTTGCTACATTTGTATCCCACATTTTCCTACCTATTTGCAGCCTCAAGGTGGCTTACATAATACCGTGAAGGCATGCGCCAGGTCCAGTAAAGAAACAAAATACATGTTGATATTATGGTCAAGGTCCTGTGTTTCAGATACAGAGGGGGTTGAGGAGAGGGAAGGTTATAAAGAGTCCATTACGAGCTTTGATTTTTCTGTGTTGCAGAGTATGGGTATTTATGCTGGGTCGGTAGCATATGCCTTTTTGAACAGGTAGATTTTCAATGATTTCCTGAAGTTTAGATGATCGTAGGTTGTTTTCACAACTTTTGGTAGTGCGTTCCATAGTTGTGTGCTTATATAGGAGAGGCTGGATGCATAGGTTGCTTTGTATTTAAGTCCTTTGCATTTTGGGTAATGGAAGTTTAGGTATGTTCGAGATGATTTGGTTGTGTTTCTGGGTGGGAGGTCTATAAGGCCTGTCATGTATCCTGGGACTTGGCCGTAAATGATTTTGTGGACCAGGGTACAGATTTTGAAAGTAATACGTTCTTTGATTGGGAGCCAATGCAGTTTTTCTCGGAGGGGTTTGGCACTGTCGAACCGCAATTTGCCAAATATAATTCTGGCTGCTGTGTTTTGGGCGGTCTGAAGTTTTTTGGTGAGTTGTTCTTTGCATCCAGCATAGATTCCATTGCAGTAGTCTACGTGACTTAGTTCCATTGATTGTATTAGGTTGCGAAATATTTCCCTGGGGAAGAAAGGTTTTACGCGCTTGAGTTTTCAGCAAAAATAGTATCTTTTAGGAATAACCTTAAATTTCATTTTTATTGGATAATAAAGCAGTGGGCCTACCGCTGGCTTGCCACATAGGGGGGATTCTTTATATGGCACCTAAAAAAATTCACACAGAAAACATTTCCACCTTTATTTCCTTATTACTTATTTGTTGAACCTAAGAAATTACAAGAGTTTGTGGAGTTGAAAGAACAGATGAAGAACCCTCTGCAGCAACTTCCTTTAGTTACCACTGTACCGGCTGCACTTACCGATTAACCTTCCTCCCTCAGAAAATGTGAATTGTAAGATTAACCATTTTGAGTTTTTCTTATTTTCTTTGAGATCGTTTTCCTGATCTTGGATCTCCCAATTGTGGACAATTATATAATATATATTGACGAGAGAAAATGTTTTCTTTTTCCTTTATATTAATTTCTGTTTTTCCTTACATTTATGTGATACTAGTAAAAAAGGCCCGTTTCTGACACAAATGAAACGGGCGCTAGCAAGGTTTTCCTCGGAGTGTGTGTGTTTGGGAGAGTGTATGTGAGAGTGAGTGTTTGAGAGTCAGAGTGAAAGTGTGAGTCCAATCCATGCTCCTCTGTCACCTGGCCCCTCCATTCATCCCTATCCAGCAATTCCGCTGTCTCCCTGAGGCCTGCCCTGCAATCCATATGCATCCATGGCCATCTGTCCCTTCCATTCATCCCTATCCAGCAATTCCCCTCTCCATGAGTCCTGCCCTTCCAATCCATGCTCCTTTGTCACCTGGCCCCTCCATTTTTCCCTATCCAGCATTTCCCCTCTCTGCCTGAGGCCTGCCCTGCAATCCATATCCATCCATGGCCATCTGTCCCCTCCATTCATCCCTATCCAGCAATTCCCCTCTCCCTGAGTCCTGCCCTTCCAATCCATGCTCCTCTTTCACCTGGCCCCTCCATTCATCCCTATCCAGCAATTCCCCTCTCTGCCTGAGGCCTGCCCTGCAATCCATATGCATCCATGCCCATCTGTGCCCTCCATTCATCCCTATCCAGCAATTCCCCTCTCCCTAAGTCCTGCCCTTCCAATCCATGCCCATCCATGCTCATCTGTCACCTGGCCCCTCCATTTTTCCCTATCCAGCAATTGCCCTGTCTCCCTGAGGCCTGCCCTGCAATCCATATCCATCCATGCCCATCTGTCCCCTCTATTCATCCCTATCCAACAATTTCCCTCTCTCCCTGAGTCCTGCCCTCCCAATCCATGCCCATCCATGCTCCTCTGTCCCCTGCCCCCTCCATTCATCCCTATCCAGCAATTGCCCTCTCTCCCTGAGCCCTGCCCTCCCAATCCATGCCCATCCATGCTCCTCTGTCCCCTGCCCCCTCCATTCATCCCTATCCAGCAATTGCCCTCTCTCCCTGAGCCCTGCCCTCCCAATCCATGCCCATCCATGCTCCTCTGTCCCCTGCCGCCTCCATTCATCCTTTTCCAGCAAGTCCCCTGTCTCCCTTCCATGACCCCCCCTTGCATCCATGCTCCTCTCTCTCCCATGTCCCAGCCTGGGCCGCCCTCTTCTTCCCCCCCTTCGCATCCATGGTGTCGTTTCTCCCCTGCCCTCCCGCTCCCATTGTTTTTCTTCTTTGCTCCCCCCAACATGGTTTTTATTTTTTTTTCTTGTTTTTAAATGTACCTCCATGGTTCCGGCAGCGAAGCGTCAGGGAAGGAGGCGGTGCTCCCGACGTCTAGGTTTCCCTTCGCTATGTTCCGCTTTCTTTTGACGTCATCCTTGACGTCAGAAGAAGGCGGAACACAGCAAAGGGAAGGCTAGACGTTGAGAGCGCCGCCTCCTTCCCTGACGCTTCGCTGCCGAGCGTTGCGATTGGATGAGTGTCATTGCTCCGCCCTCGACGTCATCACGTTTGACGCGTGGGCGGGGCAGACACAATGCGATCTCACCCCCTTCACTTTTGGCTAACAGAGGCTTCATTCGAACGTTGGAGGTGCGTTTTATATAGAGAGATATGTGAATGTAATTAAGTAAAATGATAAATAAAATAATAAAAAAAGAAAACATTTCCACCTAAGTGTATTCTATAAGCGGTGCGTTGATTTAGGTGCGGTATATAGAATACACTTAGTTGATATCCCAGCACCTAAAACTACACACCTCCATTTACACCAAAGAAAATGTGGCGTAAATCCCGGCGCATAGATTTAGGCACACTGGGCCATATTCTATAACTACACGTGTAAATTTCTGAATGCTGTAGTACGCCCCCCTTGGCTGTGATGTTTGTAGAAGCTGGGATGGATTTCTTTCCAGTGTTGGAATGTGAGGCTGCTACAAAGCAAGCCCCCAAAATACAAAACAAATAACAACAAAACCTACTGCAATCCCAATTTTAATTCCAGTCTAGGTTTTCAGTCTGGCTTGCCCAAGAACAAAGTAGCACCCAGTGCTCCTTAGCATAGATAGTTTTTTCTTATTGCGCAGCCCTTTGTAATGTTAGTCCTCCTATGGTTTAAGTCCAAAAAAGGATGGCACACTTCACTGTTCCTCTCCAGATTAGAAAATCTCCCGGACAAAACAGTTTGTTAAGGGCCTGTCTTTCTGCAGGCTTGAAAACTTCCAGGCAATTTCTGTCTCCCCATTTAAGCACAGTATTTTTGCAGGCTTGAAAACTATCAGGGAACTCAAATGTCTTCCACTTGTAAGCACAGCCTTATCTCAAAAATAAGCACAAAATGAAAACTCAGAGCACTGCTACTGCTTATCAGTTAAAGTTCATTTCTAAGTTCAAAACCCTTTAGAAATAGTTAACTGCTTTTCACACCTCTTGCTGACAGCCCAAGATAGCTGATACTGGGTTAGTTCCCACCTCCAACCTTACTGATTATAACTGACCTGGTCCTCCCCACAGGGCCTGTCTGAAAGCAGAATGTACAGTGCATTGAATCCTTGAAACTTCCAGCAGCTATCTTCAATCATTCTCTGTATCTACCTCCATCCTTTCCTCCTTTTCAGGAACTGTGATCTCTGGAGCAGTTTGGTACTCATCCTGATCAACCCACTCCATCTCCAGGGTTGCCAGGTACCTGTTCCCCAAACCCGCCCAAAAGGTTCACACCCCCACCCCCGCCATCATCAACCCCGCCCCCGCTGCCATCGACCATGCCTCCTCCGTCACCGACCCCGCCTCTTCTGTCATCGGCCCCGCCTCCTCCGTCTGGGAGGTGGTGGAAACGAAAACGGTAACGGAATTCAAAAATGCGTGGGATAAACATAAAGGAATCCTGTTCAGAAGGAATGGAGCCTAAGGAACTTAGCCAAGAATGGGTGGCAGAACCGTTGGCGGGAGGTGGAGATGGTGCTGGGCAGACTTATACGGTCTGTGCCAGAACCGGTGGTGGGAGGCGGGGCTGGTGGTTGGAAGGCGGGGATAGTGCTGGGCAGACTTATACGGTCTGTGCCCTGAAAAGGACAGGTACAAATCAAGGTAAGGTATACACAAAAAGTAGCACATGTGAGTTTATCTTGTTGGGCAGACTGGATGGACCGTGCAGGTCTTTTTCTGCCGTCATCTACTATGTTACTATGTTACTATGTATGTCATCGGCCCGCCTCCTCCGTCATCTAGCCCTGCCCAAAATGTCATCTAACCCCGCCCAAAACGTCACTAGCCTCGCCCCCAGCGGCCCGAAAAACCGCACAAAAAACAAGCCCAAAAAAACGCGACCCACAGAGGGCAAAAATTTCCCGCAGCGGGTCGCGGAAAACCGCCCAATTGGGCAGGAAAATCGCCCACCTGGCAACCTTGTCCATCTCCTCACTTTCTACCTCCTCCTTCTTATTAGCCCCTGGGAACCCCTCTCCCTCCCAGCTACAGCCGGTGACCATGTTAAACTGCTTGGTTTGCCAGGGAGCTTGAGTTAAATAGGGATCCTGGTCTGTCTTTGAAGGTTGTCCCTCAAAAGGCATGGAAACCGAGTACCTTCCCTTTCTCTTGCCAGGCCAGGTTTTCTACCTCCTTCAAAACCTAGGTTGTGGTCAAGGGTAAAACGGGGGGGGGGGGGGGGGGGGGGGGGAATTTTCCCTGCTCTGCCTGCCAGCTTTAGGCAGAGCTACTGAGCTATCAGAATGCCCACAAAACACCTAATTCCCCACCCATAACCATGCCCCTTTTTGCCTGTGCACGTTAGAAATTAGGCTCACTGTTTTATAGAATAAGCTTAGCGACTTGTGTGTGTAAATTGTAATTATTGCCAATTAGTGCTCATTATTGCTTGACGTGCCATTATCAACACTGATTGGCTTATTAAGCCAATTAAGTTCCACGCTTTGTTATAGAATAGCTTGGATTTCAGCGCAGATCACTAGGCATGCTATATAGAATCTGAGAGACAGCGTTTTGGCTCTACCGCCGGGTTCATAGTATGGCTATTCCTATGTTCTTATACACATAGGTGTGTGTATGTGCATGTTTTTTTTTTAATGTGAGTGTTTATTGCAAACCCAACAACACTCTGCCCAAACTTCCCTCCCCTCCAATACACCTATACTTAGATTGCATAAAAATAGGCTTGAACATCCTCTGCACATAGTTTATATGAATGCAACCCCTGGGGACATTTGTTAAAAGTCCTTTTCCATGGGTACAACAGCATTTACCCACAGAAAAAAAGTTTGTACAATTAGCCCCTAAAAGAATATATTCTTTCATTTTCATAGGAGGTAATTCTATACAGTGACACCTAAATGTAGGCTCAACAAAGAAGCATGCTTACTGCTAATTCTATAACAGCATTAAGGCACACCTAACCCTTTATAGAACAGTAATGCAAAGCCACTTTAGCATGCCAAAACTTACATAAGAACATAAGTGTTGCCATACTGAAATAGACCGAAGGTCCATTAATACCTGGCAAGATCACAGAACAGTAAAACAGATTTATGCTGCTTATCCTAGAAATAAGGAGTGGATTTTCTCAAGTCCATTTGACTAATGGTTTATGGACTTTTCTTTTGGGAAATTAGCCAAACCTTTTTGAAACCCTGCTAAGCTAACTGCTTTTATCACATTCTCTGGCAGAGTTTAATTACACATTGAATGAAGAAATATTTTCTCTTATTTGTTTTAAATTTACTACTTAGTAGCTTCATTGTGTGCTCCCTAGTTCTAGTATTTTTGGAAAGAGCAAACAAGTAAATCACATCTACCTGTTCCAATCCGCTCAGTATTTTATAGATCTCTATCATATCTTCCCTTACCCAGCTCTTCTCCAAGCTGGCGCGTGTCAAAAAATTTGGGCAAATTTAATTACCTCACTAGTTAATCCCATCTCCAGATCATTTATAAATATGCACAGACCCCTGGGAAACCCCACTATCTACCGTTCTCCATTGAGAACACAGACCACTTAATCCTACTATCTGTTGTAATACACAATCCACAGTAGGACATTACCTCCTATCTGATGACTTTCTAATTTCCTCATGAGCCTTTCATGAGGTACTTTGTCAAATGCCTTTTGACAATCCAGATACACAACAGCTTACGCCAGGTCGATGGCAAGCACACATCTATTATAAGATGTGCACATTGCTAGGTGGAACACTCAGGACACACATGCGGTATATAAGAACTATTGCTATGCTATGCATGTGCTCTGCCCACTGGTACAGCCCATGGATTGCTTCTATTTGAGTTTCTGCCAGGTACGTGTGACCTGGATTGGCCACTGTTGGAAGCAGGATATCGACCATTGGTCTGACCCATATGGATTGAGATGAGCACCCAAATTGTGCGTGCATCTTAATTGAATGAAGAGCCAATTAGCACCGATAACTAGCTTTTAAACAAACAATTATTGGCATTAATTGAAATAATTAACATGTACGTTTGTAAATTTAAACACGTGATCTGAACCTAAAATTTACTTGCGGCCCAGAAAATGGGGAGCAGAAACGGGAGTGTCATGGGTGTTTCAGGCCAGAGTATGAGCGTGGATTCCAGTTACAAGTGCAATTATAGAATAAGGAGTCTCCACACAAAAATGTTTTATGTTTATGCATATGCACTATATTTTCTTTGTTGTAAATGGACACCCCTACATTTACATGTGACCTCTGCGCTTAAGTGCTATTGTTCATTTAAAACCATTTAGCACCCCTAAAATAGAAATAATAAATTGTAACAGGTAGTGGAAATGTAAAAAATAAATAATTGAAATAGAAAATATATAAAAGTCTATCAATATAAAACTTGGAAATGATTAAAAATACTCTATAAATATTAAAATAATTATAAAACTGGAGACAGGAAGGGAAGGAGAGGGCGAAAAGGGGAAAGAGGAGAAGAAAAACAGAAAAGGAGAAAAACCAAAAAACTATTTAGCACCTCTGAAAATTTTTGATGCATCTTCAAAACACTCTAGTTGTATGAGGCTAGATTCCATAAATGGCACATAACAAAATCAGCACTGAAAAAAAAATCTTTAAAAACCCACTTAAGATGCAACAGCTAAAGCAGATTTTTTTTCAGCGCTGATTTCTTTAGGTGCATTTATTGAATCTAGCCCCGTGCGAATAGCATGGCAATTTTATAGAAAATTGCCTAGCATATATGCACATGAAGGCCAAGTTGTGATGACATTCATGTGTGTAAGTGCACCTATTCTATAAACCAGTGCATACAATCTGTGTCTAAATTTAAGTGTCCTCTATAGAATTGCCCTTAAGTGGTTTAAATAATTAGAAAACATTTGAGGGGTCCTTTTACTAAGCTGCGGCAAAAGAGGGCCTGTGCTGGTATCAGTGCGTGTTTTTGATGTGTGCTGAGACCCCCTTTTATTGCAGCGGGTAAAAGGCTGTTTAAAAAAAAAAGAAAAGAAATGGCCGTGCGGCACTTGGGGGGGAGCACTTACCGCCACCCATTTAGGTGGTGGTAAGGGCTCCTGTGTTAACCCGGTGGTAACTGGGCAGCACGCAGCACTGCCCAATTACCACCGGGTAAACAATGGCACTACAAAAGTAAAAATATTTTTGTAGTACCGGAAATGGTGTGTGCTGGGGGTGGGAACTACCAGTGGGCTGCTGAGGTAGCCCAGCGGTACTTCTGGTTTAGTGAGCATGTTGGGCTTACTGCTGCTTAGTAAAAGACCCCTGGAATGTTTTGAAGATGCATCAAAAATTTTCAGAAGTGCTAAATAGTTTTTTTTCTCCTTCTTTCCCACTCCCTCCCTTCCTGTCTCCATTTTTATAATTATTTTAATATATTTATAGAGTATTTTTAATCATTTACAGGTTTTATATTGATACACTTTATATATTTCCTATTTCAATTATTTATTTTTTACATTTTTACTTCTTGTTACAATTTATTATTTATATTTTAGAGGTGCTACTACTACTACTACTTATCATTTCTAAAGTGCTACTAGACGTACGCAGCGCTGTACATTTGAACATGAAGAGACAGTCCCTGCTCAACAGAGCTTACAATCTAATTAGGACAGACAAACAGGACAAACAAGCGATAAGGTGCTAAATGGTTTTGTTGCTTTCCTCCCTTTCTTTAAAGTTTAAGGAGTTTTTAGTGGTTTCAGGTATTTAATAAAGTTTGTTTTTTTTAAATACTATCATCTGTACGTGTCTGCCAGGAAAGCCAATATTAAGAGACAACCCATGGCTCAGAGGAAAAATTTAACTTTTAATTTGCAGATACATGCTTACTGTGATCCCTACTGGCAAGTCTTCTGGAAATTCTTTGCATTTTTTTGCAGTCTGCAAATGCCTATTTAGGGCCTTGTTTACTAAGCCGCGCTGTAGGCTCGCTAACTTTTATCATGTGCTAAAAATTAGTACGCACTAACAATAGAGAAACCCATAGGAATAATGGGTGTCTCTATCGTTAGCGCACATTAAAAAGTTAGTATGCCTACAGAGTGGCTTAGTAAACAGGGCCCTTAGTTTGTCTTAATGTTTATTTAAAAATGTAATATACCGCTTATCTTTGATCAAACAAAGCAGTTTACAATATATATATACAATTAAAAAAAACATGAATCAGTCATACCATTATAAATAGTTCACTTCTCATTAACCCCTCTGTTTACTAAGCCATGTGGCAATGTTGACACAGCCCATTCAAAGGGCTCCTTTTACAAAGGCGGGCTGAAAAATGGCTTGCGATAGTGTATTCGTGGATTTTTGGCGTGTGCTGATCCATTTTTTAGCGTGCCTGTAAAAATGGCCCTTTTTTGCCGAAAATGGACGTGCGTCATAATGAAAATTGCCGCTTGTTCATTTTGGGTATGAGACCTTACCGACAGCCATTGACCTAGTGGTAAAGACTCACGTGGTAACTGGTCAGTAATGACCTACACACGCCAAATGCCACTTGATGCACGTCCGTTACGTGCGCCCAAAAATAAAAAATATTTTTCAGACGCACGTATCGGATGCATGCCAAAAATGAAATTACCGCAAGAGCCACGCAGGGGGGTAAGGTTGTGTTGCGCAAAACCTTTCTGAAATTCAGCTATATCTTTTTTGAGATGCAGTGACCAGATTGCACACAATATTTGAGGTGCAGCCACACAATGGAGCAATACCAAGGTATTATAATATTCTCTCTTTTATTCTCCATTCCTTTCTTAATAATTGCTTTCTTGGCCACAGCTGCACACTGAGTAGAGAATTTCAACATACCATCAAAGAGGATCCCTAAATCCTTTTTTTGGGTGGGGCACTTAATGTGGGGCCTTGATTCCTAGAGCTATTGTTTGGATTGCTGTTCCCTATGTGCATCATTTTTGCACTTGCTTACATTTCATTTCATCTGCCAAAGATGTCCAGTCTCATAAGATTCTCTTTCAATTGCTCACAATTTTGCCACTGCAGGTAATGTAGTGCTTTGTAATAGGGGTCTGCAGTGTGTGGTAAATGCAGGGCAGATGCTGGGCTCACCCTCGGCATTTCCACACTGGCTTTGCACTTACTGTACAGTACTTTTTGCAATTAATGCATGGTAAGTGCAAAGCCGTAGTAAGCTTTAGTAAAAGAGCTGTTTGTTTTTATTTCTACTTTTTTGGCTTTTTAAGAGTGTTCAACACTTACTTATATACTTAAATACAGTAGAGTCTCGATTAACTAACTTAGGGATCCCTTTACTAAGCCACGTAGGCAAGTATGCGCATCCTACACGCTTCAGTTTTGAACTATCGCCCGGCTACCGTGTAGTCCAGGCAGTAATTTCATTTTTTACATACGTCCACTAAGTTTGGGAAGAGTCAAGGTGGGAAAAGGATTATTGGCGCTAACCGAGCAGTAATCGGCATTGTATGCACGCAGACCATTACTGCCCGGTTAACGTGTGACACCTTACTGCTAGGTCAATGGGTGGCGGTAAGGTCTCAGGCCCAAAATGGATGCGCACCAATTTTTATTTTGCCACACGTCCATTTTCGGCCCAAAAAAGGCCTTTTTTGCAGGCGCACTGAAAAATGGACCTGCGTGCATCCAATACACGCATCTACACCACCACAGGTCATTTTTTGGCGCACCTTAGTAAAAGGACCCCTTGAATGGAACTGACAGATCGTCGGATAACCAAAAAATCAGATAATCTGGGGCTCACTACATTTGCCTGAGAGCCACCCCCAAACAGCAGCCGCTTTCCTCTGCCTATATGCTAGTGTCTTTCTCTCCCCCCTCCCCAACATGCCCTGAGGAAGTTAGGAATCGGGCCTGAACAGAGATGGGACAATTTACAATAGTATTTCACCACCTGCAGCAAACCTCAACTGTGAGCCTCTTCAGCCCAGATCATGCCCGGGCTCGGTCCACTGGACCTTCATGCTCTTGCGGCAACTTTTAGCTGTGGAAATGACACTGCCAGTCCTACCTCCTGACCTGGACCACCTGGACCTGACCCTGTTGACTAAGTATTTTATTTAAAAATATATTCTAACACTAATGAGCAATGAAAAAAAAAAGAATAAAATTGTGGAGCAGACAATTTGAACACAAATACAGAACAGTGACATCACCGCAAAGGGGGAGGGGTCTGTCAGATATGCCAGATGGTCAGATTACTGAAGGTCGAATAATCGAGACTGTACTGTATGTGTATGGATAGATGGGTGAAACTCCCTTAAACCCAGATTATTATTTATTGCAGTTGTATCCCACATTTTCCCACCTATTTGCAGGCTCAATGTGGCTTACAAAGACCTGTTATGGCAGCGCTATATCAGGGTAAAGAGTACATTCAGTATTGCAGAGAGATCAGATAATACATTCGGTTATGGTGATCTGTTCATTTGTAGGGATAGTCTTTCGTTTAGTTTTTGATTCTGATTTTAATCCTTCTCCCTTTTTTACTTCCTCCCCTTTATTATTTTTCTTTTCTTTGTTAATTTCTCCTTTTTTTCCTTTTCAGGCTCTGAATCCTTCCATCATATCTGTTAACATTCTCTGGTATCTCTTCAAGTGCATCAACATTGCTCAATTCAAGGTTCCTGAAGAAAGCAATCAGTGAAATGTGTTGGCCTGTGAACTAACTTATGTTTAACTGTTCATGTGTTGTTTAGTGTTAATGCAATTTCAATATTCAACATATGATTGTATCTGTTTTTATGTATGTTTAATTAAAATAATTTATATAGAGCTGTCCTAGCTTTGATGTTGTAGGGAGGTTATTAAAGTGTTTAAGGAAATCATGCATAATTTTTGCCATTTAACATTTGTCAAACAGTGAAAGTATGTGTTACTTGCCCTTAATGCATGTTTTGGAAGCACAATGTGAGCAACATAATAATGAGATACAAAGCATGGAAATGCATTCAAAGTACCTAATTATTATGCAAATAGACTAACACAGCTTATATTTAACTTTGCAAGCTGTGCTTTTTATTGATCTGGTGTTACCTTTTCTGCCTGGGAGCTTCAAGTTACAAATGCTTGACCTGATGATCCCAGGCAGGGAGCCTCTTAAGGAGGTCATAGTCTAGAAAAAAATAAACCTCATGCCCATCCTCCCAGAATCCTTCTCCCACCTGGACTCCCCCCAAGCTCCCCAAGAACACCCATAACATCCATTTTCTCTTCCCACCCCACCTCCAATTCTCAAGTATCTACCAAGGTTTCTTTGGTATCCATTGTGCAGGGCCACCGATGGGTGGGGGTGGGGGGGCCGGGGGGCAAGATTCTCCGGGCATGGCCTCCAAGTGTGTCTGGTGCCAGCAAGGCTTCTGGAAGCAGGCAGAAGTTTCTGCTCCTTCGGTCTGTCTCTCTCCTGCTCCTGTGTGTTGGGACCCCGGTGTTTGCATTAAAACAATAGCCCAGTTCCCAGCACACAGGAGCAGGAGAGTGACAGACCAAGGAGAAGCAGACTCAGGAAGGTAAAGGGGGCGGGGGCTGTGGCCCAAATGGTGTGGAGCCGTAGCTGCGGTGGCCCTGCCCTGGGCCCGGCTCTGGCTCTCAGTTATTGAGTGGGGCAGGAGCAATTCCTAGAGATTTTGAAATGGAATTGATCCACTCTCAGTTGTAGTCTTGTGATGCTACTGCAAGGGGTGAAACTACCAAGTAAAGGGTATGGCCCATTTTAGAGATAAGAGACCGGAGTTGAGGCCCTGCTATTTGCATTGCTGCAGCCAGGAAGCCATGTCTTCACCAACACTCAGTGAAAATCTTCTGACACTTTTCTCAGGAAAAATCCCTCTTCACAACAGACATGTGTTTGCTGGCATCCTTCTAGGCTTTTTTTTTTTATTTTGCAAAAGATTCCATGTTCAGCAGAATCTTTTGTAAAATACAGGGGAATTGAGCATATCCCAATTTCCCTCTATATTACGTATTTAAAATGGGCTTTTAGCTATATTATTGTCACTGATTTTTTTATTTGTTGACCATACACAAAATCAATCAACCAAAAGCAGGAAGCTGGCTACCTCATGTATCCATAAGATGACCTCTGCTCAGTAAATTATAATTATAGGGCATTTCTTCCAAATATGAGGGCCCTTTTGTTAAAGGGTGTTAATCCTTAACGTACAATTATCATGTGAAAAATAAGGCTACTACAAAACACATAAGGACATAAGAACATAAACTTTGCCATACTGGGACAGACTGAAGTCCATCAAGCCCAGTATCCTGTTTCCAACAGTGGCCAATCCAGGTCACAAGTACCTGGCAAGATCCCAGAACAATAAAACAGATTTTATGTTGCTTATCCTAGAATATGCAGTGGATTTTCCCAAGTCCATCTTAATAATGGTTTATGGACTTTTCTTTTAGGAAATGATCCAAACCTTTTTTTAAACCCTGCTAAGTTAACTGCTTTTACCACATTCTCTGCAAAGAATTTCAGAGTGTTTTCTGCATATTGCCTCTTTGAGCTTGCTAATTGCTCATTATTTATTTTGGGGAGGAGGTGTGGCATGGACAGGGAATGGGCATGGGAGAGTGATCCAGCTAGCACCTTCTGATTAGCACATGCTAATTAGATAATATGGATTTAATGCAGGAGCACTTAGCACCTCCTAAATAGGAGATTTTAAGTGCTCCTGCATTAACTGTTTGCAAGTTCCTCACCTTAAAGGAAAATTTGGGGCTCCTTTTACAAAACTGTGCTACCAATTAGGATGCGCTGAATGTGAAGAAGGAATAGAATTGGCTTCTTTACATTCACAAGCTGTAACTGGGTAACGCAGCTTTGTAAAAGGAGCCATTAGTGTGGGACCTGCAAAAAAAACAAAAAAGAAGAAAAAAGCCTATAAATCTGCTGCATTGAGGGGGTCTTTTACCAAAGCTTAGTTCGAGTTATCTGCAGCAGGGCCCATTTTATTCCTATGGGCCCTGCTGCAGGTAACTCGAGCTAAGCTTTAGTAAAAGACCCCCCAAATCTGGGCTTTGGGAAAATCATAGTAGATGATGACGGCAGAAAAAGACCTGCATGGTCCATCCAGTCTGCCCAACAAGATAAACTCATATGTGTATACCTTACCTTGATTTGTACCTGCCTTTTTCAGGGCACAGACCGTACAAGTCTGCCCAGCAGTATTTCCCGCCGCCCAACCACCAGTCCCGCCTCCCATCTCCGGCTCTGGCACAGACCGTATAAGTCTGCCCTCCACTATCCTCACCTCCCAACCACCAACCTCTCTTCCCCCACCTGCTCCGCCACCCAATTTCGGCTAAGCTTCTGAGGATCCATTCCTACTGCACAGGATTCCTTTATGCATATCCCATGCATGTTTGAATTCCGTTACCGTTTTCATCTCCACCACCTCCCGCGGGAGGGCATTCCAAGCATCCACCACCCTCTCCGTGAAAAAATACTTCCTGACATCTTTTTTGAATCTGCCCCCCTTCAATCTCATTTCATGTCCTCTCGTTCTACCGCCTTCCCATCTCCGGAAAAGATTTTTTTGCGGATTAATACCTTTCAAGTATTTGAACGTCTGTATCATATCACCCCTGTTCCTCCTTTCCTCCAGGGTATACATGTTCAGGTCAGCAAGTCTTTACTCATACGTCTTGGAACGCAAATCCCATACCATTCTCGTAGCTTTTCTTTGCACCGCTTCCATTTTTTTAACATCCTTCGCAAGGTACGGCCTCCAAAAGTGAACACAATACTCCAGGTGGGGCCTCACCAATGACTTGTACAGGGGCATCAACACTTCCTTTCTTCTGCTGATCACACCTCTCTCTATACAGCCTAGCAACCTTCTCGCTACGGCCACCGCCTTGTCACACTGTTTCGTCGCCTTCAGATCCTCGGATACTATCACCCCAAGATCCCTCTCCCCCTCAGTACCTATCAGACTCTCACCGCCTAACACATAAGTCTCTCGTGGGTTTCTACTCCCTAAATGCATCACTTTGCATTTCTTCGCATTGAATTTTAATTGCCAAACCTTAGACCATTCTTCTAGCTTCCTCAGATCCCTTTTCATGCTTTCCACTCCCTCCCGGGTGTCCACTCTGTTGCAAATCTTAGTATCATCCGCAAATTGGCAAACCTTACCTTCTAACCCTTCGGCAATGTCACTCACAAATATATTGAACAGAATCGGCCCCAGCACCGATCCTTGAGGCACTCCACTACTCACCTTTCCCTCCTCCGAGCAAACTCCATTTACCACCACCCTCTGTCGTCTGTCCGTCAACCAGTTCCTAATCCAGTTCACCACTTCGGGACCTATCTTCAGCCCATCTAGTTTATTTAAGAGCCTCCTGTGGGGAACTGTGTCAAAAGCTTTGCTAAAATCTAAGTAGATTACGTCTATAGCACGTCGATGATTCAATTCTCCAGTTACCCAATCAAAGAATTCAATGAGATTCGTTTGGCACGATTTCCCTCTGGTAAAACCAAGTTGTCTCAGATCTTGCAACTTGTTGGCTTCTAGGAAATTCACTATCCTTTCCTTCAGCATGGCTTCCATTACTTTTCCAATAACCGTTAAAATATGGTAAGCCCAGATTCTAGCGCAATTTAGTAAAAGGACCTCCTGGTTAATCATTCACTGCTTCTTGAAATTATGTCAGCAGCTACCAGAGGTTTTAGCCTTTATCAGTTTCAAGTTCACCAGGGTATATTTTTACCTTTGTGCTCTGTTGCTTTAGGGGCCCTTTACTAAGCTGCAGTAGGGCTAACACGTGGGTATCATGTGCCGAATTGACACTACCGCCGGGGTAGCTTGGGCACCTGGCAGTAATTTTGAAATTGGTGTGCGCTGTTTCCTGCGGTAGAAAATAATTTTCTATTTTCTACCGTGGGGGCATTCCTGGTGGTAATCGGCAGCGCAGCCACATTGGCGCATACTGCCTGATTACTGCACGATTAGCGCATGAGCCCTTTCCGCCAAGTAAACAGGTGGCATTAAGGGCTCAGGAAGTAAATAGCTGCGCACTACTTTTCATATTAGCGCATGGCCATTTACTGCCCCATTAGCAAAGACCTTTTTTCCCAGCCATTGTAAAAAAAATGGTCCGGTGTGCACCAATTTCACGCGTCCAAACTAACGCAGGCCACTTTTTACCACAGCTTAATAAAAGGACCCCTCAGTGGATTAAAATCTGGGCCTAATGCATTGTAACGCAGGATATTACTGTGCACTAAGATTTAATGCGGCATTCCCTTTGGGGGAATGCTCTGTATTTTTTATTGCAGGCCATGTGTTAATATAACCATTAGCATGTAATACCTGCAAGAAGTTAATGCGGGACTACTTACCCTTCCTATTTAGTAGGCACTAAGTTCTTTTGCGTTAACGCTGTGTTAGCCTGTTAATGTACAGTAAATATAATGTGCTAGCTGGCTAATGCTTCTATGCCCACTCTCTACCTATGCCATGCCTCCTGAATGAAAAATTAGAAGCATTCAGTAACATCTCTTACTGTACACTAACCACAGATAGATCCCCGGATTCTCTATATCATTCCCAAATTTCCACACCAAACTCTGTGTGCGCATCAGAAATGCACGTGCAAATAATCCTGGCCCTGGAGGCACCCCTGCCAGTCAAATCCAGTGGCGTAGCTATGTGGGGCCAGGGGGGCCTGGCCCCCGTAGATTTGGCCCTGGACCCCCCTGCCGATGACCCTCTCGACCCCCCTCCCACCGCCAATCCTCCCCCGCTGTCGCCGTGGGCTACCTTTGCTGGCGGGGAACCCCAATCCCCAACAGCTGAGGAGGTCCTCTTCTTCCTGCGAAGGCTTTGTTCTGTTTCTGACGTCATGCACGTTGTAAGTGCAGGACGTCAGACTCACAGAAACAGAACGAAGCCTTGCAGATCAGCCAGGCTTCGTTCTGTTTCTGTGAGTCTGAACATCAGAAAGCATTGCCTCCATTGTAAAAAACAAATCCAAAATAACTCCACCAATTCAGTGTACAAGGTTCAGGAGAAATCATCTCATACAGTTCTTGAAAAAGGAGGAAAAAAGCCTCTGAAGTAGACAGGTGTTATTTTTTAACACACCTCAATCTTTCAATCACTGGTTTAAAAAAACTTCCCCTCTTTTAATTCAAATATTCAGATTGTTTAAATTTTAGTTTTCATAAATAATGAATCAGTGTGGAGATCGATATTGAACCTTGAAACATATGTATGAAGCAGCAGGATTTGGCACCGCAAAATGGTGGCCAGCGTTCGGGAGGTCTTGTTTCACCACACAGAAGTTAAGTGATTTTTATGAAAACTAAAATTTAAAACATTTGAATATTTGAATTAAACTTAGGGGAGGTTTTTAAAGCCAGTGATTGAAAGATAGAGGTGTGTTTGAAAGTAACACCTGTCTGCTTCTGAGGCTTTTTTCCTCCTTTTTCAAGAACTTTATTGGGTGATTTCTCAAGAACTTTGTACACTGAACTGGTGGAATTATTTTGGGTTTGTTTGTTATTTACTTCACCCTGTTGGAGATTTGCCTACATTATATGCAGATCTATCTAATGTATATTCACTGTGGATATCCTGAAAACCTGACTGGCTATCGGGTTCATTTTCAAAAGAGAAGGACAGTGACGATCCTAGGTCGGCTGCGACCTGGGGCGGATAGCTGATGCGCATCCCCCCCGGGTGTAGCACGACACCCCCCGGGCGCAATGACACCCCCACTGGCACATCAAACCCCCCCCCCCCTGGGTGCATACTTAGCTGCTGGGAACAGCCACGGGGCTCTCGGCTCCGCTGGCTCCCTGCTCTCTCTGCCCCTGAACAGGAAGTAACCTGTTCCGGGACAGAGGGAGCAGGGAACCAGCGGTGCCAACAGGCACGCAGCTGCTCACTGCACCCCTCCAGCAGCGTGCACCCGGGGCAGACCGCTCCCATCGCCCCGCCCTTGGTACTCCACTGGAAAAGGACGTCCATCTTTCGACACAAATCGGAAAAGGGACGTCCTTCTCCCAGGGACATCCAAATCGGTATAATCGAAAGCCGATTTAGGACGTCCCGAACTGCACTCCGTCGCAGGGACGGCCAAAGTTCAAGGGGATGTGTCGAAGGAATAGCGAAGGCGGGACTTGGGCATGCCTAACACTTGGACGTCCTTGACCCATAATCGAAAAAAAAGAAGAACGTCCCTGATGAGCACTTGAACGTTTTCACCTGGACCTGTTTTTCTTACAACCAAGGCACAAAAAGCTGCCCGAACTGACCAGATGACCACTGGAGGGAATCGGGGATGACCTCCCCTTACTCCCCCAGTGGTCACTAACCCCCTCCCACCCTCAAAAAAACATCTTTCAAAATATTTTGTGCCAGCTTCTGTGCCAGCCTCAATGTCATACTGAGGTCTGTGACTGCAGTATGCAGGTCCCTGGAGCAGTTTTAGTGGGTGCAGTGCACTTCATACAGGCAAACTCAGCCCCATACCCCCTCCTACCTGTTACGTTTGTGGAGGAAACAGCGAGCCTTCTAAAACCCACAACAAACCCACTGTACCCACATCTAGGTGCCTCCCTTCACCTGTAAGGGCTATGGTAGTGGTGTAGAATTGTGGCTAGTGGGTTTTGGGGGGCTCAGCACACAAGGTAAGGGAGCTATGTACCTGGGAGCAATTTATGAAGTCCACTGCAGTGCCCCTTAGGGTGCCCGGTTGGCATCCTGGCATGTCAGGGGGACCAGAGCGCTACAAATGCTGGCTCCTCCCACGACCAGATGGCTTGCATTTGGTCATTTCTGAGATGGACGTCCTTGGTTTCGATTATTACAGAAAATCAGAAACGTCCATGTCTAGGGACAACCAAATCTAGGGAAGACCAAATTTAAGGATTTGGATGTCCATGATAGTATTTTCGAAACGAAAGATGGACGTCCATCTTGTTTCAAAAATACAGGCTTCCCCACCCCTAGATCAGAACGTTTTGTGAGGATGTCCAAATAAAACTTGGACGTCCCTTTTGAAAATGCCCCTCCACTTGTGTCCTGAGGACTGGGTTGAGAACCCCTGCTTTAAAGCATGACCTGAAAACGCTCCACCCTCCTTCTGCCAAAGAAAAGAGTCCCAGTTGATGACTATAAGTCATTAGATAGGGCAATCAGAAACTAAACAGACGCATATGTACACCCACACACACACACCCATTGCAAGGTATGCACTGTGTATGCTTAGTGAATGGTTTTTGGTATTTTCATATCTTGTTATTCATGACTGCATTCTTTTATTAGAATAAGAACAGAAAGAGGGCTACATCGAAGAGGTAATGCATATGAAGTAACAAAGCAATAATATCTTGGAATTAGGGAGGTGCATTCATTTGAAAATGAATGGTAAAATGTGAAGAATGAGGGCATTTTGCTTGTGTTCCTTTAAATGGTCTGAATGGCCATATTTAGCAGAAGGAGCCAAAAATAATTTCTCAATTCATCTCCAGTGCCATTATAGTCCGTGGGGTCAGGTAAACAGCTTTTTTGATTGCTTGACCAGACACAGCCTTGAGAATGGAAAACAGTAAAGCAAAAGCCACTTGATCAATCATGTTGAAACTTTTTGACAAGCAGCCAAACAAGCCTATGAAAGTCTCAGGGGCTGATGTAATAAGCCATGAATTAGGAAACGTTTTACTCCTGATGCAATAATCGCATACAAATTACTGTGACATTAAAACTGATGCTTCCTGACAGAAAAGATCACGTACACTACCACAGAAAAAGTTCAAAGAAAGATGGAGAAAGGGGGTAAATAGATGGTGTAACCAGGTACCTCTCTTGTGCAGCTAAGGATAGAACAATCTCCTCCAGCCACAGGCTCCCGGTACAATGAAAAAACAGATGTCCACCAGTAACTTCAATCTTAAGGACTTTTATTCCATGCAGGATTCTAGTACACAGTTCCCACATACCAGGATTCAATGCAGGCTTACAGGCTCCAGTCTGGGCTCTTTATCTTCAGGAGAGTTCAATATTTTAGGGACTCCTTCTACCCAAGGGTTTTCCCCTGCATCAGCTTCACAGTGAATTCAATATTTTTGGGACTTCCTCTCACCCAAGGAATTTCAGCCTGTAACTGCCAGTACTTTAGGGACCTCCTTGCCCAAGGGTTTTCAGCCTGCAACTCCTTCTCTCCTTCTGCTTCTCTCTCCTGAACTGAACTCCCCCCTGGGACTCCTTCCCACCTGCCTAATCAATCCCTGGCTTCAGCTACCACCACCAATCATTCTCCTTCCATTAGATTCCCCACACCCATACCAGCCGAGTTGAGAATTAAACTAATGAGACCAATGATGAGATCCTGCACACAGGGTTTCCTAACTCTCTTTCCGCCTAGTGGCAGCCACTACACAACCTGCCAGCCTACACCCATGTCTTCCCTGATTGCAGCTAGGAGTCCAGTCTGGGATCTTCACTCCCCCCCCCCCTCTGGCTCTTTGCCTGCAATGCCTTCTGGGACTTGTATTTCAGACTGGAACTGCCTTAACCCAACTATCCTGGAGGTGATTTTATCACAATGGAAGAAAAAGGGAGAATGGTGGCACCATGAACATTTTTGCAATGGGCATCATTTGCCTTAGATCCACTCATGTTAGTAAACATGGCCAAACACAGCCATGATAGCTGAAAGAGAATACTGGCTACAAAAAACAAACAGCATGTAAAACAGAAAAGTAGCTACAATAATTGTAACAGCATGTTGTGAAAATGATTATTTATGCCAAGTATTTATGGTTAAAGTAAATGGGTGGATTAACAAACTACTTGAGGATCCTACTTCCCATGTTAATCACAAGCTTTGTAATAATCTAAATAGCTTCTAATATTAGAATGGTCATTGCTTGACCACATGATCTCCGAGGCCTGATGAGCTTCCAGGAAAGTACCTTACTATAAGTAGCCTGCTTCACTGATTTAGCTGATTGTTATCAAAAATAATCACCATAATATACAGTATGTTATATCACATTTATATATATATATAATTTCCTAATTGTGCCCTAGGAACTTCTTAAAGGGGTTATTTGTCGTGGTTCAACCTGGTTGATTCTACACAATCTAAATCTGTTTTGTTACTATCAACTCCTGCAGTAGTTTGTAGCCTGCTAGACTGATCTGCTACTGTTTTTAATCTTTTCATTCTTACTTGTAAAGTCTTGTGGTAGCCCTAGGCTGGGTTTCCACTATCTCTTCACTTTTGGCATCTATGGATCCTTGGAGTGTCTCCCATTCCTTCATGAAGCCTTTCATCGTTTTAACCTCCACCATCTTCAGGGCATTCCTTTCCTCCATGAAAAATGATATCCTGATGTTGCTCCTGGGTTAGAGATAAAGGGGATTTGAAAGTCAGTAAGTCACAGATTTTACTAATGTTACTAATCTCCCTGTCTGTGGCAGAACCAATTATCTCTCTGTCCTTTTATTGCACTAGTAGTGTGGTGCTCTAGTAGGAATGAGAGTGAACCTCACTCAATTTAACTTTAGATCATCTTCTGTAAGGATACCAAGCCAAGGAGCCTTATACCCATATTACATTACATTTCTAGACCACCTGACCCATAAGTTCAAGGCAGTTTACAATAAAATATAAAGAGAAAGAAAGAAAGGAGAATTAACTAACAATTCTGTTAAAAAGAATAGTCTTCAGAAGTTTCTGAAAACTGTCATAAATTTGGGGTAAAGGGCCTTTCTATGGTACAACCAAAGAGGTTTACATATATTATATGCAGGCACTTTTTGAAACCTATTTCTAATTTTCCTAGGTAATATATGCAATTTAAATAAAAGCTGAATGACATTACTAGTCAAACAGGTTTATAGTATACACACAAACAGACTGTACTAACGAGTTTGCAGAGGGTTGACCATGTGGCTCTATAGCTCAGGGGTTAGAGCACTGGTCTTGTAAACCAGGGGGCGTGAGTTCAAATCTCACTAGGGCCTCATGAACATTAGTTTTGTTAAACTAAACTTGTAAATAGTTCCTAGTTTTATTATATTCTTGTCCAAGTATCTAAGCAATAAGCAGCAATTTATTTATATGTGGTGACCTTGTGCCAAGATTGTGTAACACAGAGATTACAGTATTGGTTATTGGATTTCAAGCAATGAGTTCATGAGTGGGAAATTTATGAGACCTTCTCCACACTTCTCTTTCAAATTAAGGACAACTAATTGACACTGAACATATATCCACTGATATTTGAAGCAATTTAAGCAGGCAGGAGAGGCTCTTGCCCGCTTAAATTGCCAGTTGCAGCCTAACTCCTGATATTCAGCAGCACAAAACCGGGCAGTGACATTGAAAATCACCTCTACTGGCTCCAGAAAAAGTGGGCAGGTCAGGAGTGGTACAGGCAGTGCACTTTTTCTAGTGAAAAAGGTGCTGGTACTCAAATGCTAGGCCACCCTTCAGGGGTGGGGGTAATCACTGAGGGACCCTCCGCACAATAGCCAGGCCCCCTGCAACCAGTCACAGAATCTATGACAAGGCAGAATTGGTGTGTAGAGCCTGAGCTCTTTCATTAAAACTTGGGGACCATGGGTCAATTTTAGCAGCCAATGGAAAAGGTGCCGGTACTCAGTACCCCCTCAAAAAAAGCCCTGGGTACAGGGGGCAGCACTGAGGAGAAGCTAAGGGTTACACAGGTACCAGCAATAATGCTAGCACTCACATAGCTAAATCCGCCCACTTTATCCCCCTTCCTTCCCTCCAACTCTCCCCAGGGCCCTGCCATGCAACCCCCCACTCCCCTGAAAAGGCAGTAAAAAAAAGGACTCTCAAAGTTTTGTCACATTTCTTCTTAGTTAATAGTGTACACTTTTTGGAAATATGCACTACTGAAAAATAGTGTACAGTATTACATAGCAGAGAAGAATAGTCATTTGATGTAGCACTTTGCTTGCTTCCGAATCCCCGTTGGTTTCCTAGTGCTATGTGTTTATGTTGTTGCTGTGATGACATTCCACTTTCTATTATTTCATCACAAAAAGTGAGCAAAAGTGTGGGGTGGGGTGAGGAAAGAGGATGTCATAGTTTGAATTTGCCATTGCTGTACTCTGATGGATTTTATTTCTGAGGGAGGAGTTTGGCCATGCATGGGTTGAAAATGAATCTGCTGGTTCTGTGCTGTGATGAGTTTTCTTTTTAAGGGAGGTGTTTGGTAGTGTATAGTTTGAAACTGAATCTGCTAATATATGTGTAGGCATTTTATTTTTATCTGAGACTAAAAAAAAACATAAAAGGGGGCTCTGATTGCTGCACTCAGGGATCCTTTTACTAAAGGGTTGGCGTGCAGCAATGGGCTTGCCATGTGCCAATCCGGAACTACCGCAGGAGCCTGTGGTAGTTCCCACCCCCAGTGCGAGCCATTTCCGGTGTTACAACAATATTTTCTATTTTTGTAGTGCTGGTGCTTACCCGACGTTAATCAGGCAGCGTTGTGCACTGCCTGGTTACCGCCAGGTTGGCAAGGGAGTCTTTACCACCACCTCAATAGGTGGGTGTTAGTGCTCCCCCCTGAAACGGCCACGTGGCAAGTGGTTCACTTACCGCACAGCCATTTCTTTTTTTTAAAAAAGAGTCAGCCTTTTACCCACTGCGGTAAAAGGGGACCTCAGCGGGTGTCAAAAACACAAAGCCCCCTTTTACCACAGCTTAGTAAAAGGACCCCTCACTTTTTTAGGGGGAAGAAAGGGCAGAGTCTGATTGTAGGCACTCTGGAGGCAGATGTAAATAGGGAAAGTAGATTTTTCTTCTTTTCAAAACTAGAGTTCTTCTGAGTGTGTCTTTTGGGAGGAGTGGCAGTGGGTGTGTCTTTCACTAGAGACCCACTCTTTTTCTGTACTTGTCAAGCCTCAGTGTGGTGACTGATATGACTGTGTCAGTGGGATGCACACACTGAGCTCAGGGAAATATAAGAGGCAAACTACTACTACAGGAGTGGAGAGACAAATATTACATTATTAGTGGTATAAAAGGACAGACAGATACCTCCTGCTGTAGTCAAGAAGACAAGGAGAATAGTAGAATTTTTTTTACTGCATTTAGTAAATTACAGGACAATAAAACTGTTAAAGAAAAAGAGAGAGGAAAATCTTCCATGTACATAGAAATTTGACTTTTTCCTTTCAAGAGTAGAATTCTGTGACTGACTGACTGAACATCACATATTTGGATATAAACTGACTGTACATATCCATTAGTGTCTGTTTCAAGCCCTTTTCCAGAGGGAGAAAATATGGCAAGTGGCAGAGGGTAACAGAAGGAAAGGAAACTAACAACTGTTATTAGGTAGCACTGGTAGCAGTGGCACTATCAGTAACCCCCACTCCCTCCCCAAAATTAAGCATCATCTAGCTAAATAAGAGGTTGAAAGATGAATGCCAACAGATCAGGGGCGTAGCCAGACTTCGGCCGGAGGGGGGTCCAGAGCCCGAGGTGAGGGGGCACATTTTAGCCCCCCCCCCATTGCCAACCCCCACCACCACCGCCACCACCAACAACAACTTTGACCCCCCTGCCGCCGACCCTTTCGACCCCCCTCCCACCGCCAACCCTCCCCCATCGCAAGACATCAGACTCACAGAAACAGAACGAAGCCTTGCGCCGGAAGAAGAGGACTTCAGCTGGCGGGGGTTGGGGTCCCCCGCCAGCAAAGGTAGGCGAAGGCGATGGCGGGTTGGCGGCGGGAGGGGGGTTGAGAGGGGTGGCGGCAGGGGGGTCCAGGGCCAAATCTACGCCCCATGTAGCTATGCCACTGCAACAGAGTAGACACACCGGGGGGAGGGGGGGGGCGGGGGGAGTAAAAAACATGAGAAGAGATCTCCAAAAATTAGAATGGTCTAAGGTCTGGTAGTTAAAATTAAATGTGGAGAAGTGTAGAGTGATGCACTTGGGGTGCAGAAATCCAAAGGAGATGTACGAAATAGGAGGTGAGAGATTGATGAGCACATTGGCTTTAATTAGAATTTACGCACACAACTTTCTAGGCATATTCTATAACGTGGTGCGCATGAATTCTCATGCATGCAGTTGAAAAGGGGGCATGGTCATGGGCAAGTTATGGGCATTTCAAAAAACTATGGGGCCCTTTTACTAAGTCGCGTAAGCGCCTACGCATGCTCAACACATGCCAATTCTGAGTTACCACCTGGCTACCGCATGGCCGGGTGGTAATTTCATTTTTGATGCGCGTCCAATACACATGCCAGAAAATATTTTTATTTTCTGGTGCACGGGCGGTAATCAGCATTTGGACGCTCGTTGACCATTACCGCCTGGTTAATGTGTGAGACCTTACCACTAAGTCAATGGCTGGCGGTAAGATTTCAGACCCAAAATGGACGCGTGCCAATTTTCATTTTGCCACATGTCCATTTTCGGCACCCCCCCCCCCCCCCCCCAAAAGGCATTTTTTAATGGTGCACTGAAAAATCGTTCTGTGCATGGCCAAAACATGTGCCTACACTACCGCAGGTCACTTTTCAGCGCACCTTAGTAAAAGGACCCCTATGCAAACTATTATGAATACACCCGATTTACGCCTAGGCCTGGTTTTAGGTAGCCTAAATGGGTGTGCTAAATTTTAGCCACAAGAGCGGCACATGAGCATATTCTGTAAACTATGAGTAACTTTAGGCATAGTTTATAGAATCATGCTAACCGTGTAGTTTTTCGGCACTGATTTTTAAAGTGCCATTTATAGAATTTGGCCCTTAGTGCGTGTTAAAGCGAGACTTTCCCTGGCACTAAGCCCATATTTAAATCAGGCTTTTTATTTTTTTTTTATATGCAGATCATATGCTGATGTTGTCATTAGCGCACCGCAACTGCAAATAATGCAGCATTACATCAGTGTTATCCAGATAGCACACGCTAATTAGTATGTACTAGCTGGACGCATAACTAAACTCTGGAATTCGTTGCCGGAGAACGTAGTGAAGGCGGTTAGCTTGGCAGAGTTTAAAAGGGGGTTGGACGGTTTCCTAAAGGACAAGTCCATAGACCGCTACTAAATGGACTTGGGGAAAAATCCACAATTTCGGGAATAACTTGTATAAAATGTTTGTACGTTTGGGTAGCTTGCCAGGTGCCCTTGACCTGGATTGGCCGCTGTCGGGGACAGGATGCTGGGCTCGATGGACCCTTGGTCTTCTCCCAGTATGGCATTACTTATGTACTTATTTAAAAATGACATAAACAGACCACTTAATCCATTTCAGATAAATGAAATCTCGACTATTCCTAATTGTGTCTGTAACTATGAAAGTACTATACCATAACATCACTCTGTATTTGTTTCTCTACCGGAGTTGGCAAACGCCTTCACGGTGCTATGTAAGCCACATTGAGCCTGCAAATAGGTGGGAAAATGTGGGATACAAATGTAACAAATAAATAAATAAATAAATAAATAATGCTTCCATGGCACATCCCCTCTCACAAATGCTTTGCGCATGGAAAAGGGAAACTTACCAGAAAACACTTTAACACATTTTGCAGTAAGCATTTTCTTGCATATTAAAAGAGCATTAGGGCTTAACACTCTTTAAAAGTATACTGGTACAGGGGGTGCTGACGCCACTGCAGGGCCCCTTTTATCGCCATTTGGTAAAAGGACCTCTAAAAGAAGTTTTAATTGACCAGTTCCAGAGGAATCAATAAGAAAAGGAAGTTTAAAAAAAAATAAAAAAGAACTTAATTACTCTATGCAGCAGAAATTACAGTTTTGTAAATACCATGGATTTTGGATCATACTGAGATATTGTCATTTTTTAGAAATTAAATGGAACCCGCTTCCCCCTCCCCCCTGTTCTATCATGGCAAGGATATTCTTGCACTGTTCTGAATGCTGTAAATAAGATTCAAAGTACAGAAATGTAATGTGGTGACTAATGAGCCTTCTTGCTGTTAGAGAAACATTGTTGTATTTCTATTTATTTATTTATTTATTTATCTCGCCACCCACTGCAATCTGGTCCACTACTACTACTGATATCAAGGACACCAGATAATTGGTTAACATACTATGGGGTCCTTTTACTAAGGTGCATTGAAAAATGGACTGTGGTAGTGTAGGCACGGGTTTTGGACGCACGCAGAATCATTTTTCAGCGCACCTGTAATAAAGGTCTTTTAAAATTTTTCCTGAAAATGGATGTACGGCAAAATGAAAATTGGCACGCGTCCATTTTGTGTCTGAGACCTTACCACCAGCCATTGACCTAGCGATAAAGTCTCACCTAAGTAACTGGGCGGTAATGACCTACACGCGCCAAATACCACTTGGTGCGTGTCCAATATGCGCGGTGTAAACGGGACCGCTGCGCCAGTAGGGGGAGGAAGGAAGTCTCCTCCCCAGGATTAATCCGAGCCCCACAAATTTCCACCAGCAGATACCTTCAAATATTCTTTTCTTTTTATTTTGTTTCCAAGTTACAAACAAAAGCTTCAGTCCAGCCCTGGGTTAGGGCTGCCCCGGGCCAGGCAGGGTTGTGCTGCCCCTCACCCAGCAATCCAAAGTCTCTGCCCTTTCTTGAGGGCTGCAATAGTCCCCTTTGAAATTACTTCCTTTTCAAAGTACGTATCACAGGCAGTGCTGGCCTTTCAGCAGGATTGTTCCCTCCTGTCCAACCAGGGTTTCCAGCTCCCACAGTTCTTACACAACAAACAGGAGCAGCTGGGGAACCAGGCTTATAACTCTTCCAGCCCTCTGCCCTTCCCCCACAGCAACAGTTCTAATCAAAACAGGCTTCTTCCTTACAACAGGTTTTAAATCAAAACTTTTACACACATAGCTTTCCACCCAGGGGCGTAGCCACGGGTGGGCCTAGGTGGGCCCAGGCCCACCCAGTTTTGGTTCAGGCCCACCCAGCAGTGGAGGCAGCGGAGCGGAGGGAGCAGGCTGAGCTCCGATCCCGCATCTGCCTCCCTCTCTCTCACGGCAGCATAGGCGCCACGTACCAGCCCACCACTGCCCCGCCCCCCGCCGCCACCGCCCGCTGTACCTTTAAATATTACAGTTTTGCTGGAGTCGCGGGCAGCCGGCATTGAAGACATCGGCAGGCTTACGCCGATTCCAGCAGCCTTCCCTCTTCCCTCGTTGCAAGTCGGATGATGGCTCCGCCCTCTTCTGACGTATTTCCTGTATCTATGAGGGCAGAGCCATCATCCGACTTGCAACGAGGGAAGAGGGAAGGCTGCTGGAACTGGCGTAAGCCTGCCGATGTCTTCAATGCCGGCTGCCCGCGACTCCAGCAAAACTATAATAGTTAAAGGTACGGGGGGGGGGGGGGGGAGGAAGGAAACAGGGCAGACGGGAGAGGAGGGTTGCTGCACATGATGGAAGGAGAGGAGGGTTGCTGGATGGAGGGAAGGGGAGAGGAGGGTTGCTGCACATGGTGGAAGAAGGGGAGAGGAGGGTTGCTGGATATGGTGGAAGAAGGGGAGAGGAGGGTTGCTGGATATGGTGGAAGAAGGGGAGAGGAGGGTTGCTGGACATGGTGGAAGAAGGGGAGAGGAGGGTTGCTGGATGGAGGGAAGGGGAGAGGAGGGTTGCTGGATATGGTAGAAGAAGGGGAGAGGAGGGTTGCTGGACATGTGGAAGAAGGGGAGAGAAGGGTTGCTGGATGGAGGGAAGGGGAGAGGAGGGTTGCTGGACATGGTGGAAGAAGGGGAGAGGAGGGTTGCTGGATGGAGGGAAGGGGAGAGGAGGGTTGCTGGATATGGTGGAAGAAGGGGAGAGGAGGGTTGCTGGACATGGTGAAAGAAGGGGAGAGGAGGGTTGCTGGATATGGTGGAAGAAGGGGGGAGGAGGGTTGCTGGATGGAGGGAAGGGGAGAGGAGGGTTGCTGGACATGGTGGAAGAAGGGGAGAGGAGGGTTGCTGGGTGGAGGGAAGGGGAGAGAAGGGTTGCTGGACATGGTGGAAGAAGGGGAGAGGAGGGTTGCTGGATATGGTGGAAGAAGGGGAGAGGAGGGTTGCTGGATGGAGGGAAGGGGAGAGGAGAGTTGCTGGACATGGTGGAAGAAGGGGAGAGGAGGGTTGCTGGATGGAGGGAAGGGGAGAGGAGGGTTGCTGGACATGGTGGAAGAAGGGGAGAGGAGGGTAGCTGGATGGAGGGAAGGGGAGAGGAGGGTTGCTAGACATGGTGGAAGAAGGGGAGAGGAGGATTGCTGGATGGAGGGAAGGGGAGAGGAGGGTTGCTGGACATGGTGGAAGAAGGGGAGAGGAGGGTTGCTGGATGGAGGGAAGGGGAGAGGAGGGTTGCTGGACATGGTGGAAGAAGGGGAGAGGAGGGTTGCTGGAAATGGTGGAAGAAGGGGAGAGGAGGGTTGCTGGATGGAGGGAAGGGGAGAGAAGGGTTGCTGGACATGGTGGAAGAAGGGGAGAGGAGGGTTGCTGGATGGAGGGAAGGGGAGAGGAGGGTTGCTGGACATGGTGGAAGAAGGGGAGAGGAGGGTTGCTGGGTGGAGGGAAGGGGAGAGGAGGGTTGCTGGACATGGTGGAAGAAGGGGAGAGGAGGGTTGCTGGATATGGTGGAAGAAGGGGAGAGGAGGATTGCTGGATGGAGGGAAGGGGAGAGGAGGGTTGCTGGACATGGTGGAAGAAGGGGAGAGGAGGGTTGCTGGATGGAGGGAAGGGGAGAGGAGGGTTGCTGGACATGGTGGAAGAAGGGGAGAGGAGGGTTGCTGGATATGGTGGAAGAAGGGGAGAGGAGGGTTGCTGGATGGAGGGAAGGGGAGAGAAGGGTTGCTGGACATGGTGGAAGAAGGGGAGAGGAGGGTTGCTGGATGGAGGGAAGGGGAGAGGAGGGTTGCTGGACATGGTGGAAGAAGGGGAGAGGAGGGTTGCTGGATGGAGGGAAGGGGAGAGGAGGGTTGCTGGACATGGTGGAAGAAGGGGAGAGGAGGGTTGCTGGATATGGTGGAAGAAGGGGAGAGGAGGGTTGCTGGATGGAGGGAAGGGGAGAGGAGAGTTGCTGGACATGGTGGAAGAAGGGGAGAGGAGGGTTGCTGGATGGAGGGAAGGGGAGAGGAGGGTTGCTGGACATGGTGGAAGAAGGGGAGAGGAGGGTAGCTGGATGGAGGGAAGGGAAGAGGAGGGTTGCTAGACATGGTGGAAGAAGGGGAGAGGAGGATTGCTGGATGGAGGGAAGGGGAGAGGAGGGTTGCTGGATGGAGGGAAGGGGAGAGGAGGGTTGCTGGACATGGTGGAAGAAGGGGAGAGGAGGGTAGCTGGATGGAGGGAAGGGGAGAGGAGGGTTGCTAGACATGGTGGAAGAAGGGGAGAGGAGGATTGCTGGATGGAGGGAAGGGGAGAGGAGGGTTGCTGGATGGAGGGAAGGGGAGAGGAGGGTTGCTGGACATGGTGGAAGAAGGGGAGAGGAGGGTTGCTGGATGGAGGGAAGGGGAGAGGAGGGTTGCTGGACATGGTGGAAGAAGGGGAGAGGAGGGTTGCTGGAAATGGTGGAAGAAGGGGAGAGGAGGGTTGCTGGATGGAGGGAAGGGGAGAGAAGGGTTGCTGGACATGGTGGAAGAAGGGGAGAGGAGGGTTGCTGGGTGGAGGGAAGGGGAGAGGAGGGTTGCTGGACATGGTGGAAGAAGGGGAGAGGAGGGTTGCTGGATATGGTGGAAGAAGGGGAGAGGAGGGTTGCTGGATGGAGGGAAGGGGAGAGGAGGGTTGCTGGACATGGTGGAAGAAGGGGAGAGGAGGGTTGCTGAATGGAGGGAAGGGGAGAGGAGGGTTGCTGGACATGGTGGAAGAAGGGGAGAGGAGGGTTGCTGGATATGGTGGAAGAAGGGGAGAGGAGGGTTGCTGGACATGGTGGAAGAAGGGGAGAGGAGGGTTGCTGGATGGAGGGAAGGGGAGAGGAGGGTTGCTGGACATGGTGGAAGAAGGGGAGAGGAGGGTTGCTGGATATGGTGGAAGAAGGGGAGAGGAGGGTTGCTGGATATGGTGGAGGAAGGGGAGAGGAGGGTTGCTGGATGGAGGGAAGGGGAGAGGAGGGTTGCTGGACATGGTGGAAGAAGGGGAGAGGAGGGTTGCTGAATGGAGGGAAGGGGAGAGGAGGGTTGCTGGACATGGTGGAAGAAGGGGAGAGGAGGGTTTGCTGGACATGGTGGAAGAAGGGGAGAGGAGGGTTGCTGGATATGGTGGAAGAAGGGGAGAGGAGGGTTGCTGGACGGTGGAAGAAGGGGAGAGGAGGGTTGCTGGATGGAGGGAAGGGGAGAGGAGGGTTGCTGGACATGGTGGAAGAAGGGGAGAGGAGGGTTGCTGGATGGAGGGAAGGGGAGAGGAGGGTTGCTGGATATGGTGGAAGAAGGGGAGAGGAGGGTTGCTGGACATGGTGGAAGAAGGGGAGAGGAGGGTTGCTGGATGGAGGGAAGGGGAGAGGAGGGTTGCTGGACATGGTGGAAGAAGGGGAGAGGAAGGTTGCTGGATGGAGCGAAGGGGAGAGGAAGGTTGCTGGATGGAGGGAAGGGGAGAGGAGGGTTGCTGGACATGGTGGAAGAAGGGGAGAGGAGGGTTGCTGGGTGGAGGGAAGGGGAGAGGAGGGTTGCTGGACATGGTGGAAGAAGGGGAGAGGAGGGTTGCTGGGTGGAGGGAAGGGGAGAGGAGGGTTGCTGGACATGGTGGAAGAAGGGGAGAGGAGGGTTGCTGAACATGGTGGAAGAAGGAGAGAGGAGAGTTGCTGGATATGGGTGGATGGAGGGGAGGGTAGGGGGGGAGAGGAGGGTTGCTGGACATGGAGGGGGAGGGAGGAGTGAGGAAGGAGATGAGATGACAGAAAAGGAAGAGAGTAGAAAAACTGCACATGGATGAAGAAAATAGGTAAAAGCTGGATCCACTGGACAGTCAAGTTTGAGGAGGACCCAGCTTTTACTTACGGATGTAGGACAAGAAATGAAGAAGAAAGGCGGAAAGTAAACAAATAAATGGAAAGGAAGCCCTGGAAACGGAGTTAAGAGGACAGATAGCAGCAGAATCGGATACTGGGCCAGCATGATAGAAAAACAGTCACCAGACAACAAAGGTAGAAAAAAAATCATTTTATTTTCATTATAGTGTTTGGAATATGTCCACTTTGAGAATCAGGTGCTCAACATTAAAAGTTTATATTTATTTACTTATTTATGGCATTTTATCCCACATTAAACATGAATTAAATTGGAACCTGGGATCATTTGATTTTTTTTTCCTGGAGACAGTAATGCATTGCCCCCCCCCCCCCCAGGCTCTCTCCCCAGCTATAGCCAATTTTGAGGGGAGGTGCACAGGTGGATGGGGGGGTGCAGAGGTGGACTGGGGAGAGAGCCTGTTGTTAAACATTTACCAGCACACCACTGTCTAGTGCCCACCCATCCAACCTGTTGGCCCACCCAAAAATTGACTTCTGGCTACGCCACTGTTTCCACCTTCAGGTGCTACCTTCCTCAGGGCTCTCCAGCTCCCATTCCATCCTGCTTTCTGCTTCTTGCTCAGCCTCTTTAACCCCCTCCTCCACCCAATCCATCCCCTCCTCCTCCTCCTGCTTCTCACCCCACCCTTTCCTCTTACAGGTGGGAGGCATGATGTATTGATTAGGGAGCCAGGGGAACTGGGCTTCTTCCTTCTCCATCTCTCTTGTTGTCAGAGTTGGTATATACCCATCTTGTCTATCCCTGGGGCTCCCCTTGCTGGGACGGGCAATGCATTCTGGGAGACGTAGTTCAGGATTTTGTTGTTTCATTTTGTACCTCTGGGCTGTAGCCTTGTCACAGCGGCAGAAAATAAAAATTATTTTTCCACTGTGTGTATTGGATGCGCAGCAAAAATGAAGTTACCACAAGAGCCACGCAGTAGCCGTGTGGTAACTCCATTTTGGCACATGTTGGGCACGTGTAGACGCTTACGCAGCTTAGTGCCCCTATGCCAATTAACCTCTTATATTACCTGCCTCATTCGCAAGTATTTCAGAAATGGTTTTAGGAAACATACCTTCAGCACTTAGATTGTATTTTAGTTGGCAATTCTGATGAACCTCTATTGTATACAATGGAGATTAAAGGAAAATTTGGGTCCAGAATAGGGGACCCAGGAAGAAGTTCTAGAGCAGAACACAGTTTTGGTTTGCAAGTTTCAAAATCTCAGCAACCGATTCCTCCGATATTTGATGGCATCACCAACGCCTTTCCATGTTATGCAACATCCAGTGCGAAGCAAATCGCTGCAGATGTCAGTTTACGAAAATGAATACCAAAGTAGGAGATGTGCAGTAAAGGAAAATGTAGATAAAAGAGGGCGATGTTTTGCTAATGATGAAACAACTGATTTTGCTTTCATAAAAAAAAATCCCAGCCTAGAATAAATTTAGGCCTGCCATTTTAAAAAACACAAATAAAACAGCAGGGGCAGGAGAGCTAGAAAGGTTCTGCAGGATATTTACTGAAGTTCTTAGGACTTCGTTTACAAAACTGCATTAGCGATTCCGGCACAGCAAATATGATGAAGCCCATTCAATCCCTATGGGCTTTGTCGCATTTGTCGCACCAGAATCACTAGCGTGGCTTTGCTGTTAAAAAAATAATATTCAATGGATTAGCTTTAGAGATAATAAAACATTAATTTTCCTGGTTGGGTAACTCTACACTGAATCCCTGCAGGTTGTTTGCGAGCTCTGCACTTGCTGCTCATCTCCCAAATGCTTCAGTCTAAAATATAATTAGATAATTACTGTACCTTATAAAGCTGGCGCGTGTACAGTTTTCCATCATTATTTACAAAGAGGTTGACATCTACATAAGATTTACTAAGATGCTAATAGCAATTATCTCGTTATGCCTGCTCTTCACAAACAGATATCTCAAGAGAGACAAATGACTTACCCTGATCTATTTTGGATAAAATGATGTCGGTGTGTTCAGTTTTATGTATATTTCCTTCATTAACAGTGAAGAGCTCTAAATACATCCATAGCTTCTAATTTACTGCCTGTACATTTAAACCAAGGCAGTTCACACAGAATAGTTTGGTTATCTCTGAAACCCTTTTAGGGGTGTAGTTATCAACGTGGCTACCATTAAGACGTGTTATTTTACCACTAATTCATGCTATTTTAGCAGAGGTCCCATTTTATGCAATGAGACCTAGTTACTACTGCTGGGGTTAATAATAAAATAACACATCTTAATAGTAACCCTTGTTGATAACTCCTCTCCCTTCAATTGAAGAAAAAAGAAACGTCTCTAGAAGTCGAAATTCTGCTATATGTAGCCAAGTATAGGGTAGTCGAGCTATTGTGACATCACTGATGAGGTTGGTTCTAGGCATTGGTGGAATGAAGCATTATGACATCACAATATTAGCTCTGGTTACCAGATACTGAAACTCTTCACACTAAGGAGGCAAGTTATCAACTTGAGCTACCGTTAAGACGTGTTATTTCACCACTAACTCATGCTATTGTAGCACTGATCTCATTTTATTTTATTATTATTTTTTTTTTTGCTACATTTGTACCCCGCGCTTTCCCACTCATGGCAGGCTCAATGCGGCTTACATGGGGCAATGGGGCAATGAGTCCTAGTTACTAACAACTAGGGATGGGCATCCAAAAATTTTACATATTGAGGGGCATTCTCGAAAGGGACGTCCATGTTTTGATTTGGACATCCTCGCAAAATGTCCCAATCTAGGGGTAGGGAAACCAAGGACGTCCATCTCAGAAATGACCAAATGCAAGCCATTTGGTCGTGGGACGATCCAGCATTTGTAGTGCACTGGTCCCCCTGACATGCCAGGACACCATCCGGGCAACCTAGGGGGCACTACAGTGGACTTCATAAATTGCTTACCTTGTGTGCTGAGCCCCCCCCCAACCCCCACTACCCACAACTGTACACCACTACCATAGCCCTTACGGGTAGAGGGGGACACCTAGGTGTGGGTACAGTGGGTTTGTGGTGGGTTTTGGAGGGCTCGCTGTTTCCTCCACAAACGTAACAGGTAGGGCAGGTGTGGGCCTGGGTCTGCCTGCCTGAAGTGCACTGCACCCACTAAAACTGCTCCAGGGACCTGATTACTGCTGTGATGGACCTGAGTATGACATCTGAGGCTGGCATAGAGGCTGGCAATCAATATTTTGAAAGATTTTTCGAGGGTGGGAGGGGGTTAGTGACCACTGGGGGAGTAAGGGGAGGTCATCCCCGATTCTCTTCGGTGGTCATCTGGTCATTTCAGGCACCTTTTTGTGCCTTGGTTGTAAGAAAAACACGACCAGGTAAAGTCATCCAAGTGTTCGTCAGGGACGTCATTGATTCTTTTGATTATGGGTCGAGGATGTCCTAGTGTTAGGCACGCCCAAGTCCCACCTTCGCTATGCCTCCGACACGCCCCCTTGAACTTTGGCCGTCCCTGCGACAGAAAGCAGTTGGGGACATCCAAAATCGGCTTTCAATTATACAGATTTGGACGACCCTGGGAGAAGGACGTCCATCTTCCGATTTATGTCGAAAGATGGACGTCCTTCTCTTTTGAAAATGAGCCCAATTGTGTCATTTCTCATGTCATTTTACAGGAATTTTCATTGTATTTATTTTTGTTTGGCCATTTTATCATTTTGTCAGTTTCTGATAATAGTGTGCACTCTGGAAAAAGTGCACACTATGTAGAAAAAAAGAGCACTATGTCAGAAAGAGGGCACACTATTTTACTGAGTTTGTACATGCACACTATTTACGCATGGACAATGGTTTGCACACACATTGTGGTTCTACTATTGGGAAATAGTACATACTATTTCTGAAATAGTGCTCACTATTTCCACATAATGCACACTATTTTCAAATAATGTGCATTATTATCAGTAAGTGAAAACTGCTTGTTTTGGGTTGGTAACAAGATGAAACAACACATGATAATGCCATTGGTATTTCCTATGTCATTGCAAACACAGCTCATCCCTACTAATGTGGGATTAACTGTTGCAACTGAGGTTCCTGGCCTGTGAGGTAACAGGTCCCAGGGCTCGGGTGAATAAAATATTTATTTTCACATTTATATACCTTGTCTGGCTGAGTTATTCCCAGGGCCACCACCATAACCCTTGCCCGGGGTCTCACTCCCTAATCTAAACTATTCTATTTTGTTCTCTAGAATTTATAAACTGCTAAATCCCAATAGATTTTTTG
This sequence comes from Microcaecilia unicolor, assembly GCF_901765095.1. Lineage (NCBI taxonomy): Eukaryota > Metazoa > Chordata > Amphibia > Gymnophiona > Siphonopidae > Microcaecilia > Microcaecilia unicolor. The sequence goes on along the minus strand of NC_044031.1, from coordinate 229,815,550 downwards.
ATATCTCAATAATATTTTAAAATAGTTTCATATGTTATACTTCTAACTATTGACCATCGTGATTTTCCCAAACCTATGTAGTATAATTTCAAAAAGTCTTTTTGCTCTTTTCCAGTCCCTATGCTTCTTTCTCTGATTCAAATAAAACATTCAAAGGGGGGGGGGGGGGAAATAAAATTGCATAGTATACCAAGCCTTTCAACCGCTTTAAGAAAAAGCAGTCACAACAGACATGTCTTCTCAAATATAAGAGCTTCAGTTTAGACACTTCAAGTTCTAGCTTCATTTCTTACATGTCAAACAAATGAATCCTGAAGACAAATAATTTTTTTATCACCCTGAAACTCTGTTCTTCCACTTCTGATTCGGGGCTACTGTTAGCATGTGTTATTTTACTGTTAATCCCAGTCATTAGTAATTAGGTTTTATTGCATAAAATGGGACCTCTGCTAAATAACACAAGTTAGTGGTAAAATACCACGTCTTAATGGTAGCCTGCATTCATAATTTCCTTCTATAATTTTCTATGTTTATTTTTGAAATGGTGAAATAGAAGGATAAGCTGAAAATGTACTTGAGGATCAAGTATGACCCAGGTCTAGTAGGTATATGGTTGATGTTGCTTTAATTGAGAACTCTACAGGCATGGGAGAGTTCTATGGAATAAGGTCAGAAAGGGAGGTTCTAACCTTTTCACAAGCTATAACAGGGGACTCCATGAACCCATAAGGTTCATTTTCACCGCCTTTCTCTGTATCTTTTCTAACTCCACTATATCTTTTTTGAGATGCATTGACCAGAATTGTACACAATACTCAAGGTGCAGTCGCACCATGCAGTGATACAAAGGCAATATAACATCCTTATTTTTGTTTTCCTTTCCTTTCCTAATACCTAACATTCTATTTGCTTTCTCAGCCGCCACCACACACTGAGCAGAGGGTTTCAACCTATCATCAACGGTGATGCCTAGATCCCTTTCCTGATCGGAGACTCCTAATGTAGAACCTTGCATGTAGCTATAGTTTGGATTATGTAGCTATAGTTTGGATTTCTCTTTCCCACATGCATCGCTTTGCATGTGCTCACATTAAACGTCATCTGCCATTTGGATACCCAATCTCGTAAGGTCTGCTTGTAATTTTTCACAATCCTCTTGTGATTTAACAACTTTGAATAACTTTATGTCATCAGGAAATTTAATGACCTCACTAGTTACTCCCATCTCTAGATCATTTATAAATATGTTAAAAAGCAGCGGTCCCAGCACAGACTTCTGGGGAACCCCCACTATCTACCCTTCTCCATTGATAATATTGACCATTTCCTACTCTCTGTTTTCTATCTTTTAACCAGTTTTTAATCCACAATAGAACACTACCTCCTATCTCATGACTCTTCAATTTTCTCTGGAGTCTTTCATGAGGTACCTTGTTAAATGCCTTTTGAAAATCCAGATACACAATATTGACCGGGTCACCTTTATCCAAATGTTTGTTCACCCCTTCAAAGAAATGTAATAGATTGGTGAGGCAAGATTCCCCTTCACTAAATCCATGTTGGCTTTGTCTCATTAATCCATGCTTTTGAATATGCTCTGTAATTTTGTTCTCTATAATTGTCTGTACCATTTTGCCCGGCACCAATGTCAGGCTCACTGGTCTACAATTTCCCAGATCACCTCTGGAACCTTTTTTTAAAAATTGGTGTTACATTGGTCACCCTCCAATCTTCTGGTACTATGCTTGATTTTAAAGATAAATTACATATTACTAACAATATTTCTGCAAGTTCATTTTTCAATTCTATCAGTACTCTGGGATGAATACCATCCAGTCCAGGCGATTTTCTACTCTTCAGTTTATCAAATTGCGCCATTACATCCTCCAGATTTATAGAGATTTCATTCAGTTTCTCTGACATGTCAGCTTTGAATACCATTTCTGGCACCAGTATCTCTGTCAAATCTGCCTTGGTGAAGACTGATGCAAAGAATTAGTTTAATCTCTCTGCTATGGCTTTGTCTTCCCTGAGTACCCCCTTTTACCCCTTATTTATCTAGCGGTCCAACTGATTCTTTTGCCAGCTTCTTGCTTTTAAAATTTTTTTACTTTGTGTTTTGTCTCCAGCATAATCTTTTTTTCAAAGTCTCTCTTTGCCTTCCTTATCAGCACTTTGCATTTGACTTGTCAATCCTTTTGCTGTTTCTTATTTTTAGTCGGATCCTTCTTCCATTTTCTGAAGGATTTTCTTTTAGCTCTAATCGGTTCCTTCACCTCACTTTTTAACCATGCTGCTCTTCACATGCATGCAGATTCTGCTCCAAATGTGCACCGCAGCTACGTTGGTCCTGACATGTGTGACAAGGAACAGGTAGGAACTACCATTTCCAGAAAGCAGGGGGAAAGAGGTGAGCAGAATCAGTCTTAAAGAAAGCTTAGGTGTAAGAATCAAGAGGCAGATGCACTAAAGCTTAATGAGCCTTTAATGACCCTCCAACGAGGAAAATATGATCCGTTGCATGCATCAAAGGGCTTTTACCGAGGAAGCCAGCAGCTAACGAAAACGGAATGGAGATGAGCAATTAGTGTGAAAACCCCATTGAAACGACATGCACTAACCTTTTCCGATTGCCTTTACGCAGGAAAAAGGCAGGAAATCTAACGAGAGGTCTGGACCTCTCGTTAGGACAGCTCTGTGCCAGGAAAAATAGTAAAGTGAAAAAACAAACAAACTGTGAGCCAATCCCAGCGCATTAGCAGAGCTAATAGCGCTGTGATTGGTCAAAAGGAAACTGAAAGGCACAATCCATAAACAGAAGCCTCTACAAGCCCCAAGGAGTTCAAAAATATTTTTTTTCTAGGCATGCATCCCCGTCCTCAGACTGCACGGGCAAGAAGAAAAGCAAACGTACCTTTAGCAGCCCCGGCCCCCCTCCCTTCCTCACTACTCTGTCCCAAGAAAACCGAAGCTTAGAGCAATTCTGAACTGTTCTGTGTTGTGATTTTTTTACATTTTGCCCAGCCCAAACGGGTCACTAGAGCCTGATGCGGATCTAACACAGAAGTGTCTCCCCTCAGCTCCGCCTCCCGACATCCTCCGCCCTGTGCCCCGCCCCCTCTTGGGGTCGTCGCCGCCATTACCCTCCTCCATCGGGCCCCCCTCCCTCTTACCGGGCCCGTGCAGCGCCTCTCTCCTCTATCCGAAGGCGCTGCACGGGCAAGAAGAAAGCTGATGCCTGCCTTCACCCAGCTTCAGTCGCGCGTCTCTCTCCTCCTGCGCCCGCCCCTGTCTGACGTTGGTAACCTACGTAGGTTACCGACGTCAGACGGGTGGGCCCAGGAGGAGAGAGACGCGCGACCGAAGCTGGGTGAAGGCAGGCATCAGCTTTCTTCTTGCCCGTGCAGCACCTTTGGACAGAGGAGAGAGGCGCTGCACGGGCCCGGTAAGAGGGAGGGGGGCCCGATGGAGGAGGGGAATGGCGGCGACAACCCCAAGAGGGGGCGGGGCACAGGGCGGAGGATGTCGGGAGGTGGAGCTGAGGGGAGACAGAGTAGTGAGGAAGGGAGGGGGGCCGGGGCTGCTAAAGGTACGTTTGCTTTTCTTCTTGCTTTTTAATTTAGAATGCAGGGGGAAGTGGGGCAGGGGGGAACGGCGACCAAGGGTGGGGGGGGGGCAAGGACGGCCATACAGGACGCTCCTGACGAGCGCCTTTGCCCCCTCCCGACCCTTTTTTTTTATTTTTGTTTTGATTTGGGAGCCATGTGCTTGTGTTTTGACTGTGTTTTGACTGTTTGTGGCATGCACAGAGCAGCTAACATAACGCTTGGCTGCTCTGCGCATGATTTGGGGGCCGATTAACGATGTGTATTGTGATTCTTTGATACATTGTACGTTTCAATACTGATCTCAGCATGTGTGACTTTTTTTTTTGGAGCATTCTTCGTTATTTTAAAATCATTAGGGACTTTAACGATTTAGATTTTTTTACGTTTGGTTGCTGCATCTGCCTCCAAGAGTCTTGTTGCTAGTGGGCAGAAGCTCCCAGGTGCAGTAAATTAGTAGTCCTCTGACATTGACCACAAAAGCATTTAAAAGGACTTGTTTGTCAGAAGAACAGAGAGAAAGGGGCAGGAAGAATAGGTGAAAATTCCAGAGTTGAGGACCTTAAAGATCCTGCCAAGATTGCAAGGCAAGTTTGTGCTGAGGGTTGATTGCTTTCTGACTGGGTGGTGAGAAGGGAGAAATTGTCTGGCTAGGAAAACCTGAAATGGAGTAAAATCCTATGGGGCTGGGAGATGGCCCACAGAAATGAGGCAGCTAAAGGAAAAAAGCAGAGAGTTCTGGTGTTAGAAGCTGCCTTGGCTTTAAACAGGTAAAAGGCAGCCAGAAACTGAAATGTTGTTTTTGTTGTCTTGCTAAATTATAAACATCAGGGAGGTAGACTAAGTATAAACACGGTAGTGGTTGGTATAAGCTGTTTGAATAGAAGAGTGCTGGCAAGAGGAAAAGTAGCAGCCTGAAAAAATATTCATGAGAGAGATTTGCATTCACTGCCTCCACTGCACGCAAATCCATCTGATACACTGAAAACCTGACTGGCAGGGGTGCCTCCAGGACCAGATTTGGGAATCACTGCTTCAGCCCATAACCCTTTTTTGATGATAAAACCTGCTGACAAGGGAGGGGGAGTCATTGTATGGGATAAGACACTAAGGGCCCTGTTTACTAAGCCACGTTATAGGCGCATTAACATTTTTAACACGCATTAACCATGTGTACGTGCCTATAATATCCCTATACGTGCCTATACAGTTAACACACACGCTAATTGTAGGCAGGTTAAAAATGCCAACACACCTTTGTAAACAGGGCCCCAAAGCCCCAGCTTCTATAAATGGGGCCTGAATTTGCGTGCTTAAAATTGGGTGCTATTATGCGATGTGCATGCAATGAAATTGGATAACAAGCCAATTAATGCCTCTGTATCGCTCCATGGTGAAACCTCACTTTAAGTATTGCGTTCAGTTCTGGTTACTGTATCTCAAAAAAGACACAGCAGAATTAGAAAAGGTTCAAAAAAGTGCAACCAAAATGATAAAGGGGATGGAACTCCTCTCATATGAGGAAAGACTAAAGAGGTTAGGGCTTTTCAGCTTGGGAAAGAGACGGATGAGGGGAGATATGATTGAGGACTATAAAATCCTGAGTGGTGTAGAACGAGTAGAAGTGAATTGATTTCTTACTACTTCCAAAAGTACAAAGACTAGGGGACACTCAAGGAAGTTACATGGAAATACTTTTAAAACAAATAGGAGGACATTTCACTCAACCAATAGTTAAGCTCTAGAACTCTTTGCCGGAAGATGTACTAACAGCTGTTAGCATATCTGGGTTGAAAAAAGGTTCGGGCAAGTTCCTTGAGGAAAAGTCCATAGTCTGCTATTTAGACAGACATAGGGAAGCCACCGCTTGCCCTGGGATTGGTAGCATGGAATGTTGAAACTATTTGGGTTTCTGCCAGGCACTTGTGACCTGGCTTGGCCACTGTTGGAAATGGGATACTGGGCTAGATAGAACATTGGTCTGACCCAGTTTGGCTTTTCTTATGTTCTTAACTGCAAATAGAAGATGTTTTGAAAATGACATTGGAGCATAGCATTATTTCATTGAAGAAATACAGGTTTTTATATAATCAACATCTGGTGATACCCTGCTTTTATGCAGTATCAAAATTATATAAATCAGAAGAAAATCCTCCAGGTCAACCCCTTGTTGCAGACATTGGTTCACTGTGGGAATCATCATCTATTTTTGTGGATCAAGTCTTATGCCTTTTGGTATCTGAGGGTAAGTCATATGTACAGGATACAATGACATTTTTTGAAGCTACTGACATAGAAAATGCAGATAAATCTTGGTTTCTAGTAACAATATATATATATATATATATATATATATATATATATATATATATATATATATATATATATATATATATATATCACAATTAGGAATTATTGTCCAGGAATAACTATTATTGTCAAATAATTCATCAGAGTGCACTTTGTGATAGTTGCATTAACACATTTTTTTCATTGTAAGAATAAATATAATTTACAGACACAGGATACAGTTGTGCGAGCAATGGTAGCTCCCTCAGTGGCATGTCTATATTTGAGATTTTTTGAAGAAAAATTTATATATACATCATAGTATTGGCACCATAGGGTTATATTGGTCTGCTTCATTGATGATGTATTTTTTGTTTGGTCAGGAAGCAAATAACTTTTAGATCAATTTCTTATATGGATTAACACTTGTGATGTTTTCACTTCAATTTGCATCCGACTTAGATCAGAAATCAATTGCTTTTTTGGATGTAAAGGTATTTAAACATTGAGGGTTTTTTGAAACTACCATATATCATAAAACAATGCATTGAAGCAGTCTGTTACATTATGATAGCTACCATCTGAGAAAGTTTAGAGATAACATTCCAACGGGACAATTCCTTTGTTTGTGTCACATATGCTCCAATGATATCGATTTTAAAAACAAGGCTAGGAAGATGAAAAAACAATTTGATCAAAAGACATATCTTCAAGTGATTAATAAAGCATTGTGTTAAAAAATGTATCTGGAATTTCAAGATCCACCTCACTTTGCAGTTCAGAGAAGAGAAAAATCTAAAGGATTATTTGGTCCACTCTTATTATCAAGAGAAGGTTCAAAAGGTAAATAATGAGAATGGACTTTTCAAATGTGGCATGTATAGTAGGCCAGCATACCATGGAATCCAATCAATTATTACGTCCTCAATTGGGATTTATACATAGACTGAGAATGAAAATGTAAATAACCCCACTAGAGGTATAGTCATATCATCATATGCCCCTGCCAGAAATTGTATATAGGAAAAACTATATGATCTATTAGGCAAAGAATAATTGAACATCGTTCAGCTTTATGTACAGGCAAAGCCAATGCTCCTTTGGTGATACATTGGGCTCAGGAGGAGCACACAATTTAAGACATAAAGGCCCAGATTCTATAAATGGTGCATAAAAAATCCACACGGAACAAATTTCCGCCTAAGCATATTCTATTAGAGGCGCCTAGATTTAGGCACAGTATATAGAATATGCTTAGTTGATATCCCAGTGCCTAGAAATATTCGCAACCATTTACACCAAGGAAAACGTGGTGTAAATACAAGCGCATAGATTAAGTCTCAGAGGGGCATATTCTATAACAGTGTGCATACATTTTGGAATGCCCACAAAATGCCAATTTCCCCGCCCATAATCATGACCATTTTTATCTGCACGCCTTAGAATTTAGGCGCTCTGTGTTGCAGAATACTATTTGAGTTGTGTGTGCAAATTCTAATTATTAGCAATTAGAGCTCATTATTCAGTGCTGTTATCAATGCTGATTAGCTTGTTAAGCCAATTAAGTTACACACACTTTTTTTTTGTTACAGTTGTACCCCACACTTTCCCACTCATGGCAGGCTCAATGCAGCTTACATGGGGCAATGGAGGAGGGTTAAATGACTTGCCCAGAGTCACAAGGAGCAGTCTGTGCCTGAAGTGGGAATTGAACTCAGTTCCTCAGGACCAAAATCCACCACCCTAACCACTTGGCCAATCCTCCACTAGTGAGAATATACTTATAGAATAAGTTTGGATTTTGGCATGGAACACTAGACATGTTATATTCCGGGGGAAAATGCATAGTAATCGACCCACTGACATTAAACCAGGGTGGAAATGTATCCCATTGTTTAATTCAAAGTGAACAGGAATATATGTATCGGTGGCAAACTCTAGGGTTAAATCAGAAGATAGAATGGACTGTATTTTTGATTGATATATGGTTGGTTACAAATTTCTGTAAAAATGTTGAATTATATTGATAAGTGAGGGGAGGAGTTAAGCTAGCAACAATCCATAAAAGTGGAAGTAAGAATGTGCTAGTGTTTTGAGAGATGTGCAATCATCATATCAATGGAACTCTGATAATGAGTAAGCCCATTTTTAAAAAATGTTTTGCAAGATCTTTTATTGTTTTTGTTTTTTTAAATTGATGTTTGAAGCGTTTTGTTCCCTGTATTGCGGATAATTCCCTGAAGAAGCCCAAAGAGACATTAGGGCAAAACTGATGGCTTCCAAGTTGGGGAAATATTTTTTCACTCAATGAATAGTTAAGCTCTGGAACTCGCTGCTGGAAGACGTGGTGACAGCAGTTAGCATATCTCAGTTTAAAAAAAAGGTTTGGACATGTTCCTGGAGGAAAAGTCCGTAGTCTGCTATTGAGATAGACATGGGGCAAGCTACTGCTTACCCTGGGATTGGTAACATGGAATTTTGCTACTATCTAGGTTTCTGACAGTTACTTGTGACCGACTTGGATTGGCCACTGTTGGAAACAGGATACTGGCTTAGATGGACCATTGGTCTGACCCAGTATGGCTATTCTTATGTTCTAAATGCTGTGGATAGTATTCTTATTTTTATTTTTTATTTTTATCAGATTCAGCAATACAATCAAATAAATTCACTTGCACAGAAAGCTGAAGACAATAATAATGATAGTAAAAAAGGGACCTTTTACTATGCTGTGCTAAGAAATGAGCTTAGAACATCCTTACAAGGAACTTTTCCATGTGCTAAGGCCATTTTAACTTGGTCGTCAAAAGGGCTTTTTTTCTATTTGTTGAATAGATGGCTGTGTGCTAATTTTAGCATTAGCATGTGGCTATTGAGAAAAAAAAACTACCACAGGATCACTTACTGCCTCCTATTTAGGAGGCGCTAAGGGCTCCCTCCCGCATTCTGTATACATGAACCAGTTAGCATGGTAGTAATGTCAGCATCCGTGCCCATTCTCCGCCCCTGACACGTCCTCCCCACCCACCAAATATAAATAAATACTGTGTGTGTAATGCATTCTGATGGCAAAACTAACGTGGAATGCTTAAGCATGATCCGTGTTAGGACATTTTTGCTGCATTAGTGCTTAAAGCAGCTTATTAAAGGTTCCTTTTACTAAGTGGCGGTAAGCCCAATGTTAGCTATACAGGAAGTAGCACTGGGCTACCGCAGCAGCCCAGTGGTACTTCCCACCCCTAGCGTGCCGTCATTTCCGGTGCTACAAAATGTATTTATTTTTGTAGCGCTGGAGTGCACCTGGCGGTAATCGGGCAGTGCTGCGTGCTGCCTGATTAACGAAATGGCCCGAAATGGCTGCGCTGCAAGTACTTTACTCGCTGCATGGCCATTTCCTGCAGGAAGGCGAGACTTCCCTTTTACCAGGTGCAGTAAAAGGGGGCCTTGGCACTCATGTAAAACATGAACCAACACAAGCGCCAGCCCCCTTTTGCGGCAGCTTGGTCAAAGGGGCCTTAAAAGAGCCCCAGAGTAACAGAGAAAAATACATACCTTTTTTCTCAATACAAGGTAAGTATCAGCAAAACCCTGCCATAATGAGAGATCCTATATTTCAAAGATGTTTAAGATGAAAAGAGAAACTAAAAAAAATTTAAAGGTAATAAATTACTATCCAGCCTATTTTTGAAGGAGATGGCCGGTGATCTCCTGAACCCGGCCAAATCGGTATAATCAAAAGCTGATTTTGGCCGGCACCAACTGCTTTCCGTCGAGGAGCTGGCCGAACTTCAAGGGGGGTGTCGGTAGGGTAGTGAAGGCAGGACGGGGGTGGGATGGGGGCATGCTCACGAGATGGCCGCCTTCACCCGATAATGGAAAAAAGAAAGCCAGCCCTGACGAGCATTTCGCTGGCTTCACTTGGAGGAGCATAATCGAACGGCGCTGGCAAAATAGATGGCTGGCTATCTATTTGACCGGTGCCGCAAAGAGCAGTCCTGAACCGTATTATCGAAAAAGATGGCCGGCCATCTTTCATTTCGATAATATGGTTGGGGCCGGCCAAATGTCAGAGATGACCAGCATCGGTTTTCGCCGATAATGGAAACTAATGGCGGCAATCCTAAAACCTGCCAAAACCGAGGCATTTGGTCGTGGGAGGAGCCAGCATTTGTAGTGCACTGGTCCCCCTGACATGCCAGGACAGTTGTGGGGAGTGGGATTTGGGGGGCTCAGCATCCAAGGTAAGGGAGCTATGCACCTGGGAGCTATTTTTGAAGTCCACTGCAGTGCCCCCTAGGGGGCATTAGTTTCCATTATCGGCGAAAATCGATGCCGGCCATCTCAAACCCGGCCATCTCTGACATTTTGCCGGCCCCAACCGTATTATCAAAATGAAAGATGGCCGGCCATCTTTTTCGATAATACGGTTCGGGACTGCTCTTTGCGGCGCCGGTCAAATAGATGGCCGGCCATCTATTTGGCTGGCACCGTTTGATTATGCCCCTCCACGTGATAGAAGGTACAAAGAGAGTACATTATTATACACCCTGAAGAACCACACCAGATGGCGTTAACACAGATACCCTCCTAGATACCAAAAAATGTAGTAAAATGTGAGGGTTCCCAAAATATAAAATTATGTGACTGATACTGCAGGGACATTTCAGATAAAAAGATGCTTCCAACTGAATCCCACCTGGTTTAAATTGCTTATCTCATTTCTGAGTTTTCTCATGACATCTAGAAATACCAAAATCTTCTCTCTCATAAATATTTTCCAGGTAGTTGTTCAGTTTCTCTAACTTCCAGGCAATCTAATGTTCTATCACCACCTTCAATTTGTTCACCGTGTTTCTGAATAGAAAGGTAATATATCTACAAAATAGATGGAATAAACTCAGGGATATTCAGAGCACATCCATTAAATACTTCTTAAAAGGTTCTTTAGCTGAGATCTTAGAAACATAACGAAAATTCAACACTCTCAAATTCACACAAAGTACATTTTCGATTTTCTGCAATTTAAAACAAGTAGCTGATAAATCTGATACAGGAAGATTGTTCTGTTTGTGTCTGAGCAATGGTTTGTTGTGTATTGCGAATTCCTTCTACAGAGGTTTTAATATTAGAAATTTCCATAGATTTCACCTTATTCTGAACCATAACAAATCTGAGTACTTAAATTAACTACCACTGTGAGTAGAGTTATAGCCAAATCTGATATTGAAACCAAATAGAATCTAAATTTCTACTGGATTATTTAAGAGTCTGGAAAAGCTTGAGCAACACTCTCAACTCTAGGAGCCCCTTCTTTTGCAATATATTCTCATTTCTGGATAGTGTTTGGCCAACAGTACCTCCATTTGTAAGTTGCTTTCCCACTGCACCAGGTAGAAGTCCTGAGGTGGAATCAGAAAGGGCAGAAACCTACTCTGCTCCAGCCCCTCAGCAAATTGCCATCCTCCCTGTGAGGGCTGCACTTCCAGGGCTGATGTTAGGTTCACAAGGCAGAAACTAGGTTCGTGAGCCTTTGGACCACTGCCGTGGAGCGGCAGTGCCAGGCAAAACCACCCCACACCAGAGACAAGGCAGAACTCTGACAGAAACAGCTAGACTTCACCTGCACTTGACCGCCCTTCCCCAGGAGTTGAGCCCCTGGGTGCAGGCGGCCAGCAGGACTTACCAGACAGGGCAGGAACTGGATACCAACTAGGCTGAACAAGGACTGAGGGTCAGAGGGGAAAGGAATATACATGTGCAGCAAGGCAGGAAACTGGGCTAGGACTCAGACAGACAATACTACACAAGGCAGGCAAAGGGCAAGCTAAAGGACAGGAACTGAAAGCTGCCACGCAGCCACTAAGACAGAGACACAGACAAACAGAAACTAGACCAGGAATACAGACCAGAAACAAGACTAGGAAATAAGCAATAAACCTAAGCTAAACTACACAAAGACTAACTAGACCCGGACAAGAAACTCAAACAAGAAACTAGGCAGAAGTGCAACAAAGCACCAACAAACCAGGGACCTTAGACAATGCAAAGGCAAACACAGGAGTTTCCAGGTGGTTTAATAAAGCCCATTAGTAACTGAAGTTCAGCTGCAGGAATCACAAGGCAGCTACAGGTGCTGTTCAGACACAAACAAGAAAAGCAAGTCTGGCAGCCTGGAAGATCCGGACCGGACTAGGCTGAAGTCTGGAATGTGTGACAGTTCATAGCAGCCACCGGTTCTGGCCACCAGAGGGTGAGGTGCGCACAGACAAGGAAACAGTCACCATTGTGACAGCTGGAGAGCTCACCACTCTTGGTTGCAGGGATGGGATCCATCCATCTAGGCTTAGCATCACCTCTGGTCCTGGGAGCCACTCCTGCCCTCCTTCTGCAACAACTGACTCCAGCGGGCTCTGCACCAGATCATTTCTTGCTCCCCGTGAATGACTTACAAAGGAATCAATCAGTCCCATGACAGGGGAAACAGGAGATTGGGAGGGATGTCACTTCTGTCCCCCCTTTGGTTTCCCTCATGATCAAAGAAAAAAGGCATCAGATAAAAAGCGTACAAATGCTCCTAGCATATGACGGCCATCTTGGATCTCTCCCCAGCCCAGTGTTCTCCAGCTGTTAAAAAAAAAACACTTCTGATCAAGGTGATTGAATATAGATCTGCTAAGTTTTAGAGGGCCTTGCTCTACTCCAAACTACTCCTATGTTTTAAGAATATAGCTTTGGACATGTAGCAACTTATACAGATCATATACTAATGGCTGGTATGTGTTAATTGTTGGATTATTTGTAGTAAATAATTAGCAGATTTTAGTACACACAGCTTCAGCTTTAGAAATGTTAATTTCTTTCTTCATCTCTCTCTCATTCACCCCTGAATAATTCACTGCTGAGTCACTTTAAAGTTGAAGTAACAAAACATCTGTTTACTCACAGTTTGTAGTTAGATTATAATCAGACAGGCTTATATATACATATTACTATACATTTGTATTATCAGCTCCTTCCATGTGCTTAGATGGTAATGGATGCTCACACCACCATAGATCCTCTCAGGTTAGGAGAGATCATGAGCTCCATGTGCTCCATGTGCTGCATCTGCTGTGTCTAACCCCCACAGGAAGTTGCATAGCTGTGTGACCTCTCTAAGTAATTCACATCAGAGGTCACAGAGTAATCACAGAGAAATAATAGGTGACAGGCAATGCATGTAAAATACAATTACATTCCAACAAACCCCTTCTCATGCATAACTGTCATGCAATTATTTATTCATACAAAGTCCAAGCTTTATACGCAGATTCACAAAATGTTCTCTGGGTAACGGTTTGGTCATGATGTCAGCTGTCATCTCACTGGTGTGACAATAGTGTAGACTGATGACCCCTTCTTTCGCCAACTCTCGCACGTTGTGGTATTTCGTTGCGATGTGCTTGGTGCGTGACTGAACCTTGTCATTCTGTGACAGTCGGATGCAGCTCTGATTATCTTCCATTATCTGGATTGGTCTCTGTTCAGCTATTCCGAAATCCAGCAAAAGTTTTTCAATCCACATCAGTTCTCTGCACGCTTCCGATACGGCCACATATTCAGCTTCTGTAGAAGACAAACTCACAATACTTTGTTTATGACTGGCCCATGAAATTTGTACATTTCCATACATAAACACATATCCACTTGTGGATTTATAATTAGAATGATCCCCTGCCCAATCTGAATCACAGTAACATATTAGTTTTGGATTACTATTGGCTGAAATCTTTAATTTACAATCAATGGTACCCTTTAAATACCTTACCATCCTTTTAACTGCAGTCCAATCTGATTTGGTAGGTGAGCTGACTCTTCTGCTCAAAATTCCTACTGCATTTGCTATATCAGCCCTGTATGTGGTAGCTAGATATAAAAGCTTACCTATGGCTGATCTATATTGGATGTTATCTGGTAAAGGTTCTCTTACTGTTTCATCCTTCAGAAAATCAGTGATCATGGGAGTGCTTACAACTTGGGCATCTTGCATACCTAAACTTTCAATAAGCTCATTTATTTTCTGCTTCTGGCTTAGAAGATAAGAACCATCATTTTGTTTCTCAATTTCTATACCAAGATAGTATGACACATTACCAAGTTCTTTTATCTCAACATTGAGGTTTAAACACTTTACAATGTCCTTGTACTCTTGCTCACTTTTGCTTGCAATGAGCAGATCATCAACAAAAGCTAAAATGTATGCATATTGTCCATTTGTGCACCTAGTGTACAAACATTTATCTGCTTCACCTTGCTTAAATCCTAAATTTGTCAATATTTCATGCAATTTTTCATTCCAACATTTTGCACTTTGCTTTAATCCATAAAGACCTTTGTTTAATTTACACACTAGCTGTCTTTGTTTTGTATTTATGAAACCTGTTGGCTGTTCCATGTACAAGTCTTCAGTTATTTCTCCGTGAAGAAACGCTGTTTTCACATCAATGTGTTTGACTTGCATGCCTTTTGAGACTGCAATGCTCAGAAGTGTTCTGATTGTCGTGTGTTTCACTACAGGTGCAAACACTTCATCAAAATCTTCTCCATATTTTTGAAGATATCCCTTTGCGACTAATCTGGCTTTATACCTTTCCACTTTTCCTTGTGCATTCCTTTTTAACTTGAATACCCATTTGCATCCTATAGCTTTCTTGCCAGGAGGTAATTTTGTAAGAATCCAAGTATTATTTTTATCCAATGCATCAATTTCTTCTTGTGCAGCTTTATGCCATTCAGCAGCTTCTTCTGCTGGCATTTTCTCAATCTCATCCCATGTTAAGGGCTCTTGAGCTTCTGCTGACTTTGTTAGGTAAGACAGTCTTGGGGGTGGAACACCTTTGTTTTCCCTGGATGAGCGTCTGACAACAGGTTGGTCTGACCTTTCCGCATCCTCAAAATCTGAGAGTCCTTCTCCAATTGATTCCCCTTCTCCAACTGTACTGTCTTCTTCAATGATCCTTTCTGTGTCTGCTTCCTCTGCCTGTTCCTCGTTAGATACAGATGAGTTGCTTTCAGACATCTGCCTTGGTATGGCATTTATATACACTGGCATGTCTATTATGGTTCTAGTTTCATATTCTGGATGATAAGGCTCATCTGGGATAATCCAGCCTTTATCAACCCTTTTGTTTTCATCAAAATATGTAACATGTCTTATGCCAACAATGCCAGTTTTCAGATTCAAAATTCTATATCCTTTGTGTCCTGGAGCATAGCCAACTAAAATGCCCCTTTCTGTTGTGGAATCCAGCTTATGCCTTCTTTGCTTTGGTACATGAGCATATGCTGTACTTCCAAATGTTCTTATGTGTGACAGGTTTGGCTTCCTACCATGCCATGTCTCATGTGGTGTGCGCTCAGCGCCTTTAGTTGGCATTCTGTTTTGTAGGTACACTGCTGTGAGAATGGCTTCCCCCCATAGTCTTTTAGGGAGATTGCTATCTGACAGCATACATCTGGTCATTTCCACAAGTGACCTAAATTTTCTCTCTGCAACAGAATTTTGCTCTGGTGTATAAGCTACTGTTGTGATATGTTGAATGCCTTCTTGTTCTAGAAATGTGCGCATGCTTTGTGAAGTGAACTCACCACCATTGTCGGTCTGAAGAACCTTTGGTTTTCTTTCAAATTTATTGCTCACCATGGCTACGTATTTCTTCAGCATGTCTGTGACTTGACTTTTTTCTTTCAGCAAATAGGCCACACAATATCTAGAGAAATCATCCAAGAATATTAGCACAAATCTGTTATTTCCCAATGATGGGATATTAAACGGTCCACATAAGTCACTGTGTATTAAGTCCAGTACTTTATTACTCCTATTTCCTGTGTATGCAGGAAATGAGGGTCTCACACCTTTTTGAGTAACACAGTCTATGCATTTCTCCATTTTACCAGCATCTGCACTTATCTGAATGCCGGTGGCCAGTTGCTTACTGTAAAGATCCTGGATCACCTTAGAATCACGATGTCCCAGGCGGCGGTGCCAGATTTCCAGACTACATTTACCATCATTCTTCCTTACTTGCGCCATATGTGAGGCTTCACCTGAAATGTTCAGCTTATAAACATCATTATGCATAAAAGCTTCAGCATACACTTCATCATTTTTAGAGATTGTGCACTTACTGTTTTCAAAATGAATCACAAATCCCTTCTTATCTAATGTAGATACACTAAGCATATTGCAAACTGCTTGGGGAATATACAAGACATCACTTACAGGAATTTCTTTAACTTCATTAGACACTTTGCATTTTAAGAATCCAATCCCTTTTGCTTGGATCTTAGCAGTCCCTGCGTTTGCAGTTTTAAGAATACCTTCCTCTGGACACATTTCCTGAAAGAAATCCTTACAATTGGTTAAATGGCATGTGCTCCCTGAATCCAAAATCCAAGTACTTTCATTTGAATTATTATTTACCATAGTCAAAGATTTTTCTGCCATTAGAAAGCCCTTGTGTTTATCTTTGTCCTTCGTACATTTCCTGGTTTGAAAATTCTTTAGTTCCATTGGCTTAGGTGAGCTAGAGGGAGTGTTTTGTGTTTCCTTACACCATTTAGATACATGTCCCTCCTTTCCACATGAGTAGCAAATCAGCTTGCCCTTGGGTGGAGTTTTCCCATAGCTCCACCTTCCTCTGTTCTTTGCCAAGAAATTTGTTTCATTTCTCTCTGACTTGCTTTGAGAACACATCTCCTCAGAATCATTTATTATGCATTCCTGCCTTAGTTTTGATGTTGTCTGTTCAAAAGATTGCCCTTCAATGGCCTCATTTACAGACCTAAAAACATCAAACTTCTTTGATAGTGAGGTAAAAAGAAATGCTCTTTTCAATGCATCACACATGGGAATTCCAGAAAGTTCTAACTTTTGAAATGAAGACATAAGATGCATAATGTGATCATTACATTTACTTTTATCCCTTAATTTGGTTTCATTCAACTCTGCCAGCCAAATTGGTTGCTGCTTTGCATATGTAGTTGCATACATAGTTCTCAGTTTATATAAAATGTCCTTTGGTGTATCTTTTCCCTCCACTAATATGGCTTGTTTCTCTGAGAGAGCTTCCAAAAGCATGCACTTCACATAATAGTTTGCATTGTCCCATTCAGCCATATTTTCAGCTGTTCTGTCTTGGTCTAAGCATATATTTAATCCTTTTGCTCGAAGGAGACATATGAATCTTAGTTCCCACTGCCGATAATTAAACTCAGTTAATTTAGGCACCTTGAGAGAATAGAAAAATGGTGAATTTCTTCCCTCAGCCATTTTCTTAGCCTTCTGTCTGCTGTGTGGGGGGAGAGAGAGACAGACTGAATCTTTCCTTTAAAACTTAAGAGAAAAATGTGGCCTTTTTTTCTGCCTGGTAATATTTCTCTTCTTTTTCAATTCCTTAGCCCTGGGCCCATAACCCTTTTGTTGGATTATTTGTAGTAAATAATTAGCAGATTTTAGTACACACAGCTTCAGCTTTAGAAATGTTAATTTCTTTCTTCATCTCTCTCTCATTCACCCCTGAATAATTCACTGCTGAGTCACTTTAAAGTTGAAGTAACAAAACATCTGTTTACTCACAGTTTGTAGTTAGATTATAATCAGACAGGCTTATATATACATATTACTATACATTTGTATTATCAGCTCCTTCCATGTGCTTAGATGGTAATGGATGCTCACACCACCATAGATCCTCTCAGGTTAGGAGAGATCATGAGCTCCATGTGCTCCATGTGCTGCATCTGCTGTGTCTAACCCCCACAGGAAGTTGCATAGCTGTGTGACCTCTCTAAGTAATTCACATCAGAGGTCACAGAGTAATCACAGAGAAATAATAGGTGACAGGCAATGCATGTAAAATACAATTACATTCCAACATTAATGTCATTATTTTGTGTTTACTCTTGGCTGATAAAGCCTGATAACAGTGTTAGTAAATGACCCCCCCCCCCCCTCCCGTGAGGGAAATTTTGTAAGAGGGTGTGTACTTTAAGCAAGAATGTAGATGCCTATTTAGGTGCAATTTTATAAAAGCTCATTTTCAAAACAGAAAAATGTCCAAAAACAGTCATAAAGTACCGTTTAGACGGATTTCTTCTCAGAACGTCCAAATCGGTATTTTCGAAACCTGTTTTGCAGACGTCTTTCTATGCATTTCATCTGCAGAATGTCCAAATCACATATCAGCAGATAGCCAGTTATATCGTGTGATATACGGGACTATCCGCTAAACATTAACTGGCAATATTCAGCAGGAGATCTCACGCTGAATATTGCTGGTTAAGTACCATTTAACTGGCCAGGTGCCATTTCTGGCCTGTTAAATGGTTTTAAATATCAGCTGGTATATAGGCACAACAACTAGGGAAAGGTAAATGAGACTTGATATACTGCCTATCTGTGGTTTATGCAACTACATTCAAAGTGGTTTACATAGAGGGGCATAATCGAACACGAACGCCTATCTCCGAAAACAGGTACGTGAAGAGGCGGGACAGACCGTATTTTCGAAAAACTGGACGTTTTTCAGCTGGACGTTTGTTTTTTTTAGCGATAATGGAAACTAAAAACGCCCAGCTCAAAAACGTCCTAATCCGAGCCATTTGGTCGTGGGAGGGGCCACGATTCATATTACACTCGCCCCCCCTGACATGCCAGGACACCAACTGGGCACCCTAGAGGTAAGTGCGGTGGACTTCAGACAACGCTCCCACATGCATAGCTCCCTTACCACGGGTTCTGAGCACCCAATCCCCCTCCCCCAAAACCCACTGCCCACAAATGTACAACACTACCATAGCTCTTAGGGGTGAAGGGGGCACCTACATGTGGGTACAGTGGGTTTTGGAGACCTCCCATTTACCAGCACAAGTGTTACAGGTAGGGGGGATGGGCCTGGGTCCACCTGGCTGAAGTGCACTGCGGTACCCACTAAAAGTGCTCCAGGGACCTGCATACACACAGGCCTCTAGGACTTGCTGCTGCTATATAACATTGGCACACCAGTTGACACCTGAAGACTAATCTCTCCGAAAACGTCCTTTATTGGAATAAGCGCGCTTACAGTTAACTGCAGATCAGAGGTTGTGCCCCACTGGCAAAGAGTCTCCCTGGTACTGAGATTAGCAGTAGGTCCGAGCTGGCAGAATGCTGTACAATGCCCTCTTTCAGCCACATTCAAGGGAAGAACTAAGTTCTGTAACGTGGCTAACACGTGAAAGGGATCTAAAAATGGCCACTACCTCATGGACTACCGGAAACAAAACAGGGCACACTCTGACCCAGTAAGCAGGGGGAAAAGCACCATGGGAGTAGAGCCTACCAACTACCAACATCGTGAGCATTTGCCACAAGCTAGTGGAATCACGGAGCCCAATACCCTACACCCACCACAATGCATTGCTGATGTGACTCTGCAGTGCGCATAACAGAAAAGGTGTCACACTCACCGGAGAGCCACATCAGAACCAGGGAAAGGCTGTCACAGGATAGAACACATTCTGCTGTCATGGAGGTGGGTACGGCATTTGAGGCTGGCATAGAGGCTGGAAAAAAAGTTTTTAAAGTGTTTTTTTTTTTGGTGGGAGGGGGTTAGTGACCACTGGGGGAGTCCAGGGAGGTAATCCCCGATTCCCTCCATTGGTCATCTGGTCAGTTGGGGCACTTTTTTGGGACCTGTTCGTGAAAACAAGGGTCCAAAAAAAGTGACCCAAAATCGCGGTAAAAACGCCTTTTTTTTCGATTATCAGCTAAAGACACCCATCTCTCCTTGGCCGATAACCATGCCCCAGTTCCACCTACACCATGCCTCCAACACGCCCCCGTCAACTTTACCCATTTCTGCAACGGATTGCAGTTGGAAACGCCCAAAATCGGCTTTTGATTATACCGAATTGGGCGCCCACAGGAGAAAGACGCCCATCTCCCGATTTGGGTCGCAATATAGGCGTTTTTCTCTTTCGATTATAAGCAGGATTGTATATACAGGTACTTATTTGCACCTGGGGCAATGGAGGTTTAAGTGACTTGCCCAGAGTTACAAGGAGCTGCAGTGGGAATTGAACCCAGTTCCTGAGGATAGACTACTCCTCCACTTGTTGGAGGTGGTGTACATATACGCACCTATAATTTTACAATACATGTGAAAATTAGAATGTTTTATCATTTACGCATGTACTTGCATGCTCCATCCATGTTTATCCCAAACTCCACCCATGTGCATAACTACCAGCAAAGTACACACACCATCATGTCAAAGCATACTACTCTGAGGTTTACCACAGAGACAAGGGAGTCATTAAAGGGAAACCACAGGACACCTGAGTCTAAAAGATGTTTTGTTTTGTTTTTTACTTTAATGTTTCCTTTATCTCTCTGGCAAAACTTAATGTTTCGTTTATCTCTCTGGCAGAACTTATAGCAGGAACTGCTGATGCCATCACTGGCCATAGCACTACGACACAGCCACCGCTTCCAGGTTCACTCCCACTCTTGGCCCTAGGGATCCTCACAGCATTGGCTCCTTCTTTTCCTCTGACCATTACTCAGTGATCGCACTGCACTGCCCTTTCTCCTTTACCCTAATAGATGTCCCCTGTGAGCCTGATTGGCCCATCTTCTCTTGTTGAGCCAAACAACTGATTACTGCCAGACAGGAGATGGCTTTTGTAGGCCTCTTAAAGGGCCAGGGTGTTCCAAGGCCACCAATAATAAATTAATAGAAATTGCTTAACCTTAGGCTACACTGGCTCATCACAGTGTAGAAAGTGAATACTAAAAGTATGAGTAAGACAGCTTCTATGTTCTAACTGGGTTTCTCCTCTCCTCTCTTTAGCCAGCTGTGCTTTTTTTTTTTACATTTCATAATTTGATATTTTCCTTCCTTACAGAGCTTAATTATTCTTATTCCTCCTTGAACTCAGATGTTCAGCACAAACTCTCCACCTGCCTTGTAGCTCATTAACTGTAATCACACTGGCACTCACAAATGCATTCCCTGTCATTTTGAAAAGTAATGAATAATCTAAAAGATACACAACATGAATTATGATGGATACAGTAGAATACCTAAAGCAAACACCAATTTGCACATAAAAGTGCAAATCACATTCACTGTTTCACTGTCGAGAAGAGTTCCAGTTCCAGTGTCTAATTATTTCACATCTGCACAATATCATAAGCTAGGGTTGCCAGCTTACCTTAGATCAGGGGTTCTCAACTCAGTCCTCAGGCACACCTAACTAGTCAGGTTTTCAAGATACCCACAATGAATATGATGAGATTTGCATGCTCTCTCTGCATTGTATGCAAATCTCTATCATGCTTATTCATTGTGGGTGTCTTGAAAACCAGACTGGCTCAGTGTGTCCCGAGGACTGGGTTGAGAACCTCTGCCTTAGATCTGCCTAACAGGATGATCCAGTACTGGTTCAATCCCATTGCATGCATGGAATTGAAGTTCTGATTGCCCTTTTGCCAGTGCTTTTTTTGTAGGAAAAAAGGTACCGGTACTCATTGTGGGTGGGTTCACTATCAATAGCTCCGCCCATATGGTAGCCATACCCACAGTAGCCACACCCCTTATACCATCCATGGCGCATATAAACAGGTATCATTGAAAATACTATACCAATATAGGAGAAAAAAATAACTTGTGATTTTTTTTCATTATAAATAATTTCTGTAAGCTATTACAGCTCCAGTATACCCAGTGCAAAAAAAAAAAAAAAGCCAGATTTAAATTCTCAAATTGGACATATTCCAAACACTAAAATGAAAATGATTTTTCTACCTTTGTTGTCTGGTGACTTTGTTTTTCTGATTATGATGGTCCCAGTCTCTGATTCTGCTCCTCCTCTCTATCTGTTCCCTTAACTCTGTTTTGAGGGCTTCCTTTCCATTTATTTCTTTACTTTCCTCCTTTCTTCTTCATTTCTTGCTCTACATCCATAGGTAAAAGCTAGGTCCTCTGCAAACTTGACTGGAGGAGGTATAGAGTGGATCCAGTTTTTGCCTATTTTTTACATCCATGTGCAGTTTTTCTCCTCTTTTCCCTTTCCCTCATCTCTGTCAGTATGCATCTCCTTCCTCCCTCTTCCCTCTCATCCATCCATGTCCAGCATTTCTCCTCTCTCCTCCCCTCCATCCATGTTCATCTCACTTCCTCTCTCTTTCCTCCCCTCCATCCATGTCCAGCATTTCAACTCTCTCCCCTCCCTCCATCCATGTCCAGAATGTCTTGTCTCCCCTAAATCCATATGCATCTCCTCCACTGTCTTCCCTCCCCTCCATCCATGTACAGCATTTCTCCTCTCCCCCTCCCCTCCATCCATGTTCATCTCACTTCCTCTCTCTTTCCTCCTCTCCATCCATGTCCAGCATTTCAACTCTCTCCCCTCCCCTCCATGTGCATCTCCTTCCTCTGTCTTCCCTCTCCTCTCTCCATTTCCAGAATTTCTCCTCTCTCCCTTCCCCTCCATCCGTGTGCATCTCCTTCCTCTTTCCTTCCCTCCATTTCTCTTCCCTGCCCTCCACTCCATCCATGTTCAGCATTCCTCCTCTCTCCCCTCCTCTCCATCCATGTACATCTCCTTCCTATCTTCCCCCTCCTTCATCCATGTCCAGCATTTCTCCTGCCCTCTCCTCCATCCATCCATGTCCAGCAACTCTCCTCTCTCCCCTGCCCTCCCGCTCCCTTCCATGTCCAGTGACTCGCCCCAGCCTCCACCTGCCCGCCTTCAGCTCCCTGACTTTCCATTCGAGCCCCCTGCGTTGAAATCTTCTATTTACCTGAAGTGGCAGCGGTGAACTGGCAGTGAAAGCCGCATGGAGGCAGGCTCGCCTCCTTGTCGCGTTCCTTCCCTCTCAGTGTCCCACCCTCGCGGAAAGGAAATTACATCAGAGGAATGCGGGTAAATAGAAGATTTCAACACAGGGGGCATGAATGGAAAGTTGGAGAGCTGAAGGCGGGCAGGTGAGCCGGCCCTCAGAAAAAAGGTGCCAGTACGCCATACTGGCACAAAAAAAGCACTGCCTTTTGCATTCCCTTTGATAATCTGAACTACAAATCCAGACACACAGTGAGGCAAAAGCAGGACAGAATCACCTTGCTTGGTATAAAACTCAGCTGCACAGCTGTTATTAGTTGTTCCTCTATTTAGAGATACTAGAGGTAATTCTGTAACTGAGCATCCATTTTTCAGCACCACTTGTGTATGTGAATGTACAGAATACGAGCACATTGACAGGTAAGCGCATTCTTATGCATCTAAATGGCAGCAAACCC
This sequence comes from Microcaecilia unicolor, assembly GCF_901765095.1. Classification (NCBI taxonomy): domain Eukaryota; kingdom Metazoa; phylum Chordata; class Amphibia; order Gymnophiona; family Siphonopidae; genus Microcaecilia; species Microcaecilia unicolor. The sequence continues at coordinate 229,792,332 of NC_044031.1, read as the reverse complement.
ATTAAACTTTATTCCGTAAGGGCATGCATAAGTGGCATAGCGTGTAAATGCAAAGGAGCATTCACATGGGTGGAGAATGGGAGGGGCATGGGCAGTGCTGCCCCGTATACATGCAGCTTATAGAATACTGTTATATGCACCCTTGCCGCATTTAGGCACCCAAGGTTACATCATGGGTGGAGTAACCACAGGCAGATTTTAGGCAACCTAATTCTGTAATACACTAGTATTCTATAATGGTATCTGGGCACTCAGGTGCCAATATAGAATAGGTTCTTGTAGGCAGATGACCGATCGCGCCGTACTAGTGCCTGCGTTTGCTCCTACATGATGATCAGCGCTGGCGAGCGAGTGTAACAATACGCTCACCGGCTCTGACTGCTAATTGCATGCAAATTCATGCAAACAAGGCTCTCCCACATTCCTCCCTTATGATCAGTAGGCAGCATGCTAAACAAGGGCACTACTCCCGCTGTAAACCCTAAGGCCCAGATGCATCAACCAAACGTAAAAAAATCTTAAACGTAAAAGTCCTTAACGAATTTTAAAAACGAAGAATGCTCTAAAAAAACAAGCCGCAAATGTTTGGTGCGGTATTGTAAAGTACAATGCATAAAACTGGTGTAATCCCCGTCATTAAGCAGCCCCTAAAGCATGCGCAGAGCAGCCAAGCATTATGCTGGCTGCTCTGCGCATGCCACAAACATCAAAACAAACAAACAAAAAAAAACCACAAACATGTTGAAAATAAAAGGGGCAAAGGCGTTCGTCAGGAGCATCCTGTATGGATGCCCCCCCCCCCAGCCCGAGGTCGCTGCTGCTCCCCGCTTCCCCCTGTATTAAATAAAAAATCAAAACAAAAATCAAAAGTTAAGCAGCCCCGGCCCCCCTCCCTTACTCTCTCTCTTTCTCCTCCCACAGCTCCGCCTCCCGCCATCCTCTGCCCCCGTGCTCCGCTTCCCTGAGGTTGTCGCTGCTGCTCCCCCTCTCCACCGGACCCCCCTCCGCCTTACCGGGCCCGGGCAGCACCTCTCACCTCTGTGTGAAGGTGCTGCACGGGCAAGAAGAACATCTGATCGCCGCGAGTCTTCAGGACGTCTCTCCTTCCCTGACCTGGGCCCGCCCCCGTCTACGTAAGTAGGTGGAGGGGGGAGCGGCGGTGACGACCTCAGGGGGGCGGGGCACGGGGGCGGAGGATGGTGGGAGGTGGAGTTGTGGGAGAAGGAGAGAGAGAGAGAGAGGGAGGAAGGGAGGGGGGCCGGGGCTGCTAAACTTTTGATTTTTGTTTTGATTTTTCATTTAATACAGGGGGAAGTGGGGAGCAGCGGCGACCTCGGGAGGGGGGGCAAGGCTGTCCATACAGGACGCTCCTGACGACCGCCTTTGCCCCTTCCCGATCCTTTTTTGCTTTTTGGTTTGATTTTCTTTTTTATGCAGGGGGAAGCGGGGAGCCACGTGTTTGTGTGGGTTATTTATATTTTCAAACGTGCCAGCTTGGATTTTTATGCTGCAGGGAGAAGCGGGGAGCAGTGTCTGTATGACAGCTCAGGCCTTAACGACAGCTCTGACCTCACGTTAAATATTTCATGGTAAATGATTCGGTGCAATCGTCGGTATGGTTAGTGCATCCCGAATTGTCCACATTGCAATTGTAAGTGACTCGTTTGCATTCCGTTTTCGTTAGCTGCTAGCATCATCGGAAAATGGCCTTTAATGCATGCTACGGTTGAAAATGTCTTCGTTAAAGGGTCATTAATGGGTCGTTAAAGTTTAGTGAATCTGTGCCTAAGTCAGCTCGGAACTGGCGTTAGGGTTTGATGAGCAAGGGAGGAATGGGGGAGACCAGCAGAAGAGGTTTGACAGGTCCGGGATTTTCTCCTGGACCTATCAAACCTAAGCCTGCCCCCACCATACACAAGGCCTGGAAGTCCGGTGGACCTCCAGGCTCCCCACCCCCAAACACTAAAAAGACCCTGGTGGTCTAGTGGGACCACTAGCCCTCCTCACCCTCACCCCCTCCTTCTGTGGCCTACTTTGAAGCTGGAGGAGAGAGGGACTAGCATTCCCAGGCACAATCCTTCGGCAGAAGTACCCCTATAATCAGAGGTAATAGCGTGCATGACTTTGCATGCTATTAGCTTTGATCATTGGGGCATTATTGCCCCGCGCTGTTCTGGCACTAATTTTAGAGCGCTGTTTGGAACAGCGCAGGGTTTTTGATCATCTGCACCTCACTGCTTGCCATTGGGATGCCTAAAAGGAGCCACTCACTTATGGGATTATCTCCACGATGTCATGCTTGCAAACACTGCACTGGCTACCAATAAGCTGTAGAACAAAACTTAAGTTCACAAAAATGTTATTTTTATTTTAAAATAAAACCAGAACAATATGGAGAACAGTATAAAACCAATACTGTCAAAATTAGGTAAAATACAATCCAGGGAGTACAGCATAATACAAATAAGTATTCAGCAATATACAAACAAATAAGGAATCATAAAAATAAACAATATAAAAATATGAGATAAAAAGAAGCATCCATGGTGTTTACTAGCAAAGAGTAAATGAAACCAGTAGTAAAGAAAGTCAAGACAGTTCCCAAGAGTGCATAATTTATCCATTGTCATAGGCAGCAATGGGGGACCACATTTTTTTCAATGAATCTATGTCTATTGGAAACCTCAGCAGCTTTACACTCACATTTATGCACCATAAGGATAGTTCACCACCAAAAGGAAATATTAAAAAATGAGGAGGATTTCCAATTATGTATAAACATCTATAAAGTAACAGCTATCAAGATATTTAATAATTTAGGGCCCCTTTTACCAAGTTGCGGCAAAAGGGGGCCTGCTCTGGTGTTGGCACATGTTTTTGATGTACACCAAGGCCCCATTTTACCGCAGCAGGTAAAAGGTAGGTCTTGCTGTTCTGCAGGAAATGGCTGTGCGGCAAGTAAAGCACTTGCTACGCAACCATTTCAGGGGGAAGCCCTTACCACCACCCATTGAGGTGGTGGTAAGTGCTCCCGCGCTGACCCGGTGCTAACCGGGCAGTGCATGGCACTGCTGGATCACCGCCAGGTACACACCGCTACAAAAATAAATATATTTTAATTTTTGTAGCGCTGGATATGATGGTGTGCTGGGGGTGGGAAGTACAGTCGGGCTGCTGCAGTAGCCCAGCGATACTTCCTTTTAAGTGAATGGTAAGCTCGCGTTGGGTTTACCCCAGCTGTGTTAAAAGGGCCCTTAGTTTGCCATTTATCTACAGGATCAATAATTGTCAAGGAGCGAAATATAATAATATCAGATGACAAAGGAGAGGAAATCGGTAGAATACATTTGGGATATCCCACACCGCATTCCAAAAAGATGTGAGGCATGGACAAGAAAACACCACGAGCCTTATTCTATAAAGGTATTGCTCCTAAATTTATGCTCCTAATGGTTCGGAATAAGGTATCTTTTAAAGATATCACCAAAACAGGGAAGATAGGGTATCCCGATAGTGAGGTTGCAAAAGAGACCATAGATCAGGTGTCCTTAAATAAAAATAAAAATCAGACAAAAGATTGCAAATTAATACCTTCAAGTACTGAGCATGATGCAAATATAAACAACAAACATAGTTTGAAATGTCTATATGCGAATGCCAGAAGACTAAGAAATAAGATGGGAGAGTTAGAATATATTGCACTAAATGAAAAAGCAGATATAACAGGCATCTCTGAGACCTGGTGGAAGGAGGATAATCAGTGGGACACTGTCATACCGGGGTATACATTATATCGTAGTGATAGGGTGGATCGAATTGGTGGAGGGGTAACATTGTATGTTAAGGAGGGCATTGAATCAAATAGATTGAAAATTCTGTAGGAAACAAAACACATCTTGGAATCACTATGGATTGAAATTCCATGTGTAAAGGGGAAAAGGATAGTGATAGGAGTGTACTACCGTCCATTTGGCCAGGATGAACAGACGGATGTAGAAATGTTATTGGAAATTAGGGAGGCTAACAAACTGGGCAACATGATAATGGGTGATTTCAATTACTCCGATATTGACTGGCTAAATGTAATATCAGGGCATGCTAGGGAGGTAAAATTCCTTGACAAACTCAAGGACTGCTTTATGGAGCAGCTGGTACAGGAGCCGACAAGAGAAGGAAAAATTCTAGACCAAGTCCTTTGCAAAGCACATGATCTGGTGCAGGACATAATGGTGATGGGGCTGCTTGATAACGGTGATCATAATATGATCAGATTTGATATTAGCTTTGGAGTAAGTATAAACAGGAAATCCAATACGTTAGCGTTTAACTTTCAAAAAGGAGACTAAAATAAAATGAGAAGAACTGTCAGGGTCAAAAATTTACATCAGGCGTGGATGCTGTTTAAAAATACTGGCAGCCCGGGCCAAATATATTCCATGTATGAAAAAAGGAGGGAGCAAGTCCAGATGAGAGCCGGCATGGTTAAAAAGTGAGGTGAAGGAAGCTATTAGAGCTAAAAGAAAATCCTTCAGAAAATGGAAGAAACCAACTGAAAATAATAAGAAGCAGCATAAGGAATGGCAAGTCAAATGCAAAGCGCTGATAAGGAAGGCAAAGAGGGAGGTCGAAAAGAAGATTGTGTTGGAGGCAAAAACATGTGGAGGAGCATAATCGAACAGGGACGACCATCTCTAAGGGCGTCCATCTCTAAGAACGTTACGGCAAAGGGGCGGGGAACCCCGTATTATCAAAACATGATAAAGTTTGCTAGGCGTCCATACAGCTTTATGAAAAAGAAAAGAGGGGTTGCTTCAGATTAGTAGAGGCAGTGAGCGTCAGAACAAATTGAAAAAAGTTGCCCCAATCATTGTCAACACCCATCCGAGAGGTTTCATTAGACCATATTGTTTTGATACTATTTTTAAGAGCAAACTTCTTAGATTGTAATGTTTTATAAAATAAAGAAGTGGTGTGACCTTGAAAATTACCAATGTGAATGAATTTAATTCTGATCTTGGCACACAAGTTAAAAAGGACTTATATTCTGATAAAAGGCAGTGCCAAAGCTGTAACCAATGAAAGAATTCAGAGCAAGGCGGATGATACTTACCCATCAGTTGAGAAAAAGAGAGAAGCAAATTATCTTCAACAACATTTTCAAGTGTCTTAATTCCTTGAGAAATCCAGGAAGGCCAGTGAATAGATTTATTACCAATCAGTATTTCTGAGTTGTACCATAAAGGAGAGTCAAGAAAGAACCATCTACTTTTGGGGAAGGTCAGATCTAATAGATGGATCACCTGAAAGATAGAAGAAATAACATCAGGAAGAGAACGATTAATGGATTTAGAGGCATAAGGGAGTCATTGTAGGGGTACAGGTTGGGCCAAGTTAGACTCAATGGACAACCAAGCAGGACTATCAGGAGTAATAGAAGACCAGGTTCATGAAATCCCACACCTCCATCACATTTAGCAACTTTTAAAGTATTTCGAGCGATTCGAGCTGGCTTATGAGCCCAAAGCTACTTAGAGATCTTACTCTCAGTACTTTTATAAAAAGAGTGAAGCTAGTTTAGGTAGCATACTAAGACAGTAGTTAACCATAGACATAGTAGACATTTTTTATTCCCTCCATACAACCCCACTAGGAAAGAGACATCAGTGTCCACTGATTAATGATTTTCTCAACTTTTGATGAGATGGCCTGGAGGTTAATAGTATTCCCTTCCTCTCTATGATTCCCTAATGTGTCTGTACACACGAACCTTATTGTACCACAACATTACTGTATTTGTTCTTACCGGAATTGGTGAACGCCGTAACGGTACTATGTAAGCCACATTGAGCCTGCAAATAGGTGGGAAAATGTGGGATACAAATGTAACAAATAAATAAGACGGTCTTGGTCTTCATAAAATAAAACCCCAAGGTATTTCAAACAGGATGCAGACCATCTTAGATTAATAGAACCAATATCTGTTTGAGTAGTGACATCATTGAGGGGCATAGTTTCAGATTTGTCCCAGTTGATGCCGTAACTTGCAAAATCAGAGAATTGTGATGTTATTTGTAGTAACTTTGGAATGGAGTAAGAGAGTCGGGAAAGGAAAAGGAGAAGGTCATCAGCATAGGCTAAAGTTTTAAATTGTCTAGTACCCGAAGTAAGTCTATAAATATCAGGAGAGGATCTAATGGCAATAAGCAGGGGTTTTAACACAATATTAAACAAGGGGGACGAAAGAGGGCAGCCCTACTCATACCTCTGTAGAACTTGATAGGATTAGACAAAGAATCATTAATTTTTAATCTAGAGTATTGGTTAGTATAAAGTAATTGTACCCAGTGACTAAAACTCTCATTGTACACAAACCATTTAAGAGTATTAACAAGATGAGGCCATTCCACCGTATCAAAAGCCTTCTCTGCATCTGATGAAATAGCAATGGCAGATAGATGAGTTTTTGATCCAAGTCAATGATGGGATGAAAAGTACAGGCATTATCTCCCATGAAGTGACCTTTCATAAAGACCACTTGGTCTGGATGGATGAGATGACCATGTATCTTCTCTAAATGAGAAGAAAGGACCTTAGCCAGTATCTTACAGTCCAGGTTCAGGAGAGGATGGGTCTATAGTTTGAAACTTTAGTAATGTCCCTACCAGGTTTGGGTAGAACTGAAATTTGTGCTTCAGCAAAATTACCCTGGTCCATATGATGTACCTGAAGATAAGCATAAAGTTTACCAAGTAGAGGTTATATACTGGAAGAAAATACTTTATAATATTCCACAGGATAGCCATTGGGGCCTGGATTATTATGAGCTGCAAGAGATTTAATAGCTGATTTAATTTCTTCCATAGATATAGGAGCATCCAATGTGGCATTTTGTGCAGATGATAAGGTTGGATGAGAGAGATGTTGAAGAAAAGATTCAGCAATTGTAGTTGTGGAAGATTTTGGAGTGAAAATGAATACAATTGTTGATACATTTTTTCAAATTTTGTAATGATCACCTCATCTTCAATAAGAGAAAGGCCATCCATAGAAATGATATTCACAATTCTGGATCTCTCCTTTTGATTAGCTTAGCATCTGGCTAGATAATGACCAGCCTTGTTGGCTGCCATATATTGACCAGAGCGTTGTATTAAAATGTCTGTTTGAGCTTTATGACTCAGAAGCTTATTATATTCATATTTAAGTGATATTAGCTTTGCTGGTGTAGCATTAAGACCAGATGTGATATGCACTTTCTCAATTGAGGTGATTTCAGCCTCTAGTGAATCAATCCATGTTTGGTCTTGTTTTTTTTTCCATGCAGAGAAGCTGAGAATTTCTCCTCTTAGGCTTGCTTTGAAGGCTTCCCTTACAGTATTAGAGGACGAAACTGATGCGGTATTGATCTGAAAAAAGTCCTTGATAAAAAGGTTAACTCTGTCAATAAAAGTCTGTTCAGATAGTAGAGATGTATTAAATACATATCTCCAGCAAGCAAATGATTTATGTATGCGCAAGTCCAATTGAATAGATATCATAGTGTGATCTGATATAATAATGAGCAGCTAAAGACATGAGAAGTAGAGATTTGGAAATAAGAAAAAAGTCAATACAGGAGTATATGTGTGGAGAAAAATTGAATGTAAATTCTTTTTGTATAGGGTAATAAATTCTCCATGGATCACACAAACCAAAGTCTTTGATAATAAGGTGTAAATCATGCCATATCTTTGAAGGTTGGAAGGAACATGTTGATTGACGATCTAAAGAGCCATCCAATGGTAAATTAAAATCAAAACCAAATTTTATTAGGGATGAACTATATTTCCTAAGAATGTCCTTTGCAGATGTTATAAAAGAGACAGAGTCAACATTAGGGGCATAAATATTTACAACTGTCATTGTTCTACTTTAACAATGACCCATCTCCCTTCTAAATCCATAGTTTGCTGCACAACACTGGTGTTTAGTGATTTCTTAATAAAAATTGAAACACCTCTATCCTTAGAGTTTGCAGGAGAGTGTGAGTAGCAACCCAAGAAAAAATGGTTTTGTTGCAATCTTCAATATTCAAATGAGTCTTCTGAAGGAAGAGCATATGTTTTCCATCTGAGCATAGTTTAATATTTTATGTGTCTTAATTGGGTGGTTGAGACCGTTATCATTCCAGGATGCAACATAGGCATATATGTTTAAAGAGAAAAAACTGAGACATAATATTGTATGAGAGCAAAAAGCTGCAATACAAATTACATAGCAAGGATGCAATGATTAAACACAATAAATCATTTGTGAAAAGAATAGAAGTTGAAAAATGCAAACAGAGCACACATTGCTGAACATAAAAGCAAATAAACTCCCAAAGGACTAAGCAAAAAAATATATGACTAACCAGAGGCTCAGGCATGTGGCATTGGAAACAAGCTGAACTCACCAAAGTTATATAGTAGAAAATATGATTCACCTCATAATATCCAAAAAAGGTAACAATACAATGCTCAATAAACATGAAATTTGAAATACAAATTGTATAGTCACAATAGAACATCAACCCAGTGTCACTTCTGTCACTAGAAACACTACCAGTAGGAGGTGAGTCCTTAGGCCACAGCTGGATTGATATTGCCTGGCCAACCCGGAGTCTGGCCAGGCCCCAGCTGGTGGTGGGAGAGCCAGAACAGACTAGGAAGAAGGCCAACTGAGAGAGGCACTGGAGCATCGGGAAGACATGAACTGCTGGAATGCAGAAACTGGAGCAGGAACAGAACTGCAGACTAGAATAAGTCAGGAACTGAAGTCGCTGAGGCTGGAAAAAGGCCGGGGCTGAAGACACTGAGACTGGAACAAGGCAGAAACTAAAGACACTGAATTGGAACAAGGTGTGAACTGAAACAAGGCAGGAGCTAAAGACTCAGAACTGGAACAAGGCGAGAGGTGAGGATGCTGAAGCTGGAGAAGAGGATGAGGCTGAAGCAAAACATGGCAGGAGACCTGTTGCTAAGGCACTGAATAGTCAGTATGAATTCCATGAAATATAGCAGGGCAAGAAGTGATCTCCTCCTAACCTTACAGCTGGAACGCCAGTGGCCTGATACAGGAGTGGTGTGGCCCTCCTGAAGGGGGTCCCTGTGCACTGTACAGCATAAGAGGGGTCAGTGACATCCCCAAGGCACCCTAAAACCTCAGAAAGGGCCGCAAACCTTCCCTGATGCCTCCTCCTAATGCCTGAAGGTGAGTCGGGGAGCAGGACACGCCCATGTTTGTGACAGTACCTCCTCCCCAAAGGCCGTTTTCCTCTCAGTCCAAGTTTGGGTTTATGGGGAAACAGACAGGGGAGTTCTCTTCTGGACTGTAACCTTTACAAGCAATAAGGTATTGGCGTCGGCCTCGTGTCCATCTAGAGTCCAGGATGTCTTGGACCTCATATTCGGAGTCTGAATCTGTGGCTGCAGTGGAAGGTATGGGAGTACAGTTTCCTTTCTACTTCAGGATTACAGGTTTCAAAAGGGATACATGAAATGTAGGATGGATCTGCACGATGGAGAGTAATTTTATTCGGTAGAAGACAGGCCCATTTCAGCGGATAACTCGGTAAGGCCCAATGTATTGTGGGACAAACTTTGTAGATGGGGTCTTCAGATGAAGGTTCTGGGTAGATAACCTGACTAGATCTCCAGGTTGGAGTTGAGGAGCTGGATGACATTTCTTGGCTGCTTGTCATTTATACTTCTCTGCTGCTTTGGTACTCTTCCATAAGTTATACAGGGAAGCAGTTGTGGTCTCAACTGCAGGAACATCAGTGGATGGTGACATGGGTAGTGGTACCCAAGTGTGTTGCCCAAACTCATTCTGGAAAGGTGAAATACTCGAGGCTTCGCTTACATGATTATTGTAGCTGACCTCTGCCCAAGGTAGTAATTGAGATCAATCATCTTGTTGAATGGATACATGACTTCATAAAAATGTTTTTAAAATTTAGTTGACTCTTTCCATTTGCCCATCATTCTGCTGGTGATAACCTGAGGAATACTCCAATTTAACCCATAGTGACTTGCACAGACTCTGCCAGAACCTGCAGGTGAATTGGACTCCACGATCCAAGACAATCATTTCAGGTAACCCATGCAGGTGGAAGATCTCCTTGAAGAAATGTTGAGCCAACGCGTGCACAGACGGTAATCCTGATAGGGGAATGAAGTGGGCCATTTTAGAAAAATGATTCACCACCACACAGATCACAGATAGTGGTAATCAGTAACGAAATCCATGGCAATATGGATCCAAGGAGCCTTTGGTACTGGAAGGGATCAAAGGATTCCCTGTGGATGAAAGTGGGGCAGCTTATGTTGAGCACATACATTATTAAAATTGACTTGGGAAAATCCACTTCTTATTTCTAGGATAAGCAGTATAAAATATATTGTACTGTTTTGAGATCTTGCCAGTGTCACAGCTGTGGCCGTGCCTTTATGTCCAGACTTCTGATTCTCTGTATCTGGCTTTGTGACCCCTCCAGACTCTTTCCCTGCTGTTGATGTTCCTGCTAGCCAAGCGTCGCTTTGGTGTCTCTGAAGCCAAGCCTTGCTTTGGTCTCTCTGCTTCCAAGCCTCATTGCCAAGTGTGACATCATCAGCCATCCCCTTTATAAGGACCAGGGAAACTTTCCTGGGTTGCTTTTGCAACAGGTCTATTTTCCCTTTTCTTGTTATAGTTGTAACTGTGTTTGATTCTGAGGGAACTGGTCGTTTTGTTAGCTGTTCCTCAGGGCACAGCCTTGAGCTCTATGTGTGGTTCTGGTTTGAACCTGAATGGATTACATTCCTGTTAGCTTTGCTCTCAAGCAAAGCCCTGGTCTGTTTCCCTGTGTGTGTGTGCTTCTGGTTTGAACCTGAATGAATTCTTTCCAGTCAGCTATGCTCTTTAGCAAAGCCCTGTTTTGTTTCCCTGTGTGTGGGGGTTCTTGTTTGTACCTGAATGGACTACTTTTCAGTTAACTTTGTTTTCAAGCTCTGCCTGTACTGTTTCTGGGCATGTGTAGTTCTTGTCTGTTTGTTCTGAGGTCTGTAGAAGCTAGTTTGGTCCCTAATTACTGCATCTTGTTCTGTTGTATGTTGTATTCAAATTGCTACATTTACTTGGTTCTGGACATGTTTTGAAACACTAGAGCCAATATATTATGCTTCTTGGACTAAAGATTATCCATTTTGTGGTGATTACTGACATGCAAGTTCATGACTGTTTACAGAGGGTTTATTGAAGAGAGGAAATAGCAAACTACATTATGTAGCATTCTCCATATTTTATACTTTAAAAATCAGATTAAATACAGGAATTGTATTCAATTGTGAATGTTATTGTAGATGGTTTAAGTAAGTTATGATTATAAAATACTGACCTGCATAAAAACAAATGCATGGGTGGATTTTGGGTGGAGGGTCAGGTTCATGAATAGATTCTAAGATACACTAATCTATGCTTGTAATTAAAAATTATAGGCATGGACATTTACACCTCATGTGCTTACAATGTATGTTACTACTTTATAAAGACAAGGAACTGACCTAGCTACATAGCAGCCTGGCATGGCTGGGAAAAGGGTCTCGGGGTGGGGAGAAAGGGAGGCAAATAGTAAAGAAGGGACTGGAGACTTGGAAGGGGTCATAGGTAGGTCTAAGCAGGTTAGAACAGGGATAAAGAACATGGGAGGAAGGGTAGCTATAGTTAGAAATGAGGGGAAGACTAAGATGTGTGTTAAGGTGGGTGGAGACTAGGAGCACGAAGAGAGGTGTTTGCAAGGGTGCAATCACCATTTTGCCTGCTGCTCCAATGGCTCACATTCTCCAGATGCTTTTTCTGTGCTGTAGATTTTTGCTCCTACCTCTCCCGTTTTCTTACCTGCAGAAGCAGCCTCCTTAGTTGTGTTTTGCACCATATTTGTTTTTTTTTTGCAGGGTCCAGGAATGTCACTTTCTGGGATTAGAGTACATCTGCAGGCTCCTTGCAGTTGCAGGATTCAAAAGAAAAAGCCCTTCTACAAAGTGAATCCCTGCTGATTAACAGGTATGCCTGAGGCATTGTGCACAGAGTATTGGGTGTGGTAGAGCTTCCAAGGAGGTGAGTCTCCCAAGCTGGAGATTTAGGGCCCGCTCATAGCTCCATCCCAACCCACCTATAGCCCCGCCCAGCCCACCCATAGCTCTACCCAACCTGCCCATAGCTCTGCCTGGAATCGCCTACAGCTCCTCCCAGAACCGCCCACAGTTCTGCTCCAGCACAGCCTCCCTTTTCCATTTAATGAAGACGTTTCCTGCTGTCCCTGGAAATGGAGCAGTTCAACGGGATGTAAACTTTTTATAGGTAGAGTAGTAATTTGTTGTAAATCGTAATCAGTTTGGGGGTGTGTGTGTGTGGGGGGGGGGGTCATTGCCCCCCCTCCACATGAACTTCAGTTTGTATTTATCTATCTATTTATTTATTTATTTACTTATGTATGACATTTAGATCCTAGATTAAACTTGAATTAGGTTGAAACCTAGTTTGAGGGTGTATGGGTGGTATTGCCCTCCCATATCAACTTCAGTTTCTATCATCTATCAATCTCATTTAGATCCCGGATTAAGCATGAATTAGGTTGAAACCTAGTTTGGGGCTTGTGAACATGGACTGCATGTCTGGAAGGGGAAAGGAATGTGTAAAAGATAATGTTGTGTGTGGTGGGGGGGAGGGGAGGGGATACGATCTGGAAGAGAAAAGGGAGGGAGATTATTTGCCTTGTGTGTTTTGGGTTATAAAGTCGCGGGTGCAGTAATGCCAACACAACCCATTCAATGTGATTGGGTTGTGTCAGCATTATTGTGTGGCTTTGTAAAAGGGGGAGGGGTAAAATTGTAGCCTCATTACTTAATTGGCAGCATTTATATGTATAGGTCTGTAAAATGGGGCAGCTGCATGTGGATGTGGTGTCGCACGTGGAAGTTGCAAAATCCATATGCAAGCTGCCAAGTTCATGCCGTTCATTTTTTTTTTTCAAAGTATGCATTTGTAAAATGGGCTCCTATGTGTACTCCTGCAGGTCTTTTAGAAAAGGTTCTGCCTCCAGAACTGAGCAATTCTGACCTCTATGTTCTGAGTAAAATAGGGCTTCATGTATTTCTAACTTTATTGGAGATAAAGACATCTTGGTCATTGTTGTACGGTTGAATGAACTCCTAAAAATGCCATCCCTCCACAGAGAACCCAAGCAATGCAGAAATGATAGATTTGTTACTTTATGAAATTTAAAACAGCTTCGCGGGCTTCCAGACCCAGGTTGATGCTGCCCTGAATAACCCAGAGCGCTTACAGATGTGTTGTATAAAAGAAATAAAATGTGATCATTCAAGACTTGTTTGTTGTGCAAAATTGTCCGTACTTTCCTGCCGCACTTCAGGAAGTGCAAATCTACATCTTATTGATCTGTATGTCCCATCCATTATAGAGAGTATTTGTCAGTCCTTACAGTTCCTGGTTAAAAATCTGGATGAATTGAAGCAGACAGAGTCATTTAAATTGCAGTCTGACAGAGAGCAGATTTTGGTAACAAGCCAGTAAGAAAAGAAATGGATATTATATTGGTTTTCACAGCAGGACAGGCCCAAGGTCATAAAAGCATTCTTAAATACCACTTGTCCAACAATTGAAACAGTGCAAGCTATTATTTCATCTGTGTGCTCTAATAGCAAGGCTACCCTTGGAGAGAGCAGAATGGCTACCCGGGCAAAACGTTATTTAGTGGATATCTGTGCTCTGTGGGAGTCTGGGAGGAATCCATTTGTAATATGTGATTTCAGACATCAAACCGTTAGCAGAAAACATGGCCCACACAAAAGGCCTCTTCCTTGTACTGTATTCTAATAGTCTGTAACCAAGTATCTCCCATAGGAACTTTTTGACTAAGGTGTGCTACCATGCATTAGTTGCAAAAATAATAACACATCCGCATTAAGGGGGTAATTCTACAAGGTATTCTACTAGAATACCTCTATTTCTGTGCATTTTTGCTGCCTAAAATTAGCCAAAGACTTGGCTAATTTTAGGCAGCAAAAATGCACAGAAATAGAGGTATTCTAGTCACTTATTTATTATTATTTTCTGCATTTATATTCCACATTTTCCCACCTCTTTGCAGGCTCAATGTGGCTTACAAATACAAGAAGAAAATCGGTAATCAATACATTTCAGGTTTTGAAATCAAGGGTAGTGAAAAACGCTCAATAATGACAATGTGCTAAAGTAACCAAAATAAGAATAGTTCAATGTTAACTAATTCTGGTGCATAAGTGACGGCATATGCTTTACCAGTGGGCATGCATATGGGTAGAATTTATGCCGAACATGGGTATAGCACACAGATAAATGCATACATTATAGAATACTATAATTTCTGCATGTTAATGCATACATCCAGGCATGAAGAAAATGCTGGCTCTTTATATCTATACTAGCCGTTAAGCCCGTAAAAACGGGCGAGATTTCCAGCTATCCTCCTCGCCGCCGCTCCCTCCCCCCTCTGTGCCGGGCCCCCTGCACTGACCTGACAGCGCCTCTCACCTCCGTATGTGCAGGACGTCAGACTCACAGAAAAAGAAGCCTGTCCTTGCAGATCAGCAACACGGCTGCGCCGGAGAAGATTCGGCTGGTGGGGGTTGGGGACCCCCACCAGCAAAGGTAGCCAGCGGCAGGGGAGGGTTGGCGGTGGGGGGAAGAGGGGGTTGAAAGGGTTGGCGCCGGGGGGGTCAAAGGTGGTGGTGGCACCGGGGGGGGGGCTAAAATGTGCCCCCCTCACCTCGGGCTTTGGACCCCCCCTCCCGCCGAAGTCTGGCTACGCCCCTGATTCTCAGTAGGCGAATTTCGGACTTGGGCGAATCAGACGATAATCATTGACCAAACGGAGGACTCTAGCTGGAGAGTACGGGATAGTAAGAGGAGAAAGATAGTCAGGTGATCCTACATGAAAAGTTTTAAATGTTACAGTGGCAACCTTATAGATAATAGGTTGGTGAACCAGCAACCAATGGTACTGTTTTAATAATGGCAAAGTATGATCATAATAGCATGCATGGCAAAGTAAACAAATCGCTGTATTTTGAAGGGCTTGTAATTTCTTTAGGGGTGATTGTGGAAAGCCTGCATAAATGATGTTGCAGTAATCCAGATGGGATGGGAAAAAACACAATATGAGCGTATGTATCTAATGAATTTAAAAAAAATGACAGATGGCCTGTAGTTTCCAGAAATTTAGAAAACTAACTTTCGACAGATAAGAAATTTGTGGTAAGAAAGGCAAGGACAAGTCAAGAATGACACCTAAGTAATGAAATCTGGGTACAGGGGTGATAGGAGCTCTGAACAGCTGAATGGGTGTGGATGGTGGTGTTAAAGCTCCAGAAAACCAGCAAGCATCCATTTCATCAGTATTAAGCACTAGATGATATTTTTTTTAACCACAAGGCAACTGAATTCAGACAAGTTTGCAAGGGTGTGAGAGAAAGGGATAGTGGGGATGTAGGGAAAAGCAAAAAAATATCGTCCACGTAAACATGGACTGAAATGCCAAAAGATTAAATCAAAGAAACTAATGGGCTAAGGAACAGATTGAAAAGAAGAGGTGAGAGAATGGATCTTTGAAGAATGCTATTGAAACAGGATTTGTAGGGAATCTCGATAGAGAGGTTTCAATAATGGTGAAAGAAAACCAGGAGTGTTCAATGGGAGAGCAGAGTAAAGGACGCAATTTATCCCCATTAACTTTAAAGCATCCTATAGATGCAAGGAAAAAAGACAATTTGAAGTGTCTATATACAAATGCTAGAAGCCTTAAAAATAAGATAGAATTGGAGTATATAGCACTTAATGAAGAGATAGATATAATTGGCATTTCAGAGACCTGGTTGAAGGAGGAAGAACTTAAACATGAAATTGCTGATCTGCTGATAGTGATCTGTAACCTGTCATTAAAGTCGTCTGTAGCACCTGAGGACTGGAGGGTGGCCAATGTGATGCCAATTTTTTAAAAAGGATTTCAGGGTTGATCTGAGTAATTACAGACTGGTAAGCCTGACTTCTGTACCGGGCAAAATAGTGGAAACTATTATCCTATATAATAATTTGTACCTCCAACGTCCTATGTCTAGATGCCTGGGTTCGTAACACACTTCCCATTGGTCCGCCCTCACGATGACGTCAGAGGGCGGATCAGTGAGAGGGAAGGGAAGCCAGCACCAGCCAGTCACAGAACGTTGGAGGTGAGTAGAGAATCGCAGGAGAATCGCCCCTCCCTCCCCCCTGTCCTCCCTCCGAGTTTCAGACCCCTTCTCCTCCTCCCCCCTTCCTCTCCTCCCCCCTCTCCTCCAAGTTCCATGCCCCCCTCCCTCCCTCTCCTTCGAGTTCCAGGCCCCCCTCCTCTTCGAGTTCCAGGACCCCCTCCCTCCCTCTACTCCCCTCCCCTCTCCTCTCCTCCGAGTTCTAGACCCCCACGCCTCCTTCCCTCTCTGTCCCCTCTGAGTGCAAGCACAACCTGTCCTCCACCTGCCCCTTGCCTTCCTGCGTGCCGGCCAGAATTTAAAAATTCTTACCTCAGGGTCCGGCGGCAGCAGTGAAGGCGAGCAGACACGTCGTTTCAGCCTGCCTTCCCTTCTGTCTCAGCTCTGCCTCTGGTCCCACCCTTCCGGAAACAGGAAATGAGTGCGAGACCAGAGGCAGAGCTGAGACAGAAGGGAAGACAGGCTGAAGCGCCATGCCTGCTCGACTTTCACTGCTGCCGCAGGACCACAAGGTAACAAGTTTTAAATTACATCCGGAACTTAGGAAGGCGAGGGGCAGGCGAAGGACAGGTCGTGCTTGCACTCGGAGGGGAGAGAGATTGAGAGGGAGGGAGGCGCGAGGGTCTGGAGGGAGGGCATGGAACTCGGAGGGGAGGGGAGGCACAGGTGTATGGAACTTGGAGGCACTTACAGCCGGCACTTAAGAAGGTGAGGGGCAGGCGGAGGACTAAGAGAAGAGGGCTGCCAACACAGGTCGGGCTGCCACTCGGAGGGGACAGAGAGAGAGGGAGGGAGGTACGGGTGTCTGGAACTCAGAGGGGAGGGGGGCATGGAACTCGGAGGGGAGGAGAGGAAGGGAGGGAGAGAAGGGGGCATGAAACTCGGAGGGGAGGAGAGGGAGGGAGGGGGCATGGAACTCAGAATGGCCGCGAGGCAGGGACTTGCGACACACCTGGCCGTTGACGTACAGACTCCTGTGCCGCTCGAACTCCATCAAAACAAGTAGGGTGGCGGAAAACGGGCAAGTGCAGAACTCTCACCACAACTCGCTGATGACCTCCCGACTCCTGCACTCTCTCTCTCACACACTGTCTCTCTCACACACTGTCTGTCTCACACACATTCTCAGTCACAGACACACTCTCTCACACACACTCACTGTCTGTCTCTCACATACACTCTGTCTCACACACACTCTCTCAGTCTCACAAACACACTCTCTCACACACACACTCTCTCTCTCACACACACACACACACTGTCTCACACAAACACTCTCTCTCTCTAACACACACTGTCTCTCTCACATACACACTCTCTATCTCACACACTCTCTCTGTCAGAGACACACTCTCTAACACATAGTCTCTCTCTCACACTCACTCTCTCTCTATCTCTCACATACACATTCGCACACAGTCTAATTCTCACACACACACTATCTCTCTCACACACACTCGCACACAATCTCTCTCTCTGTCACACACTCTCTCTAACACACATTTGCACACAGTCTCTCTATCACACACACACACACACTCTCTCTCTATCACACACACACACTCTGTATCTATCTCTCACACACACTCACTCTCAAACACACTCTCTCTCTGTCTCACATACACAGTCTAATTCTCACACACTCACTCTCTCTCACACACTCACTCTCTCTCAGAGGAGAGGGAACGGAGCCTGGAACTCGGATGAGAGGGGGGAGGGAGGGGGCCAAGCTGGAACTTGGAGGATAACCTTGCTAGCACCCGTTTCATTTCTGTGAGAAACGGGCCTGTTTTACTAGTAAACAATAAAATTGCAGAACACGCAGACAAACATGGTTTCATGGGACAGAGTCAGCATGGATTCAGCCATGGGAGGTCTTGCCTCACCAATTTGCTTTATTTTTTTGAAGGCATGAATAAACATGCAGATAAAGGTGAGCCACCAGTTGATGTGGAGGGGCATAATCGAACGCGAACGCCCATCTCCATGGGCGTCTATGTCCGAGAACGGGTACGTGAAGGGGCGGGACAGACCGTATTTTTGAAAAAAATGGGCGCCCATCTTTTTTTTCAATAATACGGTTTGTGGCTGGCAAATGCATCGGATTTGTGCGGATTTGAGCTGGGCAGTTTCATTTTTCAGCGATAATGGAAACCGAAGGTGCCCAGCTCAAAAATGAACAAATCTAAGGCATTTGGTCTTGGGAGGAGCCAGGATTCATCATGCACTGGTCCCCCTCACATGCCAGGACACCAACCGGGCACCCTAGGGGGCACTTGTAACAATTAAAAAAAAAAGTAAAATACCTCCCAAGTCCATAGCTCCCATCCCTTGGGTGCTGAGCCCCTCAAATCCCCCCAAAACACACTGCCCACAACTCTACACCATTACCATAGCCCTTATGGCTGAAGGGGGACATCTACATGTGGGTACAGTGGGTTTTGGGGGCGGTTTGGAGGGCTCCCATTTACCACCACAAGTGTAACAGGTAGGGGGGGATGGGCCTGGGTCCACCTGCCTGAAGTCCATTGCACCCACTAACAACTGCTCCACGGAGTTGCATACTGCTATCAGGGAGCTGGGTATGACATTTGAGGCTGGCATACAGGCTGGAAAAAAAAGTTGTTAAAGTTGGGTTTTTTTGGTGGGAGGGGGTTAGTGACCACTGGGGGAGTCAGGGGTGGTCATCCCCGATTCCCTCCGGTGGTCATCTGGTCATTTAGGGCACTTTTTTGGGACTTGTTCGTGAAAAAAAGGGTAAAAAAATGACCCAAATTCGCGCGAAAAACGCCTTTCTTTTTCGATTATCGGCCGAAGGCGCCCATCTCTCCTCAGCGGATAAACACGCCCCAGTCCCGCCTTCACCACGCCTCCGACACGCCCCCATCAACTTTGCCCGGTTCCGCGACATTGCAGTTGAAGACGCCCAAAATCAACTTTCAATTATACCGATTTGGGCGCCTTTGCGAGATGGGTGCCCATCTCCCAATTTGAGTCGAAATATGGGTGCCCATCACTTTCGAGAGACTCCTGAGAAAATTAAAGAGACATGGGATAGGAGGCAAAGTCCTGATGTGGATTAGAAATTGGTTATTGGACAGAAAACAGAGTGTAGAGTAAAATGGCCATTTTTTTCTCAATGGAGGAAGGTGAATAGTAGAGTACCACAGGGATCTATACAGGGACTGGTGCTATTTAACATATTTAACATATTTATAAATGATCTGGATATCAGAATGATGAGTAAGGTGATTAAATTTGCGGATGACAAAAACTATTCAAAACACATGTGGATTGTGAAGAATTGCGAGAAGACTGGGCATGCAAATGGCAGATGAAATTTAATGTAGACAAATACAAAGTGATGCACATTGGGAAGAATAATCCAAAACATAGTTATCTAATACTAGTGTCCATTTTAGGACTCAGCACTCAAGAAAAAGACCTAGGAGTCATTGTAGATAATATGCTGTAATCTTCTGCCCAGTGTGTGGCTGCAGCCAAGAAAACAAACAGGATGTTTGGAATTATTAGGAAAGGGATGCAAATTAAGACCAAAAATATTATAATGCCTCTGTATCACTCCATGTTGAGATCTGACATTTAGTATTGTATTCAATTCAAGTTGTCGTATCTCAGAAAAGATATATCAGAATTAGTAAAGGTTCAAAGAAGAGTGACTAAAATGATAGAGGGGATGGAACTGCTTCCGTATGAGATAAGGCTAAAGAGGTTATGGCTCTTCAGCTTGGAAAAGAGACAGCTAAGGAGGGATATGATTGAGGTCTACAAAATCCTGAGTGGAGTGGAATGGGTGGAGGTGAATCAGTTTTTCTCTCCTTCAAAAAGTACAAAGACCAGGGGACATTCAAAGAAATTGCATGAGAATACTTTTAAAACAAATAGCAGGAAATGTTTTTTCACTCAAAGAATAGTTAAGCTCTGGAACTCGTTGCCAGAGGATGTGGTATCTGGATTTAAAAAAGGTTTGGACAAGTTCATGGAGGAAAACTGTATAGCCTGTTATTGAGATGGACATGAGGGAAGCCACTGCTTGCCCTGGGATTGGTAGCATGGAATGGTGCTACTAACTGTGTTTCTGCCAGATACTTGTAACCTGGATTGGCCACTGCTTGAAGCAGGATACTGGTCTGGATAGACCGTTGGTCTAACCCAGTATGGCTGTTCTTATGACACCACAATGCAATTCCTGTTTAGCAGAAATAGAATTTGAGATATTTACCTGAAAAGACCAGTGAGACAAACAAAGTACATAAGTAATGCCACACTGGGAAAAGACCAAGGATCCATCGAGCCCAGCATCCTGTCTACAACAGCGGCCAATCCAGGCCAAGGGCACCTGGCAAGCTTCCCAAACGTACAAACATTCTATACATGATACATGATATAACCATGATATAACTGTGCCTGATAGACCAAGAGCCACAAGATGAGAAAATGGCATAGAATGAATTCACAAGGTTGAAAGCTGTGGACAGAAACTGTAAGAACAACTTTGTGTCTTTCAAAGTGTGTGTGGAGTTTACTGATGAGGGCTGTCATAATTGTTTCAGTACCAAAATGTTTTCTGAAACCAGATTGTCTTGGGTGAAGGGCTGTCGTTTTCTCGGAAAAGGAAGTGAGCTGATCAAAGACTATTTTTTCAAGTATTTTTGACATAAAGCAGAGATTGGATGGTAATGACTACAGATTGAGGGGTCTAATGTAGGTTTCTTTAATATGGGTAGACTGTTGCAAGTTTCCAAATTTCTGGAAATTGCCCGAAATATAGACTCAGATTAATAATGTACAGAAGAGCAGGTAAGAGTTCCAGATTGGAGAACTTTAACCAGGAGGAAGGGATGGGATCACAACGACTTTGAGTGGGTCTCATTGCTGACATAGTTTTCTGTAGTGATAATAGGGACAAAATTTGAAAAGTGGTCCAGGTAGAAGAGCCAGAAGAAGATGGGCACAACAGACAAGATGAAGAGAGAGGTGGGATGTTTGTGGATGCTATCAGGACCATTTAATTGTCTGTAGATTGAATGAAGTACCTTAGAATAATTAGAGGACTTTCAAGTGCCTTCGCAATGAAAGTCATTTTTTCCTTCTTAAGGAGGTGATTATAGTTATGATGAAGTTGACGGCAGGTCTGCAGATCAACTAAGGAACCTGACTTTTTCCAAAGTCACTCAGCCCTATGATATTGTTGTTTAAGTAAACGTAAACTAGGGGTGAACCACACATGGCGGTTAGAGGAGGGATAAGAGCGAAAAGGGCAATAGTGTCAAGACTTTGCTGCAGCAAAGTAAACACCAAGTTAAAAGTAAAGTACAAACCAAAAGAAGGTCACGCGTGACACCTGACAGGGAACATGTTTTTCGTTCAATAATAAGCCTATGTAGCTGCTGAGGACAAAATATCTGGCACGCTCCGACCCAAGCAAACAGTCAAGAGAGAGCAGCCTTTTAAATACTAAGCTATACAACTGTTCCAGTAGTGTTCTTACAGGGTCATGTGATTGAGATGATGTCAGCAGGGAAATCACTCACAGGCGGGTAAAGCAGCATTTTACATAGCCAATATATTTACCTGAAGGAGACAATACAGCTTGTACTGTCTATCTAGTCTGCCCAACAAGAGAAACTCATAGCATAAGGTATGATGTGATACTACACATGTATATTTGATCTTGATTTGTCCTTGCCATTTTCTAGGCACAGACCATAGAAATCTTGACCTTGTTCTCCAACTACTGAAGCTGTCATCGAAGCCCCACTCCAGCCCATCCAAACATGTATAGCTGTGATCAGAGCACAGACCATAGAAGGCACTGACTTTGCTTCCCAATTACTGGAGTTGCCACCTAAGCACGGCTAAGTTTGGTTTGGTTCCATTCTTTCCATACTGGATTTCTTTGTGTTTATCCTAGGAAGTTTTGAATGCTTAAATTTATACACCTTGTCATAGAATGAGAGGGGTAGAGTATTTTGATTCTGAGTAAAACTTCACACAATTAAAAGAAAAAAAAAGATAAAACATGGGGGGGGGGGGGGGGGGGGGGGGGGGGGGGGGAGTAACCTGCACAGAGCAGCATGTGCAACCCTGGCCACCATTCTGGGTAAACTAGATGAACTATGCTGGTCTTTACCTGCCTTCATGTATTATGTGACTGTCCTTTATCCAAAGACACAACACAGAAACATAAACTTAACCCTGACTTTTTCTTATCTCATTTATCATTCTCCCTGCAAAAGCAACAATGAAGATTTCAGCTCTTGTATTGTTTTATCAAGATATCATAGACAGTTTCCAGACATAAAACCCAGGTTGTCACCAAATTTTATTAAGATTATGCTCTCTCCATTTCTAATCACTACTATCCACAGTCATTCACAGACTGTTATAATCTATTTCAGGGAGATAAAACAAAACACAAAAGTAATCCATCTGAATGCTCTTCCTGATCCCAAATTGGATTGATGTTCCATTTGCAGTTCAGATTGCTAAAGATGACATTTGGGTATAATACAGGTTCCAAGGTAATCAAATTAAATGAACTACAAAAATCCATATTAAGTGTTTGATGGTCAAACTTCTCTGAGACAGTCAAAAGGAAACCTTTCTAGTAATCCATAAACACCACGTGGAATGCTTGATTAGATTAGTATATCTTACCATCCAAATTCTAAATTAAAAATCAAATCATATGCTCGTTATTGTCTTTCTGAGAAATGAGTCACTAGATAGGATTCTACCCTAGAGCATTTCTGAATTCTGAACGATCTATAGCAGCAATAACAAAAACTTTTATGAGTTGGGTATGTTTTTTATTCTGCATTTCCCACATGCCTTCAAAGTTTATCTTCTTGAGAAACAATGATGTATGGTGGGAGTTTATGGTCTTTGCTAAGAATATAAGAACATAAACGTTGCCATACTGGGACAGACTGAAGGTCCATCAAGCCCAGCAGAAGATGATGATACAGAAGTGGGCTTGATAGATATGACGCTGACATTACCAGGATATGGGGAGAATACTTACACAGGTAAAGGACAATTTACCCAGTTAAAATAACTTGATTGAAAGTTGCCCCTTTCTGCAAGGCTAAAACTTTGCTCAGTCTTCCATAGAATGCAAACTTTAGGCTGAGCATTCCTGTAGATGTGTTTAAGTCAAGAAAGGAAAACAGCATGTGCACAAAGGCTTTTTAAAAGTTTGTATGTTGTTTTATTCTTGCTTGGCTGCCTGCACAAATAGCAGGTGTGCTTTGCACTGCAGATTTTCAAAGGGCAACAATGAGAACAGATTTCCTAAAAAAAATTACCTGCAATTACATACATTACAAAGACAGGAGTTCTTTTATCAATCCGAGCTAGAAAGTGGCCGGCGCTGCAATTAACACGTGGGTTTGCCAACGCTCCGGCCACTTTCTATAGTGGTGGAAAAATGCTGGAATTCTTATTTGTTTCAGTAATGGCCATCGTGTGCTAATTTCACAATTGGCACACAGCCATTCCCTTCTGAGCCTTTACCACCACCTATGTAGCTGGTGGTAAGGGCTCACACGCTAATCCTGCAGTAATCGGGCAGCGTGTGGCGATTTGCACACCAAAATTTGGGCACACTCCTGAGATGCCAATTAATGTCAGTAATTGGGTGCTAACAAGTAATTACTGATGTTAATTGGCAGCCATTAAAATTTTCGCATGCATCTGATGTAATGCCTATCTCTAATAGCACGTAACTCAAAAGACAGATTTATTACTTATAACCCGCCCTTATCCAGGGCAGTGGAAAAAAATACATACATAAAATCACATAAAAACAATCATAAATTATTCATAATACACAGTCATAAAGAAAACTAAAAAGATTAAAAAAAAAAAAAAAGAATGTCTGAGTCCTCTAAATGGGCAAAGAATCAAGACCAGCGGGCACATAGAGGGGCATAATCGAACGTCGCCGGCGAAATAGATTGCCGGCGATCTATTTTGGCGGCGGCGCTACAGCTGGCTGGAACTGTATTATCGAAAAAGATGGCCGGGCAGCTTTTTTTTCGATAATACGGTTTAGCCCGGCTAAATGCCAGAGTTCGCCGGGTTTGAGATGGCCGCTTTTGTTTTTCAGCGATAATAGAAAAAAATGTCGGCGATCTCCAACCCGGCAACATCCAAGGCATTTGGTCGTGGGAGGAGCCAGCATTTGTAGTGCACCGGTCCCCCTGACATGCCAGGCACCCTAGGGGGCACTTCTAAAAATTTTAAACAAATATATAAATACCTCCCAGGTGCATAGCTCCCTTACCTTGGGTGCTGAGGCCCCCAAATCCCCCTCAAAATTCACTCCCCACAACTCTACACCACTACCATAGTCCTTATGGGTGAAGGGGGCACCTACATGTGGGTTTTTTTTGGGGGGGGGGGGTTTGGAGGGCTCAACACTTACCATCACAAGTGTAACAAGTAGGGGGGGGATTGGGCCTGGGTCCACCTGCCTGAAGTCCACTGCAACCAACATAAACTGTTCCAGGGACCTGCATACTGCTATCAGGGAGCTGGGTATGACATTTGAGGCTGGCATACAGGCTGGCAAAAAAGGTTTTTATTTTTATTGTTTTAGTGTGGGAGGGGGTTGGTGACCACTGGGGGAGTACGGGGAGGTCATCCCCCATTCCCTCCCGTGGTCACTGGTCAGTTCGGGCACCTTTTTGAGGCTTGGTCGTGAAAATAAAAGGACCAAGTAAAAGTGGCAAAACACTGATTAACGCCACTTTTTTTTCCATTATCAGCAAAAGCCGGCCATCTGGTAGCCATGCCCGCCCATGTCCCGCCTTCGCTTCGCCGCCGACACGCCGCCTTGAACTTTCGCCGGCTCAGCAAAGGGAAAGCGGCGATGGTGTCAAAACAGCAGCTTTCGATTATACTGATTTTGTCGCTTTTGCAAGATCACCGGCCATCTCCCGATTTATGTCGGAAGATCGCCGGTGATCACTTTCAAAAATAAGCCTGATTGTGTGCTAAGTATAACAGATGTGCTTTCAATTTTCCCTTAAATATTTGTGCAAGACGCTCACTTTCAAGTCCACTTAGCAGCTTATTCCACTCTGATGGTCCAGTTACTGAAAGAGTTCCTCTTCTAGTTATATCAAAGCATACTCAGTTCAAAGTAGGCACTACAAGGTCACAAGGCATCAACAAGCGCAGTTGGTGGGGTGGAACATATTTCTACACTGTTTTCTTCAAATAACATAAAGACCCCTGATACAAAACGTTATGCAATAACAAGAGCGATTTAAATTTCACATGATAGACAACTGGTAACCAGCTCAATCTTTTCAGATATACTGCAGTATGTTCAAACCTCAGCAAATCAAGCAACAAGTTTGCCGCTGAGTTCTGAACTATCTATAAAGATTTAGCACAAGAGGCAGGTAAACCCAAAATAGGCTATATTACAGCAATCGGTACTACTCAGAACCATGGGCCATGTCCTTGGGAGGGACATGAGCATGTCAGGGGCATACCAAAAAGTTACCTGCATTCTTATAAGTACATAAGCATCGCCATGCTGGGACAGACCAAGGGTCCATCGAGCCCAGCACCCTGTCACTGACAGCAGCCAAAAGAACAAGCAATTTGTCACGTCCATCCTAGAAATATTGTATCATTTCCTCATCCATTCAATAACATTCTATGGCTTTTTCCTCCAGGAAGCCATCCAACCCTTTTTTGAAGTCCACTAAGTTAACCGCCTTAACCACCTTTTCTGGGAGCAAATTCCAGAGTTTACGCGTTGAGTGAAGAAATATTTCCTCCGATTTGTTTTAAATTTACCACAGTGCAGCTTCATCACATGCCCCCTTGTCCTAGTATTTTTAGAAAGCGTAAACAGACATAGTAACATAGTAACATAGTAGATGACGGCAGAAAAAAAGACCTGCACGGTCCATCCAGTCTGCCCAACAAGACAACTCATGTGTGCTACTTTTTGTGTATACCCTACTTTGATTTGTACCTGTGCTCTTCAGGGCACAGACCGTATAAGTCTGCCCAGCACTATCCCCGCCTCCCAACCTCCAGCCCCGCCTCCCACTACCGACTCTGCTATCCAATCTCGGTTAAGCTCCTGAGGATCCACTCCACTCATTATCTTATAGACCTCTATCATATCTCCCCTCAGCCGCCTTTTCTCCAAGCTGAAGAGCCCCAGCCTCTTCAGCCTATCCTGATAGGGAAGTCTTCCCATCCCCTGTATCATCTTTGTCACCCTTCTCTGCACCTTTTCCAATTCCACTATGTCTTTTTTGAGGTGCGGCGACCAGAATTGAACACAATACTCGAGGTGCGGTCGCACCATGGAGCGATACAACGGCAGAATAATATCCTTATTTTTGTTTTCAATCCCTTTCCTAATGATACCTAACATTCTATCTGCTTTCCTAGCCGCAGCAGCAGATTGAGCAGAAGTTTTCAACGTATCAACGATGACAACTAGATTCCTTTCTCGGTCCATGACTCCCAACGCTGAATCATGCATGACGTAGTTATAGTTTGAGTTCCTCTTTCCCACATGCATCACTTTGCACTTGTTCACATTAAACGTCATCTGCAATTTAGAATATTGCCTCAGCATACCAGGTTTCAGCAGGCGCAATTCTGGCACCAATAGATAGGTATGGGAATTGGCGCTAAGCACCAATTCTTTCCAGTGTCAATTTTTGAGTGTTGTATATAGAATTCCCCCCTATAACGTGCTTCAGGTAGTTTCAGAATTTATGGTCTTTTCTGCAGTTCAAATAGAACTGTAATGTTACCATAACTTAAACGTTAAATGTACCTTTCCTTACATATCATCAAAATAAAACAGAACACATGGCAGCATATTCCTATACAGGATGATTTTAGAACAAGTTGCCTAGATTAAGAGGAAAAAGGAAATGAGGATAAAGAGAAAGGAAAGGGGATTTTGGAAATAGCTCACAAATTTTAAGTAGTAGCTCAAGGCAAGTTCCAATACAGTAGGTATAGTCCTGAGCGTATTTTGAGCCTTTCTTATATAAACTTAACTTACATATTGTGTATTTGCAAGGGAGGATGCGCACAGGAGCATAGCATGGTGTGTCACCCGTTTAAGTGTAAAAATTAAGTTACTTGTGTCTCTGCCACACATGGAGGGGCATTTTCAATATGATGTCCAGATCCGATTTTGGACGTTTGGCAAAAAAACATCCAAAAATTCAGTGCCAAACATAATCATTTTCGAACCGGGAAAATATCTATCTTTTTGGTTTGAAAATCACACTATTTTAGATGTTTTTGTGCTCAGTGAGTCTTTTTTTTAAGGGTCATGTTCAAACAAAAAACACCCAAGGGAAAAAATGGACAAAAACAAGCATCTGGGGGCCGGCAGTCTTACTAGACTAGCCATACAGACATCCCAGCAGAGCAGTGGGGCAGCCTAGGGGGCACTGCAGTGAACATCACATCATAACCCCCTTATATTGTATGCTGAGCCCTCCAGAAATATCAAACAAATGTGCAGTACCCAACTGTACACCACTACAGTAGCCCTTATGCCTGCAGGTGTCACTTTTATGTGGATTCAGTAGGTATTTTATGTTTTTTGGGGGTGTGCACACTTTTCACCACAAGTGTACCAGTTAGAGTAGGATATGTTCCTGTGTCCCCTTCTTTACAGTCCACTGCACCAACCACTAGGCTACTCCAAGGACCTGTTTTCTGCTCTAATAGGACTGGCCATAACATCTGAAGCTGTCATAGAGGCTGGTATGTACTGTCACTTTCACCTTTTAGGGGGTGGGAGGGAGTCAGTGACCACTGGGGGATTGAGGGGGTCTATGCCTTTATCCCTCTAGTTGCCATCTGGTCAGTTTGGGCACCTTTTTGGCACTTAGAGGGGCATAATCAAACGGCACCGGCCATCTCTGGGGCTGGCGCCGTAAGTGGGCGGAACCAACCGTGTTTTAGAAAAAGATGGCCGACCATCTTTTTCTTCGCTATACAGTTGGGCCCGGCCAAATGTCAGAGCTCGCCGGGTTTGAGATGGCCAGCATCGGTTTTCGGCCATAATGGAAAATAATGCCGGCGATCTCAAACCTGGCCAAATCCAAGGCATTTGGTCATGGGAGGAGCCAGCATTTGTAGTGCACTGGCCCCCCTCACATGCCAGGACATCAAACCGGGCACCCTAGGAGGCACTTCTAAAAATTAAAAAAAAAAATTAAAATAGCTCCCAGGTGCATAGCTCCCTTCCCTTGGTTGTTTAGCCCCCCCAAATTCCCCCCAAAACCCACTCCCCACAAGTCTACACCATTACCATAGCCCTAAGGGGTGAAGAGGGGCACCTACATGTGGGTACAGTGGGTTTTGGGTGGGGTTTGGAGGGCTCCCATTTACTACCACAAGTGTAACAGGTAGGGGGAGGGATGGGCCTGGGTCCACCTGTCTGAAGTGCACTGCACCCACTAAAAACTGCTCCACGGAGTTGCATACTGCTATCAGGGAGCTGGGTATGACATTTGAGGCTGGCATAGAGGCTGGCAAAACAGATTTTTTTGGGTGGGAGGGGGTTCGTGACCACTGGGGGAGTAAGGGGAAGTCATCCCCAATTCCCTCTGGTGGTCATTTGGTCAGTTGGGGCTCCTTTTGAAGCTTGGTTGTGAAAAAAAAGGACCAAGTAAAGCCGGCGAAATGCTCATCAAGCCTGGCTTTTTTTTTTCCATTATCGGGTGAAGCCGGCCATCTCATGAGCATGCCCCCGTCCTGCCCCCATCCTGCCTTCACTACCCTACCGACACGCCCCCTTGATGTTTCGTCGGCTCCGCAACAGAAAGCATTTGGCGCTAGCCAAAATCGGCTTTCGATTATACCAATTTGGCCGGTTTCAGGAGATCACCGGCCATCTCTCGATTTGTGTCGGAATACGGCCGGCGATCACTTTCTAAAATGAGCTGGTTAATGACAGATTGTCAAGCATCTCCCCAGCTGTAGGTGTGCAAAAATAATAGAGTTTTAAGCTCTCTTTTGAACTCTGAAATTGGTAATATTTCTAACTCTCATGGGTAGTTTGTTCCATAATATAGGTCCAGCAATATAAAAAATCCTGTGTCTACATTCCTCTAGACGGACAAGATGATACAAAGGAATAACCAGATTATTGGATTCTGATCTTAATGATCTTTTGGTTGGTAAATCTGTAATTTAGTTGCCAGGATTTCTGAAGCTTGATGTAAAGTTTTAAACACCAAATAAAGGATTTTAAAATGTAGCCTTTGTTCTATGGGTAGCCATTGTAAATTCTTCAATACAGGAGTGATATGTTCTAAAAAAGCTAATCCCAGTTACTACTCTGGCTACAAATCTGCAATGCTTTTATCTGTGTTTTCTGGAGTCCCATCAGCAGTGCATTCGCATAATGTAGTATGTTAAGCACAGTTTTTGAACGCATGCCCAGGACATGGGCTGTCAGTGTCAGAAACTTCCCTTATATGGAAGCTAAGCTCCGCCCAATGCATCCTAGTATACACCGGGCAGGGCAGGGTGCCACCATTTTGAGGTGGAGTCCACTGAGGAGGAAGGACTGCTAGTCTCTCCTACTTCAAGTTTGAAGGTACTGGGGAGGAGATTGGGTTGGAAGGACCCCTCCACCACTAGCCGACCAGAGAAAGCTTTCAGGGGGACAAGTCAGATTGGGCACCCTGTCGCGGGTCACACTGGAACCACGGTGGCCGGGGGAAGAGTGAGGGGCAGGAGGACAAGGGTCCCACTGGACCACCAGGGTGTTTTATTGTATTTGCATGCAGGAGTCCAGGGGTCCACCGGACCTCCAGGGCCTTACCAATGGGGGTGGGGTCTGGGGAGGTCATCGAGAGGGGGGCAGGGGGGACAAAATTCCCCGGGCGAGGGCGGGACACAGGGAGGGAAGGCCCGAAGGGAGGCGATCTGCAGACTGCCGCTGCTGTGCTTCTTTCACATGGAGTGAGGTTGAGGTGAGGCGCTAGGATTTGAATTCATGGGGGCCTGGCACAGTGGTGGACGGAGGGGGACGACGACAAACTCGGGGGGGGGGGGGGGGGATGGCGGCGGCAGCAGGGCAGCAGCCTTGCCCCAGGCCCGGCCCAGTCTCTCGACGGCCCTGCCCCTCAATCTTAATGCCAGCTCTGATCTGGCATAGGATTATGACGGTAGGAATGTGGGAGCATCAGAGCACAGTTCTCTAATCATGAGGCGGAATACCAATGAGGTCATTTAAATGAGCTCTGCGGTATTCCCTAGTTCACTAGTTTGCTGCTCTAGAGCCCTCTGATCATTCTGTGCAGGTAAATTGAAGCGCTAGTGGCATTTACCTTTGATCATCTGGGCCTTAGTACATCTACATAACAGCATGCTAGCTGATTAGCATAGGATTAGCACATGGGCCCTTACTACCTAAATTCTCACATGCTAATTTTTGTTAATTGACGAGTGTTAATGGCAACATTAGTGCATGGCCATTAATTCTTAGGACACAAGAAAGACCCGAATAAGGCTGCACTACTTTTTTTTTAGTGCAACTTAGTAAATGGAGCCCATTGTGAGGTGCCAGGGCCCTGGCTGTATCACTTCTTACCTTTTCTTCACTTAGCATATTAACAGATTATTCATATCCTCACTAAAAAAAAAAAAAAAAAAAATTCAGGTTCTGATGACTGCTGGAAATTCTCTATCTGCCAAAATCTATTCCGTACACTTCTTAGCAAGAAACAAGGTGCACCTGCTACTCTTAATTCTTTTGGCAATGGCTATACCTGCTGCTGGTTTCCCCCCACCATCCTGCATTGCCTCTTTTATTTCATGTGAAGAGAAAAGCAAATAACCATTTTTTCACATTTCTACAGGAAACTGCAGTGGTTGGTATTCTCCTCCGAGAAATCTCTGTTCAGCATGACTGGTGGTCTACAGGGGATTGGAGGCATTCCTCTCTGTTTCCCACCACTAATTCTGCTGCTGGTCCTAGGTTTCTCAGGAGCATTAATTAATTTCTCACTGCTTTTACCAGCAGTTCCCTTTCTACTGCTTCCAAGTAGTGTTGTTTGATCAGACTAAATTATTAAGCGCTGTTGAGCTGGAACTGTCTCTCTTATAGATGTCTATACAGTAGTACATATGGCTGGTAGTGCTTTAGAAATAATCTGGCTGATATTCAACCTTGGCAGTCAGCGTTTTATTTAAATGCCCAGCCACTGTGACTAAAATAGATCAGGATATTCAGAGCCAGTATCCGGATAGCAACTGATGCTGAATATCCACATTCAGCAGTGACAGGCACCGCTGCCCAGATAGTGGCAATATTGAGACTGCTACCTGGATAGCAAACCAGATAAACTTAGAAAAGCCTTTTGCTGTCCTCGCTTTATCAGGATAGTCATCCAGATAATGGACTGAATGTAGTCATTAATTGGATAACTTCTAACTCTGCAAGTTCCACTTAGCGCTATCTGGATAGTGCCTCTGAATATCTACAGACAGTACTGGCCAGTGCAAAGATCTGGATACCTTCCAAAGTTATCCGGATATTTGAATTTGAATATTGGGCCCAATTTGTGCTAGGTAATTGTCTACCTGCCTCTGCCTGTATCATCTGTCTACCAGGGACACTGAGGGGGGAGGGGCAAGATTCCCCAGGCCTGACCTCCAAGGAGGGCCTGGCACCAGCAATCAAAAGAGACTGCTCTGCCGGTCACAGGTCCTTCTTCCTGCTGCGACCTGCCTATGTAGAAACAGGAAGTTACTTCACAGGAGGTGGGATGTGGCAGGAAGAAGGACCTGTAGCCAGCAGAGCAGTGCCACCTAGAGACTGGGCCAGGCCCTGGGCAAGGCTGCCCCTGGGGTCCCCCCCCCCCCCCGCCGCTCCCCCCCCCCAAGGTTGCCGCTGCCGCCACTCCCCCCGAGGCTGCCGCCCCCCTCCGTTCGCCACCGGGCCGGGCCCCCTGCATTGAAATCACAGCGCCTCTCACCTCCGTGTGAAAGCGCTGTAGGCAGCAGCAGATTGCCTCCCTTCGGGCCTCCTTCCTGTTGGAATGTAATTGTATTTTACATGCATTGCCTGTCACCTATTATTTCTCTGTGATTACTCTGTGACCTCTGATGTGAATTACTTAGAGAGGTCACACAGCTATGCAACTTCCTGTTGGGGGTTAGATGCAGCAGATGCAGCAGATGCAGCACATGGAGCACATGGAGCTCATGATCTCTCCTAACCTGAGAGGATCTATGGTGGTGTGAGCATCCATTACCATCTAAGCACATGGAAGGAGCTGATAATACAAATGTATAGTAATATGTATATATAAGCCTGTCTGATTATAATCAAACTACAAACTGTGAGTAAACAGATGTTTTGTTACTTCAACTTTAAAGTGACTCAGCAGTGAATTATTCAGGGGTGAATGAGAGAGAGATGAAGAAAGAAATTAACATTTCTAAAGCTGAAGCTGTGTGTACTAAAATCTGCTAATTATTTACTACAAATAATCCAACAAAAGGGTTATGGGCCCAGGGCTCAGGAATTGAAAAAGAAGAGAAATATTACCAGGCAGAAAAAAAGGCCACATTTTTCTCTTAAGTTTTAAAGGAAAGATTCAGTCTGTCTCTCTCTCCCCCCACACAGCAGACAGAAGGCTAAGAAAATGGCTGAGGGAAGAAATTCACCATTGTTCTATTCTCTCAAGGTGCCTAGATTAACTGAGTTTAATTATCAGCAGTGGGAATTAAGATTCATATGTCTCCTTCGAGCAAAAGGATTAAATATATGCTTAGACCAAGACAGAACAGCTGAAAATATGGCTGAATGGGACAATGCAAACTATTATGTGAAGTGCATGCTTTTGGAAGCTCTCTCAGAGAAACAAGCCATATTAGTGGAGGGAAAAGATACACCAAAGGACATTTTATATAAACTGAGAACTATGTATGCAACTACATATGCAAAGCAGCAACCAATTTGGTTAGCAGAGTTGAATGAAACCAAATTAAGGGATAAAAGTAAATGTAATGATCACATTATGCATCTTATGTCTTCATTTCAAAAGTTAGAACTTTCTGGAATTCCCATGTGTGATGCATTGAAAAGAGCATTTCTTTTTACCTCACTATCAAAGAAGTTTGATGTTTTTAGGTCTGTAAATGAGGCCATTGAAGGGCAATCTTTTGAACAGACAACATCAAAACTAAGGCAGGAATGCATAATAAATGATTCTGAGGAGATGTGTTCTCAAAGCAAGTCAGAGAGAAATGAAACAAATTTCTTGGCAAAGAACAGAGGAAGGCGGAGCTATGGGAAAACTCCACCCAAGGGCAAGCTGATTTGCTACTCATGTGGAAAGGAGGGACATGTATCTAAATGGTGTAAGGAAACACAAAACACTCCCTCTAGCTCACCTAAGCCAATGGAACTAAAGAATTTTCAAACCAGGAAATGTATGAAGGACAAAGATAAACACAAGGGCTTTCTAATGGCAGAAAAATCTTTGACTATGGTAAATAATAATTCAAATGAAAGTACTTGGATTTTGGATTCAGGGAGCACATGCCATTTAACCAATTGTAAGAATTTCTTTCAGGAAATGTGTCCAGAGGAAGGTATTCTTAAAACTGCAAACGCAGGGACTGCTAAGATCCAAGCAAAAGGGATTGGATTCTTAAAATGCAAAGTGTCTAATGAAGTTAAAGAAATTCCTGTAAGTGATGTCTTGTATATTCCCCAAGCAGTTTGCAATATGCTTAGTGTATCTACATTAGATAAGAAGGGATTTGCGATTCATTTTGAAAACAGTAAGTGCACAATCTCTAAAAATGATGAAGTGTATGCTGAAGCTTTTATGCATAATGATGTTTATAAGCTGAACATTTCAGGTGAAGCCTCACATATGGCGCAAGTAAGGAAGAATGATGGTAAATGTAGTCTGGAAATCTGGCACCGCCGCCTGGGACATCGTGATTTTAAGGTGATCCAGGATCTTTACAGTAAGCAACTAGCCACTGGCATTCAGATAAGTGCAGATGCTGGTAAAATGGAGAAATGCATAGACTGTGTTACTCAAAAAGGTGTGAGACCCTCATTTCCTGCATACACAGGAAATAGGAGTAATAAAGTGCTGGACTTAATACACAGTGACTTATGTGGACCGTTTAATATCCCATCATTGGGAAATAACAGATTTGTGCTAATATTCTTGGATGATTTCTCTAGATATTGTGTGGCCTATTTGCTGAAAGAGAAAAGTCAAGTCACAGACATGCTGAAGAAATACGTAGCCATGGTGAGCAATAAATTTGAAAGAAAACCAAAGGTTCTTCAGACCGACAATGGTGGTGAGTTCACTTCACAAAGCATGCGCACATTTCTAGAACAAGAAGGCATTCAGCATATCACAACAGTAGCTTATACACCAGAGCAAAATTCTGTTGCAGAGAGAAAATTTAGGTCACTTGTGGAAATGACCAGATGTATGCTGTCAGATAGCAATCTCCCTAAAAGACTATGGGGGGAAGCCATTCTCACAGCAGTGTACCTACAAAACAGAATGCCAACTAAAGGCGCTGAGCGCACACCACATGAGACATGGCATGGTAGGAAGCCAAACCTTTCACACATAAGAACATTTGGAAGTACAGCATATGCTCATGTACCAAAGCAAAGAAGGCATAAGCTGGATTCCACAACAGAAAGGGGCATTTTAGTTGGCTATGCTCCAGGACACAAAGGATATAGAATTTTGAATCTGAAAACTGGCATTGTTGGCATAAGACATGTTACATATTTTGATGAAAACAAAAGGGTTGATAAAGGCTGGATTATCCCAGATGAGCCTTATCATCCAGAATATGAAACTAGAACCATAATAGACATGCCAGTGTATATAAATGCCATACCAAGGCAGAT
Source organism: Microcaecilia unicolor (assembly GCF_901765095.1). Taxonomy (NCBI): domain Eukaryota; kingdom Metazoa; phylum Chordata; class Amphibia; order Gymnophiona; family Siphonopidae; genus Microcaecilia; species Microcaecilia unicolor. The sequence goes on along the minus strand of NC_044031.1, from coordinate 229,757,082 downwards.
GTCTGAAAGCAACTCACCTGTATCTAACGAGGAACAGGCAGAGGAAGCAGACACAGAAAGAATCATTGAAGAAGACAGTACAGTTGGAGAAGGGGAATCAATTGGAGAAGGACTCTCAGATTTAGAGGATGCAGAAAGGTCAGACCAACCTGTTGTCAGACGCTCATCCAGGGAAAACAAAGGTGTTCCACCCCCAAGACTGTCTTACCTAACAAAGTCAGCAGAAGCTCAAGAGCCCTTAACATGGGATGAGATTGAGAAAATGCCAGCAGAAGAAGCTGCTGAATGGCATAAAGCTGCACAAGAAGAAATTGATGCATTGGATAAAAATAATACTTGGATTCTTACAGAATTACCTCCTGGCAAGAAAGCTATAGGATGCAAATGGGTATTCAAGTTAAAAAGGAATGCACAAGGAAAAGTGGAAAGGTATAAAGCCAGATTAGTCGCAAAGGGATATCTTCAAAAATATGGAGAAGATTTTGATGAAGTGTTTGCACCTGTAGTGAAACACACGACAATCAGAACACTTCTGAGCATTGCAGTCTCAAAAGGCATGCAAGTCAACCACATTGATGTGAAAACAGCGTTTCTTCACGGAGATATAACTGAAGACTTGTACATGGAACAACCAACAGGTTTCATAAATACAAAACAAAGACAGCTAGTGTGTAAATTAAACAAAGGTCTTTATGGATTAAAGCAAAGTGCAAAATGTTGGAATGAAAATTGCATGAAATATTGACAAATTTAGGATTTAAGCAAGGTGAAGCAGATAAATGTTTGTACACTAGGTGCACAAATGGACAATATGCATACATTTTAGCTTTTGTTGATGATCTGCTCATTGCAAGCAAAAGTGAGCAAGAGTACAAGGACATTGTAAAATGTTTAAACCTCAATGTTGAGATAAAAGAACTTGGTAATGTGTCATACTATCTTGGTATAGAAATTGAGAAACAAAATGATGGTTCTTATCTTCTAAGCCAGAAGCAGAAAATAAATGAGCTTATTGAAAGTTTAGGTATGCAAGATGCCCAAGTTGTAAGCACTCCCATGATCACTGATTTTCTGAAGGATGAAACAGTAAGAGAACCTTTACCAGATAACATCCAATATAGATCAGCCATAGGTAAGCTTTTATATCTAGCTACCACATACAGGGCTGATATAGCAAATGCAGTAGGAATTTTGAGCAGAAGGGTCAGCTCACCTACCAAATCAGATTGGACTGCAGTTAAAAGGATGGTAAGGTATTTAAAGGGTACCATTGATTGTAAATTAAAGATTTCAGCCAATAGTAATCCAAAACTAATATGTTACTGTGATTCAGATTGGGCAGGGGATCATTCTGATTATAAATCCACAAGTGGATATGTGTTTATGTATGGAAATGTACAAATTTCATGGGCCAGTCATAAACAAAGTATTGTGAGTTTGTCTTCTACAGAAGCTGAATATGTGGCCGTATCGGAAGCGTGCAGAGAACTGATGTGGATTGAAAAACTTATGCTGGATTTCGGAATAGCTGAAAAAAGACCAATCCAGATAATGGAAGATAATCAGAGCTGCATCCGACTGTCACAGAATGACAAGGTTCAGTCACGCACCAAGCACATCGCAACGAAATACCACAACGTGCGAGAGTTGGCGAAAGAAGGGGTCATCAGTCTACACTATTGTCACACCAGTGAGATGACAGCTGACATCATGACCAAACCGTTACCCAGAGAACATTTTGTGAATCTGCGTATAAAGCTTGGACTTTGTATGAATAAATAATTGCATGACAGTTATGCATGAGAAGGGGTTTGTTGGAATGTAATTGTATTTTACATGCATTGCCTGTCACCTATTATTTCTCTGTGATTACTCTGTGACCTCTGATGTGAATTACTTAGAGAGGTCACACAGCTATGCAACTTCCTGTTGGGGGTTAGATGCAGCAGATGCAGCAGATGCAGCACATGGAGCACATGGAGCTCATGATCTCTCCTAACCTGAGAGGATCTATGGTGGTGTGAGCATCCATTACCATCTAAGCACATGGAAGGAGCTGATAATACAAATGTATAGTAATATGTATATATAAGCCTGTCTGATTATAATCAAACTACAAACTGTGAGTAAACAGATGTTTTGTTACTTCAACTTTAAAGTGACTCAGCAGTGAATTATTCAGGGGTGAATGAGAGAGAGATGAAGAAAGATATTAACATTTCTAAAGCTGAAGCTGTGTGTACTAAAATCTGCTAATTATTTACTACAAATAATCCAACACTTCCCTCCCTGTGTCCCACCCTTGTGGAAGTTACATCAGATGAGGGCGGGACACAGGGAGGGAAGAAGGCCCAAAGGGAGGCGATCTGCTGCTGCCTGCAGCGCTTTTACACGGAGATAAGAGGCGCTGTGATTTCAATGCAGGGGGCCCGGCCCGGTGGCAGACGGTCGACAACGGAGCCGAGGGTGGGTGGGTGGGACTGTGGCGCCAGACCCGGGGAATTTTGTCCCCCCTGCCCCCCCTCGGTGTCCCTGAAGCAGAGCACTCTCTCGTTCACTACGGCGGTGGTAGTGGTGATGGGGGGATAGTAGCAGTGGTGGCAGGGGGAGCAGCGGCTGTGGTGGCGGTTGGGGGAGGGGAGTAGCAGCAGCGATGGCGGTGAGGGAGCAGCAGCGGCGGCAGTGGCAGCAGGGGGGATCAGCAGCAGTGGTGGCGGGCCCCTGAAGATTGTTTGCACCAGGTCCAGCTTTCTCTCTTGGCGACCTTGCTGTCTACATTCTCCTGGGATTCCTTTTCTCTCTGACTTGTTTATTTGGTCTCTTTGGCTGCAGAGCCACAGATTCTGAGAGATTTTTAAAACTGACTTTTTTTTTTTTAGTTATATTTGTACTCCGCGCTTTCCCACTCATGGCAGGCTCAATGCGGCTTACATATTCAGGTACTTATTTGTACCTGGGGCAATGGAGGGTTAAGTTCTGTAACACTGAGAAAGAAATGGTGCTGCAGTGTCTCTCTCAGAGCCTGTCTCTGCTATTTCTCTATGACCATGCAGTCTCTCTGCATAGAGATATGGATACACCCTCCTCCTCAGGCTTTCTCTTAAAATGCACCTACAAATTATTGGAGAGTTTCAGAAAAGCTCACTGGACCTGTATAAATGTTATATTAAAGAAACCAGAGGAAACATTTAACAAAATAGGACCTAGTGAGAGATTAGTTGTGACTTCCAAGTTCAAAGATTTTCGGTCTTGTATTTGGAATGAATGTTGAGTATCTTTGCTATTTTCCAATGGAGTTCCTTTCCATCTTTTAAAAATTTTATATCATTATTGTACACCGCTCAGGTGTGCCAGTTAGTATAAGCGGTATATTAAATTTTAATAAACATAAACCTCTCTTTATGTGACCCTGCCTATGTATGGTGCTTGCACATAAGTGGTGCTGGGATCCTGGGGGGGGGGGGGGGGGGGGGGCACTGCTTCACACTCATCTTGTCAGGCTGCCTTTAATTGATTTCCATGCCCTCATGGAGACCTTGTGGGGTGGCAGGTGGTAGAGGTGCTTAAAAATTTCTCTCCTGTGCCTCAAGGCCAGGAGCTCGCTGAAATTAGGCTCCCTCTGAATAGGTATAAATGGCCAAACTAAGGAACATTCCTCCACATGCAGGAGGTATATATGCACGTGATACTGTTGCCAAGGACGGTCTCTTGACGTGGGGCTCAGTTTACGATAGTGTATTTCCAATTGATGGAGATGCTTATCTCAGAACGTGTATGACGTTTGCAGTGCGTCCTCTTTCTAAACATTTTTTTCTGTATTTTCAAATATTGGAACACATTTATTTGTTTCTTCTATTATGGACTTACGTTTTTAAACTTTTTCCAGTAAACATTTATTTTGCCATTTAAACGTTATATTGAAAATGGCCTTCATTAGATCCCATTTTTCTTGACATAATTCTAGATTGACATCTTGCATTGTTCCCAAAGCTTGGAAACAATCTATTATTCGTCCACTACTTTAAAAAAAACTAATCTGGCTGCTTCTGAGTTAGTAAACTTTCGCCCAGTTGCCAATATTTGATTTCTTGGAAAGGCAACTGAAAAAGTAGTATTAAATCAAGTTATTATGTTCTGGGAATCTACTAATGTTTTTAAAGAAGGTCGTAGTACTGAGACAATGCTTACTTCACCTTCTAATGATGTTATCTACTTTCTGAACTCGAGTAAAGATGTCTTATTAATACAATTGGACCTTACATCAGCATTTGATATGATGGATCATTCCATCCTTCTTTCTCTTATTAAAGAGACAGGTATTATGGACACTTTGTTAAATTGTATCAGATCTTATCTCAGACCATACATTTCAAATTGCTTATGGAATGATGCTTTCTACCTCATTTCCTCTATTGACTGGGTCTCTCAGGGCTCCATTTTGGCTCCCAATCTTTTTAATGTCTTTACTGTACCCTCAGTTAAGTTGATGTATGAGTTAGGTTTTGCTTTTTATAAATACGCCTATGACATACAAAGTTTAGTAGCTCATGATCAGTGGGACACATCTTTTTGTGATTCCCTTGTTTCTAAATTGCTTCAGGTAATTTCCTGGATCACCAGTCATGATCTTAAAGTTCATTTCACAAAAACAGAAGCTATTTGGTTTTCTAAATCAAATTCTACTCCACCATCTTTTCCAAAGTTTAAGGATTTATTAATACTACTATTTATTACTACTGTTCACTCTCTTGGTATAATTTCCAATGATATCCTTTCTGTCCAAATATTGCTTTTCTGACTCGGAAGATTTTTTTTATGCATTATGGATGATCCATTCTATTAGCCACTATTTGGAAAAAGCTGCTTTAAAAACTCTTATCCATGCCTTGGTCATGAACTGTCTGAATTGTTGTAACTCTCTTTTTGCTGACCTTCCCCAGTATACTATCTGGTGGTTACAACTGCATTAAAATACAGCATTGAGATTGCTTTATAAAGCAAGAGTTTGTGACCATGTAACACCTTTATTGATCGAGCAATACTGGCTTCCTGTGGCCAGTAGAGAGATTTGGTAGCTGTGTTAGTCCACTTATAAAGGTAATCAATAGAAATAGAATAAAATAAAACATAGAAAAGAATATAAGATGATACCTTTTTTATTGGACTAACAATACATTTTTTGATTAGCTTTCGAAGGTAGCCCTTTAGTACAGTTCAGTTCAAGATCCTCCTTTCTGTGGACAAATTGTTTTCAACTGGATGCCCTTTATATCTATTCATCCATCTTATACTATATCAACCATTAAGAATGCTACAGTCTTCTCATTCCAGCCTCCTTGTTGTCCCATCTTTTAGAAAACTGTTTTTTGAATCATTACGTGCATCTGCTTTTGACTGCATGGCTCCATTCTTTTAGAGCCAGCTCCCTTTAACTCTGTGATTTCATCCATCCCATATTAGATTTAAATCTGCTTTGAAGACATGGGGAGTCTTTTACTAAGGCGCAATCATGTTTTTAGCATGCGCTAAAATTGGACATGCGCTAAACATTAGAGACGCCCATAAGAATGCATTGGCATCTCTAACGTTTAGCACGTCCAATTTTAGCGTGTGCTAAAAACGTGAGCGCGCCTTAGTAAAAGGGGGCCTTGGCTGTTTACAAAGACCTTTTCACTAAAAATGATGTTTCATTGCTTCCTCCATATGTATTTGGATATTGTTTTAATATATACTATTATTGTTACAGGTAACTGTGTTGTGATATTCATCTTTCTTCCCCCCTGTGTTATTGAGTACTGTCTTTTTGTTTTGTTTCTATTGAATATGGTTTGTTCATTTTATGGATTATTTTGTGAGCATGTGGTACAACATATTTTACAAATAAATAAATACATTTTCTGAAGGAATCTTAGATGTGGAAAGGCATAATCAAACAGGGACGCCCATCTCTAAGGACATCCCGGCAAAGGGGCAGGGAAACCCGTATTATCGAAACAAGATGGGCATCCATCTTTCATTTCAATAATATGGTCGGGGATGCCCAAATCTCAACATTTAGGTCAACCTTAGAGATGGTCAACCTAAATGTTGAGATGGTCGACCTTAGAGATGGTCGTCCCCTGTTTTCGGCCATAATGGAAACTGAGGACGACCATCTCAAAAATGACGAAATCCAAGCTATTTGGTTGTGGGAGGAGCCAACAATCATAGTGCACTGGTCCCCCTCACATGCCAGGACACCAACCGGGCACCCTAGGGGGCACTGCAGTGGACTTCACAAAATGCTCCCAGGTGCATACAGTGGTGGAAATAAGTATTTGATCCCTTGCTGATTTTGTAAGTTTGCCCACTGACAAAGACATGAGCAGCCCATAATTGAAGGGTAGGTTATTGGTAACAGTGAGAGATAGCACATCACAAATTAAATCCGGAAAATCACATTGTGGAAAGTATATGAATTTATTTGCATTCTGCAGAGGGAAATAAGTATTTGATCCCCCACCAACCAGTAAGAGATCTGGCCCCTACAGACCAGGTAGATGCTCCAAATCAACTCGTTACCTGCATGACAGACAGCTGTCGGCAATGGTCACCTGTATGAAAGACACCTGTCCACAGACTCAGTGAATCAGTCAGACTCTAACCTCTACAAAATGGCCAAGAGCAAGGAGCTGTCTAAGGATGTCAGGGACAAGATCATACACCTGCACAAGGCTGGAATGGGCTACAAAACCATCAGTAAGACGCTGGGCGAGAAGGAGACAACTGTTGGTGCCATAGTAAGAAAATGGAAGAAGTACAAAATGACTGTCAATCGACAAAGATCTGGGGCTCCACGCAAAATCTCACCTCGTGGGGTATCCTTGATCATGAGGAAGGTTAGAAATCAGCCTACAACTACAAGGGGGGAACTTGTCAATGATCTCAAGGCAGCTGGGACCACTGTCACCACGAAAACCATTGGTAACACATTACGACATAACGGATTGCAATCCTGCAGTGCCCGCAAGGTCCCCCTGCTCCGGAAGGCACATGTGACGGCCCGTCTGAAGTTTGCCAGTGAACACCTGGATGATGCCGAGAGTGATTGGGAGAAGGTGCTGTGGTCAGATGAGACAAAAATTGAGCTCTTTGGCATGAACTCAACTCGCCGTGTTTGGAGGAAGAGAAATGCTGCCTATGACCCAAAGAACACCGTCCCCACTGTCAAGCATGGAGGTGGAAATGTTATGTTTTGGGGGTGTTTCTCTGCTAAGGGCACAGGACTACTTCACCGCATCAATGGGAGAATGGATGGGGCCATGTACCGTACAATTCTGAGTGACAACCTCCTTCCCTCCGCCAGGGCCTTAAAAATGGGTCGTGGCTGGGTCTTCCAGCACGACAATGACCCAAAACATACAGCCAAGGCAACAAAGGAGTGGCTCAGGAAGAAGCACATTAGGGTCATGGAGTGGCCTAGCCAGTCACCAGACCTTAATCCCATTGAAAACTTATGGAGGGAGCTGAAGCTGCGAGTTGCCAAGCGACAGCCCAGAACTCTTAATGATTTAGAGATGATCTGCAAAGAGGAGTGGACCAAAATTCCTCCTGACATGTGTGCAAACCTCATCATCAACTACAGAAGACGTCTGACCGCTGTGCTTGCCAACAAGGGTTTTGCCACCAAGTATTAGGTCTTGTTTGCCAGAGGGATTAAATACTTATTTCCCTCTGCAGAATGCAAATAAATTCATATACTTTCCACAATGTGATTTTCCGGATTTAATTTGTGATGTGCTATCTCTCACTGTTACCAATAACCTACCCTTCAATTATGGGCTGCTCATGTCTTTGTCAGTGGGCAAACTTACAAAATCAGCAAGGGATCAAATACTTATTTCCACCACTGTAGCTCCCTTACCTTGGGTGCTGAGCCCCCCCAAAACCCACTCCCCACAACTGTACACCACTACCATAGCCCTAAGGGGTGAAGGGGGGCATCTACATGTGGGTACAGTGGGTTTCGGGTGGGTTTTGAAGGGCTCACATTTACCATCACAAGTGTAACAGGTAGGGGAGGGATTGGCCTGGGTCCGCCTGTCTGAAGTGCACTGCATCCACTAAAACTGCTCCAGGGACCTGCATACTGCTGTCATGGAGCTGGGTATGACATTTGAGGCTGGCAAAAAAATTAAAAAAAAAATTTTTTTAGGGTGGGAGGGGGTTGATGACCACTGGGGGAGTAAGGGGAAGTCATCCCTGATTCCCTCCGGTGGTCATCTGGTCAGTTTGAGCACCTTTTTGAGGCTTGGTCGTGAAAAAAAATGGACCAAGTAAAGTCGTCCAAGTGTTTGTCAGGGACGCCCTTCTTTTTTCCATTATCGGTCAAGGTCACCCATGTGTTAGGCACGCCCCAGTCCCGCCTTCGTTTCACCTCCGACACACCCCTATGAACTTTGGTCATCCCCGCAACGGACTGCAGTTGAGGGCGCCCAAAATCGTCTTTCGATTATGCCAATTTGGGCGACCCTGAGAGAAGGACGCCCATCTCCCGATTTGTGTCGGAAGATGGGCGCCCTTCTCTTTTGAAAATGCCCTTGATGTCTTCTTTGACTAAAATTTATTTGTTTTTAGGCCATGAAGGAAATGGGTGTGATGGTAGGCCCAGAAAACAATTGAGGGGTCCTTTTACATAGGAGCGCTGAAAAACGGCCTGTGGTAGTTTTGGCGTGGGTTTTGGGCGTGCGTAGAATCATTTTTCAGTGCACCTGTAAAAAAGGCTTCTTTTTTCCACAAAAATGGATGTGCGGCAAAATCAAAATTGCCGCACGTCCATTTTGGGTCTCAGACCTTACTGCCAGCCATAGACCTAGCGGTAAAAAATTTGGGTGGAAAGGACCTATGTGTGTCAGATGCCACTTGGCGCGTGTCCGCTATGCGTGTCCAAAAATAAAAATTATTTTTCAGATGCGTGTAGCAGACGCGTGCCAAAAAAGAAATTACCACAAGAGCCACTTGGTAATTGGGTGGTAAGTCCATTTTGGCTCACGTTGGGCATGCGTAGGCTCCTACGCAGCTTAGTAAAAGGGGCCCTGAAAGACTTATTTCCAGAACCCGCTAAGTCCATTTTAGTTGCATCAGAAAAAAATCTGATTTTCATGTAAACATAAATATTTTTCATTTCCCACAAGAAGCTTCAATATTCAACAAGCTAAAACATGATAATTTGCTTGTTTACCCAAAATATGTCACTACATGTGACAAAACTGGTCATATTAGACCAGCAAAGAAACTACAGTTGAACCTATAAACTAAATTTTTAAATACTGACAATAGATGCATGTCACAATGTAGTATTTGTCACAACACAGCATTTTTATTCTCTATATAAAACATGACATTAATGATAAGAGACATTGTAAAGGCAGTTTTCATTTTCACATTCAAGTATACATTATTCAGTACACTATTTATGTACTATATAAAATTGCATTTACATCAGCAGCAACAGCGGCATATTTAGTCTTGGTTAATGCAAGTTGACATACAGGATTGTAAAAGCTTAACAAGTCTGCAGATGAATGCATATCTATACCAGCAGCATCAAGTAGTTTAAAAGCATCTGATGCTTTTACAGATTTAACTGTGTCTTAATGTCTTCACCAATGACGGGCGCAATCATAATATTTCAACAAAATCACATCACACCAGAACTTAATACGAGTGGTAAATGGATCCTCAGTCAGCCCGTCAGTATGTACGTTTCTTTATCTCAATACTGGCCAAGTTCTTCATTGACCCAATCCTTCTTGGATTTTTTTATATATTCAATTGTGTAATTTTTAGTCTTTTGATATCCACAAATGTTAATATTTAACACTTATCTTATTCATGCAATCTGTTCCAAATGTACTTGGTATAATGATTATGCACTATACAGGCCTAAATAAATGATAAATAATATTGTTTATAAGACCAGTAAATTAATCAACATCACAGGTCAGAAAAACTCCACTCAAGGGTGCATAAAACATTTTTTTTTTAAAACAAACACATTTTTTTTTATTGTACAGTGCTGAAATCACTATAACAGGTTAATGGCCATAGTATCACAAATATAATAGAGCACTTAGGGGTCTTTTACTAAGGCACACTGGCGTTTTTATCGCATGCTAAAAATAGGTGCGCGCTAAACGCTAGAGACGTCCATAGGAATACATGGGAGTCTCTAGTGTTTAGCATGTGCCTATTTTTAGTGCACGTTAAAAATGCCAGCGCGCTTTAGTAAAATACCCCCTTAGCTTTTTCCAGTTAATGACACTTTTCCATAAAAAATCACCAGTGCTACAGAGGATTCCAGTTACAAAAATACTGTACTACAAGTTTCCAATGAAGATACTTTTGTAATTGGAGTTTTCTACTGCCCTGGTGATCTTTTATGGAAAAGTGTTATTAACTTGAAAAAGCTAAGTGCTCAGTTACATTCGTGATACTATGACCATTGACCTGTTATAATGATTTGGGTACTGTACAATAAAAAATATTTTTAAAATAGTTTCTGCAACACTGATTGAGTGGAGTTTTCTGACCTGTGAAGATGATGATTTATATCGGCTAGTGTAGTGGAACACATTTTTGTTTGGGGGAGGGGATCAAGCTTCACCCCAGCCCCACTCATGCTCCACCCTATCTCCAGCATCTCCCCTTCCCTTACCTACCATCCCATAATTGCCCCCCTTCCACAGCATCCTTCCCTATCTCTGAACCCCCCCCCCCCCACCATGGTGCCCTGCATTTCTCTCCTCCCCTCCCCGTAGTCTCCAGCACTACTCTCCTTCCTTAACCCTCCCCCCATGGTCTACAGCAATGTTTCCCAAGTCCGGTCCTGGAGCACACCTTGCCAGTCAGGTTTTCAGGATATCCATGATAAATATGCATGAAAGAGATTTGCATATAATGGAGGCAATGTATGCAAATCAAGTTCATTCATATTCATTGTGGATATCCAGAAAACCTGAATGGCAAGGGGTGCTCCAGGACTGGACTTCGGAAATACTGGTCTACAGCACTTTTCTCCACCTCCATGTCCCTTACAACATGTTTAGTGCCTTACCTCTCTTCCCCAGGATGGCGATACTCGAACCAGCACAACACCAAAAGCTTAGAGTCTGGTTGGCGCAGGGCCTTGAGTATGTGTGCATTCTCAAGGCCTGCCTGTTCTCTACCCCTCCAAATTTCCTATTTCTGAGGGGGCAGAAGCTGGCAGGCCTTGGGTATGCTCAGATGCTCAAGGCCTCATGCCCACTGGGCTCGATGCTTTTGGTGATATGTCGATTGGAGTATCACCGTCCTGAAGGAGAGAGGTAAGGTACTGAACTCTCCCTTTCCATCCAGTCTGCCTCTTTCTCTCTCCCCTTCTATCCAGCATCTGCCCCCTCTCTCTCTCCCCATCCATCCAGTGTCTGTCTTCTCTCTCTCCCCCCCCCCTTCCATCCTGCATCTGCCCTCTCACTCTGCTCCCGTCCACTCTTTCTCTCCCATCTCCATCCAGTATCTGACCCTTCTCTCTCCCCACTTCCATTCAGAGTCTGACCTCTCTCTCTCCCCCATTTCCATCTAGCATTTGCCCTATTTATCTGGTCCCTTCCAACTGGCATCCGCTTTCTCACTCCCCCATGTCATCCAATGTCTGCCCCTCTTTTCCCACTACATACAGCATCTGTCCTCTCTCCCTCCCACATCCAGCGTCAGTCCCCTATCTCCTCCCCCCCCCCACATCCAGTGTCTGTCCCCTCTCCACCACATCCAGTGTCTGTCCCCTCTCCACCCTCACATCCAACATCTGCTTCCTCTCTCCCCCTTCTATCCAGCATCTGCCCCCTCTCTCTCTCCCCATCCATCCAGTGTCTGTCTTCTCTCTCTCACCCCCCCCTTCCATCCTGCATCTGCCCTCTCACTCTGCTCCCGTCCACTCTTTCTCTCCCATCTCCATCCAGTATCTGACCCTTCTCTCTCCCCACTTCCATTCAGAGTCTGACCTCTCTCTCTCCCCCATTTCCATCTAGCATTTGCCCTATTTATCTGGTCCCTTCCAACTGGCATCCGCTTTCTCACTCCCCCATGTCATCCAATGTCTGCCCCCTCTTTTCCCACTACATACAGCATCTGTCCTCTCTCCCTCCCACATCCAGCGTCAGTCCCCTATCTCCTCCCCCCCCCCACATCCAGTGTCTGTCCCCTCTCCACCACATCCAGTGTCTGTCCCCTCTCCACCCTCACATCCAACATCTGCTTCCTCTCTCCCCCTTCTATCCAGCATCTGCCCCCTCTCTCTCTCCCCATCCATCCAGTGTCTGTCTTCTCTCTCTCACCCCCCCCTTCCATCCTGCATCTGCCCTCTCACTCTGCTCCCGTCCACTCTTTCTCTCCCATCTCCATCCAGTATCTGACCCTTCTCTCTCCCCACTTCCATTCAGAGTCTGACCTCTCTCTCTCCCCCATTTCCATCTAGCATTTGCCCTATTTATCTGGTCCCTTCCAACTGGCATCCGCTTTCTCACTCCCCCATGTCATCCAATGTCTGCCCCCTCTTTTCCCACTACATACAGCATCTGTCCTCTCTCCCTCCCACATCCAGCGTCAGTCCCCTATCTCCCCCCCCCCCCCACATCCAGTGTCTGTCCCCTCTCCACCACATCCAGTGTCTGTCCCCTCTCCACCCTCACATCCAACATCTGCTTCCTCTCTCCCCCTTCTATCCAGCATCTGTCTCCCTCTCCCCCTTCCATCCAGGGTCTGCCCCTTTATGCCCTCTTTCCTCCTCCAACCTGATGCCCCCCCCCTGCTGTTTCTCCAGTCCAACATCAGCAGCAGCAGCAAAACAAAGGTAAAGCAATCACGGAGCCACTCTGTTCATACTCATGGATGCCAGTCCTGCCCCCTCTGACATCACTTCCTTTTCCGGGAAGAGCCAGCAGCCACAAGTAAGAACAGTATGGCCCCGTTATCACTTTTTCTTTGTTTTGCTACTGTTGGCTTCACAGGAGCAGCTGTGGCAGCAGCATATCAAGTGGGAGATGGGAGATCCGGGTACGCCTGTTGCATTCTCCTACAGCTTAAATGTAGCATTCATTATAGGGGATGCCATGGCTTCCCCCATTCCGATACCTATGTTTACCAGTCTTAATAAACAATATCCAGTGAGGTCTTTTCTCCACATAATGCATAGTGCTTGATTGCCTTATTGTTCGTTCAGATTTATGAGTCACTTGCACACAGATTGGGTTTTTCACAAGTATATTGGTTTTCCCTTCTGTTCTTTTACCAGCGTTGTTCTACTTTTCAACAATGTTCATTCCTGATGTAAACTCTTACCTTTGGTGCAGATCTAGTTTTTTTCTAACCAGTTTGTCCTTTGTATGTTAAATTTCCTTGATGATCATCCATATCCTTTTTTGCTGGCAAAAGCAGTGCCTGAAAATCGCATTTTCAATTGCGAGCGGTAGGTAGGTTCTATAGGACACCCAAGGGAGATGCCTGCCTCTCATAGTTGAAACTGTGATTTTTAGGCACCACCTCTGCCAGCAGAAATGTGTGTGGAGGACTTAGCTTGATGGGAGTGTTGCTAAGCACCAGGTCTAAAACAAATTCCCCTCTTGTCAGTTTCTGAACCAGCTGCGCCATGAAGCATTCATTTATTTGATCTACAAACTTTACCTCATGATGTTGACATTTACCCAGCCAATATTGGGGTAATTAAAATCATAATTCCACAAAAATTATTGTTCCAATACAAGATGTGTTTTTTCTACAGTAGCCACTATATTATACGACAGTCAAATCTCTAAATTAGTGGAGAAAAAGACCTCAAATAAAGCACCTCCAATAGGTGTCTATTCAGTCATTAGAACAAAAAACCTCCACCAATTAGTCGTACTGTCCTCAAAAAAACATATGATGGTACGTACTTTGCAGGTGGACATTCACATGAGCGGAACACACACTTATGCAAGTTGAGTAAAGGTTCTTATAATCTACGCATGTTTTTTGGCAATCTATGTGTGAGCTTTTGCACCAGTTCTAAGATGTAAATGTCCACACCTGCAGTGTAAATGCATGGAAGGTGGCTTATACTAGTATACTATACAAAAAAATAGGTGCCAACAGGGCCAGCGTTGGGGGGTGGGGGTCAAACAGGGCAGTTTCCCTGGGCTCCACAGCTCTAGGGGGCCCCCGTGATCGCCATCTCTTCCCCCTTCTTTCCACCCCGATCCAAGGTCTCCCTCCCTTCCCTGACTACCTTACATCCTGTTCTTGTTGACAGAAGATCGTCTCTGTGGCAGCGATTCTGATAAGCTACCTGTGACTGCCCCGGCTCTGTTCCTGTGCCGTGTTCCACCCCCTTCTGCCGCAACTTCCTGTTTGAGAACAGAATCTGTGACAGTAAGAAAGAGACTGTGTGTGAATGTTTTTGTTTCTGGCCTGGGATCGAGAGTTAGTCTGTGAAATATCCGAGGCTATCCCCTCCAGACATAGTTAATCACCCCCTTGTCCACCCCCAAAAGCCACTGAAGAGAGATATAATGAAGCACAGCAGAAAACAAGGGCAGTCATTGAATGGACCTTTGGCATCCTGAAATCTGGATTCAGGTATCTGGACCATCTAGAAGGAAATCTCTGAACACCCCATCTAAAGTGTATGGCCTATTCACAGTCTGCTGAATGTCCCACATTCTTGCCATCACTCGCCACATGCCGGAACCAGAGGAAGCTATGATGGAAGACAATGGCAGTGATGAGTATGGTGAACTTGTACAAGTTCAAGATCTGACACTGCTTTTGGATACCAGCCAGACCTAGCTGTAAGAAATAAACTAATCCAGACACATTTCGTGTGAGAAGGTGAGCTATTTATTTTTGAATTATACATGTGCCTATATGTGACTCCTCCTCCTCCCCTCCCCTATACTTAGAGGGCACTAGGTTTTCTTTCACCCTTTCCCATGGGTACTCATAAGCATTCATTGCATATTATTACTTCAGTTTCAGGTTCTATTCCCCCCCCCCCCCAAACACACAGACAAGGACACCCCCCCCCCCCCCAAAACACACACACACAGACAAGGACACCAAGATACAAAGCCGGGCCTGGGGCAAACAATCTTCAGGGCCTCTCTGCCACCACACCACCTTCTCTGCCACCCCCACCCCCCTCACACACACACACAAAGAAGGGCCTGGCACCAGATCAAAAGAGACTGCTTTGCCAGCCTTGGGTCCTTCTTGCTGTCGTGGCCTGCCTCCTATGAACTAACTTCCTGTTTCTGCATAAAGGGGATGCAGCAGGAAGAAGGATCCGTGACCGGCAGAACAGTCTCCCCCCCCCCCCCCCCCCCCTTCTCAGAGGCCCTGCACACACACATACCTTTTTCTATCATCTCCTATGATCACAATGTGCCACAGACCATGTACTGTGTTTCCTATGTCTCTTGTGTTTGGAGGAGTGGCTGCTCATTGTGTTGCCTAGTGGTGCCTTATGGGACACTTAGATGGCAAACACCTGATCTAAGCAATGCTTCCTACATCGTTTCAGTCACACTATGGGCACATATGTGGAATGAATGCATTTGTATTTCTGGAAGAACTGCTGAGCTTAGACGTGCCTTTGTAGGATGCAAATGGCTCACATGCACCCTGCCCACAGGATCTAACCTCTTTCTCTCTCCCTTTCCAAAACCCAGTGTAGTGCTCCTGTGAGTAGCTGTAGCAGCTATATCCATGGCCCATCAGCTACAGCACAGTACTGTGTGCCATCAGGTTTCATGCAAGTTAAAGATCTCATACATCTAGGGTTACCATATTTGTGGAGACAAAAAAAGAGAACAGAAATTTTTTTAAAAATGGTTGCCACCTTTGATAAAGAAACATTTAATTGTAGCCTTCAGTTAAAGCAAATCAAAAGAAAAAAAGCAGATAAAAAAAGACAAAATTATAGAACAGGAGGGTAACAGAAGAAGTGGTTTATTACAAGTTACCCGACGTGGCCACGTTTCACACGCAGCCTGAGGGCGAAACGTGGCCACGTCGGGTAACTTGTAATAAACCACTTCTTCTGTTACGCTCCTGTTTTATTTTTTTGTCTTTTTTTATCTGCTTTTTTTCTTTTGATTTGCTATTTCTGTGGCAGATCTTTGCCTTTTTTTGTTTCTGTCTGCCTTCAGTTAAAGAATACACATCAAACAGTAGACAATCTACTTTTCAAAAACTTCAGGATTTGAGTTTGCCCGAGTCTGAGCCCAAGTGTACTTATGAGTAAAGTGCATATCCCTCAACAACTTTGGCTGGCTTCTGAGATATGTGTGAAAGTCTTGGCATGACATATGCTTAAAGTTGTGCTGCAGGAATTCCTTTGACAGATTCAACCAGCAGGGAAATAGAGAGGACATCAGCAATGCCTTTCTGTCTCTTTAGCACCCCCATGTGTCCAGACTGACTAATAAGCCAGAGATGGTTTCTCTCATTATGTGGGTAGGCGTGTTGGTCATAGGCACATAAAAGAAGACATTTCCCTAAAAATTAAAAATCCGAAGTTTAGCCGAAATTGGGTGGCGGAGCAGGTGGGGGAAGAGAGGTTGGTGGTTGGGAGGCGAGGATAGTGGAGGACAGACTTATACGGTCTGTGCCAGAGCCGGTGATGGGAGGCGGGACTGGTGGTTGGGAGGCAGGAAATACTGCTGGGCAGACTTGTACGGTCTGTGCCCTGAAAAAGGCAGGTACAAATCAAGGTAAGGTATACACATATGAGTTTATCTTGTTGGGCAGACTGGATGGACCATGCAGGTCTTTTTCTGCCGTCATCTACTATGTTACTATGTTAAGTCCAAAAAAAGGACATGTCCTCTTAAAAGAGGACATATGGTAACCCTACATACATCTATATCCCTTCCATCTCCCATCAAGAAACATCCTGCCTGCTCTGCCTTTCTGATACCATGTACCAGATTCTCAGGTAGTCTCTCCTGTGACCTCATTTTGGGCAAGATGAGTCTAGTCAGTAGGAGGGTGTTCTGTTCACTTAGTTTGAGTATCCTGATGGCAGCCATGTTTTTTTGCTTGCTGTTCCCGTGCTTGTGACGTCACTGCATAGGTTGTGCACATCAACATTCACATGCAATGGTGCACTCAAAACACTTTGCACCCGCTCCATTTGAGCATGAAGCTTAAGGCCAACATATGCACCTATTCTATAAAGGGCATGCTCACCTGCATGCATCTTATACAATCTTAGGGGTCCTTTTACCAAGCTGTGAGAAAAAAGGGCCCTGCGGTAGCAGCATTGGCCATTTTTCCTGCGCGTCAGGGCCCTTTGTACCGCAGCGGGTAAAAAGCCCCCAAAACAAAATGGCCATGTGGAAAGAAAACTCTTACCAAGTGGCCATGCAGCAGGGAGCACTTACCGTCACCCATTGAAGTTTTTTACCCACAGAAATGGTGCCGGCCAGTGATAGTACCAGAATAGCGAGCGGTAAGCCTGGGTTGGGCTTACCGCTGCTCTGTAAAAGGGCCCCTAAGTACATTTTCAGACATGCTGCATTTTATGCACCCTTATGTGGATGGGTGCCCTTTATACAACTGTGTCCCATTGTCTTGCACTGCTATTTCCTCTGCTGCTACTTGCCAGCAAGTATCAGAAAACTTCCATGGAGATCCACAATTTTTGAGTCAAAAATAGAAGGAATTGTTTCCTTATTGACTTTAATGGAACTTGACAAATAAAATGAATGAAATGGTAGAAAAAAGCTAACAAAATGAAATAATAAAACACAGTTTTTCCTTGCACAATACTGCTAACTTTTCTCTATTCGTTGTAAAAAAAAAATGGAGACTGTGAATCTTTAAATAATAATAAATCTGCACAATAGTCCTCTGAGTCCCAATTTGGCTTAATAAAACAAGATCTTAAATCATCTTCATTATCTCCAAACTCCACGCTAGATTTTATCCACTGGAATGTACACACTTAATTAGCAGCTTCTGTTTTGCTACCCCTGAATTAATGGAATTGTAATGATTCTGCTCCACTGTTAGATTGACACTAGGGACTAGGAATAACAAGTGAGCATCTTTCTGCAATGCTGTGGTTTTAAAACCCTTGTGAACTTCAAAGAGTTGCTTCTAATAGGGAATATAGAAACAGTTTTTCCTTAATGAATTTAATTCCATTATTTTTAAAACAGGGAATTTTTACAGAGAGACTTCTTTCCAAATTTCTGTGGCACAATAAAGTACCCTGGATTGCAGTGAGAAAATGAAAGCTGCCTGTTTGCCAAGAGGTTGTCAACTTCCCAGATTTTCAAAGTGAAAGTGTGGGTGGTAAGTAGCATAATGTTTATTTACTGCAGTGGGCTTTGATCCTGGCAACCTGGGTTCAATTCCCACTGCAGCTCTTTGTGACCCTGGGCAAGTCACTTAACCCTCCATTGCCCCAGGTACAAAAACTTAGATTGTGAGCGCTCTCTAGGGGCAGAAAAAAGTACCTGCATATGTGTACAGTGCTGTGTATGTCTGGTAGCGCTATAGAAATGATTAGTAGTAGTAGTAGGGTGATGCAGCTTCTACTAGAACAGGGGTTCTCAACCCAGTCCTCGAGACACATCCAGCCAGTCAAGTTTTCAAGATATCCTCAATGAATATGCACAATAACAAAACATGGGTAAATAAATTTCAATATAGTTGTAACATCAAATATAGTCAATGTACCACCATAACTATGACCAGATACTTTTTAGAATTGATGTGTGCAGGAAACTTGATTTGAAACTCATAGAGTTCACCTTTGTTTACAATTTTGCTTTACGTGTGTACACTGGTAAGTTCCATTTTCTTCTTGTAAGATAGCTATATAATTGTTATATATTCACCTAATTTGTCGATATAGTCCACTGAAATTCTATGTATTTATTTATTTTATGCTATTTTATTTCAATTTGATTTTCAGTTTAAATGTCTCTTTGTAAATATATCTGCTGGATAGCATAACGACAACATATTGCTGGCAATTTCGTTTTACTTGTGATGTATATGTTTTTATTGCATATTTTTTTGTAGCATATGTTTTATTTTATGTGTGAAAAAGTTATGTATATGTATTTTTTAGAATATCCTGTTTGACCCCTGAGGCAGACGCCTCTGTGCTTCGAAACATGGACCGTGTCGGGTCCTTTTGAATTATCAATAAAGTATTTTCATCAACATCATCTCCAGAGTTGGTCTAGTTTGTGGTCAGCCTCTACTCCCTGTGTACTGTGTGAATCCGTCGTAGAGGTTTTTCCTGTTCTGCTGTTCTTGCTCTTCAAGGCGTCATCAGGGGTCGGATATCTAAATACACAAACAGTCACTATCACATTCCCCATCCCTCATACAATATTAAAACAATCCCAAAATTCACAATATAAATCATTGAACCAAACTTTATAATATCTCATAGACAAGCCGACAGTTGGAAACTCATCACACCCACACTACACACAGCGGACACGCCAAAGACGCTCGCACATGCTTGTGGAACCTGCCAGAAATTCAGCATAAAATACCCAATGAGAACGCCCACCCTAAACATTCAACCAGTCTACTTCTTTGTTGAGACCATGAGGTGTGACAGTGTTTGAACCGAGTCATCATAGATCTAGCCTTTTCTTGAAAATCCTGACGGGAACTGCACAGCAATGGGTGTCCAAGAAAACAAATAGGCAGGCGATTCTCAAGATCCAGCACAGAATAGAAAAAAAGATGCGAATCGCCAATGGCAATGTTGAAAAAATAATTTATTCACATTATTTAAAATAGGCCTGACACAGCTAGATCTATGATGACTCGGTTTAAACAGCGAGGGTACCCCTCCAAAATTTTATATAGGGCAGCTAAGTGGGGGCTGCTTTAAAGAGGTCAGACAGCAGTGCCGCCAGAACATCTCCAAGTTCCCTGAGTACTCAAGGATGTATCCCATCAGGCCTCATCACTTTGTCTACTTGCTTTATAGAATAGACTCCAATTAGTTGCCCTCAAGGCACCTAAATCTAGCTGCTCCTTTATAGAATGGCCTTGAAAGTATTTGATCATTCTAAAGGTGGGCTCTTTAAGTTTCCTTTAAGGACTGTCATTAAGGGAATGATCTTCCTTTGAGAAATGTTCACCTACTGAGCTGTGATTCTGATTTTCATCTGTAAAAGTTTGTCTATGAAGATTGATTTGTGTTCTCAATTTTTGGCTTGTTTCTCAAAAGTAACAGCCCTCTTCACATTATTTGCATTGGATCCTACATGATCCTGAAGGGGACTGCTAGATTAGACAAACAAAGTAATCACTCTTTGCTCAAGGTAAACTACTTTGCTGTACTTTCAAAATAAATTAGAGCCTTGTACCATAAATGCAAGTTACTTTAGAAGTAGAATAAATCTTTCTCAGTGCCTTTTTAGACCAAACAGAAAAACAAAACAAAATCAGACCTCTCTATAACATGCAAAACACTAACATGTGCCCTTGAAACCCTGCTGGCTGCTTATTGGCTAAAGAAGGCAGAGTAATTAATGCCTGGCAGGATTACATTAAGTGAATCAATTACTTTTATTACGGCACTCGACCACAGCTGACAAGAGTTGTTTAAATTCAATAGCTGATTTATTTGCAGCATTTCTTCATTTTCCTTCTCTGGCAAGCTGTTTGCTCATTGCAATCATGACGATCAGGTCACCTTTAAGAAATAAAACAGTTTATGTAGTCAGATATTCAATTGGTTTCATTTTATTCATGGAACTAAAGTCTAATTATGTGTCATACAAATAACAAATTCTGCATTATGAAAGAAAATTTCTTCCGTGGCCCTGATTGTAGGAAAAGGTTGCATCTGTGAGAATTCCAAAAAGGCGCCCGTTTTAAGCCTGCTTTAGAAAGACAACACAGATGTCTATGGAGCCTATTTTAAAAGCATCTCCACATGTAAATAGTGTCTTCCCTAGCATCCCATAGTTCAATCCAGAGATGTTGTGTCCCTCTACCAGTAGGTGAAGATAGAGAGAACAGCAGAGCTCTGCCATAAAGGATATTGTGCAGCAGCCTCGCTTTCAGTATTCTCTTTATCTGAGCAGGTGGATAGACATATCCTGTACAGCTGTCTGGATTGGGATTTGCTCCTAGCCTGTTCCCTCAGGTTTAGTTGAGCTCAGAGGTTATGGCTGTGCTTGGCCAGTACGGGGTACATCTGGTGGGTGCCAGGTCCCTCCCCTATCTCTTCCCTGCATCCAGGCCCTTGTGGCATTCTAACGCTCTGATCCTCTGCGACTGCTTCCTAGCACTCCTGCTTATTCCTCCCCCCCCCCCCCAAAAAAAAGGACGTAGAAGAGCGATATGAAAAAAAAAAGTTTCTGCCTTGCTAACACAGTGAGTGTTGTTTAATTCTTACCCCGGTGGGAGCTGTTTGTCGGTGTGTTTTCTATGTTGCTTGGCTCCTATGGCACTTGCTAGGGAGCGTGGTCATTGGGAAGAGATAATTTCCCCTGTTTTTGCACCCAGGTAGCTTCCGTTTGCTCTTTCCGATGCGGTTCCAGCATATTTGTGGGTCCTTTCAATTTCTTGGCCCTTAGACACGAATGCTACTGCCAAACCAGAGAAGACTGTGCCGCAAATTTAGCGGGTTCCAGGGTGGTTTGTGCTGTTTGCAGCCACCAGCTTGGTCCCTGTGTTCGGCATGAAAAAAAATAAAGTTTGGGACTTTGTGCGCAGATCTATGTGACCTGGAAGTTCTAATTCCACTGTTCGTGCTGGCCTTCGTTTCTCCCAGAGGCACAGTCAGCACTTGCAGAGGTGTTTGGAATCAGTTTGATAGGTCAGGCCTCCGACCTGGCTCCCCGTGCTTCGGCTGTGCCCAGCGGGGCGCTTGTTGTTTGCTATGGTGTCATCCTGCCAGGAAGGAAGGGAGCTAACGGTTGAGCGCTTAACGCCACTCTTCAGCCTATTTTGGTAACGTTTATATTTTAATAGGACTTCTCCTTTAGCTCTCTTATCCTACCCGGAGCTTAACTGCTTTCTTTTGGGACTGCACTTTAAGCAGTCCAGTGTTAGTTGATGATTTCTCCTTACCGTATTTCAGTCGGAGGGTTCACTCAGGGTTCTGCTGCGCTGTGTAGGAGTGCGGTGGTAAGGACCAGTACTTTTCATATGGCCATGCTTGTCTTGCTCCCTGCATGGATCCAACCTATAGGGGCGGTTGTCCCATGGGTTGTCCTACTTCTGCTGAACATAGGTTTGGATCTGAACCAATTAGACTATCTCAGTATCCTTTCCCCCCACTTAGACCTGCTTTCAGACATTGTCTTGTGCCTATGTCTGCGGTTGAATGTCTAAACTTCACTTCCAAGGGTCGTGGCCACATTCGGGTTGCTCTGCCTTTGCCGGCACCCGGGGACTCTCCAAGGCAGCACTTTTTGAACTTACGGTTTATGGAAAGTCATATAGGCTACAGTTCAGGTATCTAGGGAAGAATAGAGGTGCTCTCAGCCTTGCGCCGGTTGGGCCGCTGGGCCTCCATAAGTTCTTTCTCTCATTTATTCTTTATCCCAGTTGAAGATTATACATATCTTTGAAAAAGTTGGTTCCAGCTTTCTAAGCAGGTGTGGTCTACGATGGGAATAAATACTCCCAGCTTCCAGGGTTGTGAGTCCTACACTGCTGTTACTGCAGCACTGAGCAGTTTTTCAAACAGCAGTATTAAAAGAATAGCATTTGTGTAAAAAAAACAAAACATACAAACAACAAGGAGAAATGCCAGTGCAGATGGTACTGCAAGCGTTTTTCCCTTTCTAAGGCTTTCTCTGTACAGGCAGTGGTTGCACCTGGTGCCTGGGGGACCCGAGGCCTGGCCTGAGCATTGAGCCCCTGTCATCTGCCTAGCAGCTGTGCGCCCTGATCACACCCTACAGCAGGTTTGTTTATTTACCGCTTTCTAAATAGGTCACAGTGGAGGGCATCACTGAGATTCAGCTTTTCTAGACTAACAGTTTATTTGTCCTCACAGTTTGGTGACCTGGTTCTGCCCTCAGGGTTGGTGGCCCTTTGGAGTCTTCCTAGGCCCACCTTTGGGTGTGTATTAGTCCTGGGTGGGCAGCCCGGGACCGGGGCCCCTCTCTGGTGCCCCTGGATGGTAGGTAGGCTCCAGAGGCGTAGCTAATTTTTAAGGTCAGAGGGAGCAGACTTTTGTAAAATAGGCGCCAGCAGCGATCACACAAGTAAACTAGCAGAAGTCAAATTAGAAACAGTATGAGCATGTGTATACTCCCCGATTGTGGAGAAAGGCATTGCACAATAGAAAAATTGATGTTATTTTTATTATGGTTAGTAAGCTAATAGTCATCTAAGAATGCTGCTCGGTAACACAATGTTATGAATTGCCCAAACATTTTTCATTGAATTTTTCCTGAACTATGAAGCAAAATATTTGCAGTCAATTACCATTCACACTCTAACTTACAGCATCCTCATCCCACATTGGCTCTTTAGCACTTACCTGCAATTCATACTCTGTCAACCAGGAGTGCTCGTGCTGTTAGTGTTGTCATGATCATGACTGAAGAGTGCAGTGCTGGTACCACTGGCGCTGGCCCTTCTGCTGTGGTTCAACGGAACCGACGCTCCATTCTTCTGCCAACGCTCCTGTACTCTGCCAAGGAACAGCTGTACCTGTAATACAAAGTCTACAAAAGTCACTCAAAATCTATATAATCTACTTTACCATAACACCACTGATTTATAGCAGTAACACAACAAAGACCTTATCTAGAAAAATGCAACACAGGAAATACTACAGTAGGAACTAGAACATCAATATACCTATTGGAAAACTGGAACAAGTTGAATTCTTAAAGATGCTTAAATAGAAACTAGATTCAAACAGAGTACCTGGCCTCAGTCACAAACACTGAACACCTTTGCCAGGTACAGAATAAATTACCACAAAGTAAAAATATGAATATGTAGACAAAACTTAAACTTAAAATCCAAGAAGCCACAATGCATGCAGTTTAACACTAGAGAAAAGAGAATTTGAAACAGCACCCTCCACTCTGCAAAATATAAAGAAAGCAGTGTAAACTTACTGTAAAACTGACATTTTCCATTCAGTGAATCAAGAATAAAATTTTTCTTTCTACCTTTGTTGTCTGGTTGTTTTGTTTCCCCCCCCCCCCCCCCCCCCCATCATGTTTGTCTCGGGCCCAGATGCATCAACCAAATGTAAAAAAAGCAAAAACGTAAAAGCCATTACCGAATTTAAAAAAACGAACAATGCTCAAAAAAAACAAGTCACACATATTTGGTGCGGTATTGTAAAGAACAACGCATCAAACTGGCGTAATCCCCGTCGGTAATCTACTCCTAAAGCATGCGCAGAGCAGCCAAGTGTTATGCTGGCTGCTCTGCGCATCCCACAAATGTCAAAACCTAAAAAAAAAAAACACAAACACGTGGCTCCCCGCTTTCCCCTGCATGTCTCCACAAACATTAAAAAAGTATTGGGAGGTGGCAAAGGCGCTCATCAGGAGCATCCTGTGTGGACGGCCTTGCCCCCTCCCGCCCGAGGTCGCTGCTGCTCCCCGCTTCTCCGTGTATGAAATACAAACTGTTAAAAATCTACTTTTGCAGCGCCAGGCCCCCCTCCCTTCCTGTCTCTCTCTTCTCCTTCTGTCGCCAATGTTCCGCCTCCCGCCATCCTCCGCCTCTGTGCCCCGCCCCCCTGAGTTGGTCGCCGCCGCTCCCCCCCTCCACCGGACCCCCCCCCCTCCGCCATAATGGCCGGTGCAGCACCTCTCACCTATGTTTGAAGGCGCTGCACGGGATGGATCAGCTGTTTGTCGATCGCTTCTGTCTCCTCCAACGTCTCTTTCCTTCTTCCTGTGCCCGCCCTCCTCTGACGTAAGTTTGTTGGTACGCCATCTGGCTTTTCTTAACTTTCTTCACTATCATGTTACCAAAAATTCTATGCTATTACTAAAGGTATACTTTCTCATGTATTCTCACTATTCATGATGTATTGTAAGCCACATTGAGTCTGCAAATAGGTGGAAAAATGTGGGATACAAATGCAACAAATAAATGATCTCCAGTTCAGCTGCCACTTCTTCTCTCCCTTCCTGCCTTCTTCATTTCCTCTCCTGTATCCACCTCTGGATTGAGCTTTTCCTTTCAACTTTCCTTCATTTAGTTTTCTGCCTCTTAGACTTCATTCATTCTTACTATTCAGTCTTCAATCTTCCTTTTTATTTTTAACCATATCTGCCTACAGTTTTCATCTCCTTTACTCCAGCCCTCCCATTCTTCATCTTATTATTTCATAGTTTTTTGTTTTGTTTTTTTGCTATCTTCCATCACCGTCTTTTTCCTCCCTTGTGTACAGCACCCTCTTTCTATTTTCACTCCTCTGACCAGTATATTCTCTTTCATTTTCTCTTACCTCCCCTCCATCCAGGATGTCCTCTTTCTCTCACCTTCATCTAGCATCTCTCCCTGACACCCTACTCCCCCCTCATATGCAGCATTTCTCCATGTCCTTCTCTCCTTTCCATGTCATCATCTCCTCCCATGTGCAGCATACCTCTTCTCAGTCCTCATCCCTGTGCAATGTCCAGTGTATCCCCCTGTGGTTTTTTTTATTCCCCCTTGTCTAGCATCTCCCTGTCTTCCTACTTACCCCATGTCTAGCATCCTCCAATATTCCCCCCTCTTGCAAGCCAGAAATTGCCCTCACTCAACCCCTTTAGAGACCTATCCACTTCCAGCATTGCCCCCCCCCCCCAAATGCAGGGCCAGAACAATACTGCAGGCAGCTCTGCCTCCGTCCCATTCTCAGCTCTT
Organism: Microcaecilia unicolor; assembly: GCF_901765095.1. Classification (NCBI taxonomy): domain Eukaryota; kingdom Metazoa; phylum Chordata; class Amphibia; order Gymnophiona; family Siphonopidae; genus Microcaecilia; species Microcaecilia unicolor. The sequence goes on along the minus strand of NC_044031.1, from coordinate 229,731,201 downwards.
AGCTCCCTGACCGACAGTCCTCCTCTCTGTTCCTCCCCCCCCCCCCGGCGCATTTAACCTTTTATTTTCAGTGGCAGGGACAACAGTGAAGAAGAAAGCACTGCGGGCTCACCTCCAGCTTCTCCCTTCCCTCACACAGTGTCCCGCTCTCGTGGAAACAGGAAATGCATCATTGCAGAAGGCGGGACACTATGTGAGGGAAGGGAGAAGCTGGAGGCGAGCCCGCAGTGCTTTCTTCTTCACTGTCATTGCTGCCATTGAAAATAAAAAGGTTAAAATTACCAGGGGGGGGGGGGAAAGAAATGGAGAGGAGGGCTGTCAGGGAGTTGAGGGAGGGCAGGAAAAAAATCGCTGGACATGGATGGGAGGGGAGGGCAGGGGGAGAGAAGAGATCACTGGACATGGAGAGGTGGGAAGGGCAGGGGAGAAAAGAGATCACTGGACATGGAGAGGAGAGGAAGGGAGGGCAGGGGGAGAGAAGAGATCACTAGACATGGAGAGAAGAGGAGAGGAGGCGAGGGCAGGGTAGAGAAGAGATCACTGGACGGAGAGGAGAGGAGGGCAGAGGGAGAGAAGAGATTGCTGGACATGGAGAGGAGTGGAGGGCAAGGGGAGAGAAGAGATTGCTGGACATGAAGAGGAGAGGAGGGCAGGGGGAGAGAAGAGATCGCTGGACATGGAGAGGAGGGAGGGCAGGGTAGAGAAGAGATCGCTGGACATGGAGAGGAGGGGAGGACAGGAGGAAAGAAGAAATTGCTGGACATGGAGAGGAGAGGAGGGCAGGGGGGAGAGAAGAGATTGCTGGACATGGAGAGGAAGGAGGGCAGGGGGAGAGAAGAGATCGCTGGGCATGGAGAGGAGAGTAGGGCAGGGGGAGAGAAGAGATCGCTGGACATGGAGAGGAGAGGAGGGGAGAGCAGGGGGAGAGAAGAGATTGCTGGATGGAGAGGAGGGGAGGGCAAGGAGAGAGAAGAGATTGCTGGAAATGGAGAGGAGGGGGGCAGGGGGAGAGAAGAGATTGCTGGACATGGAGAGGAGGGGAGGGCAGAGGGAGAAAAGAGATTTCTGGACACGGAGAGGAGTGGAGGGGGAGAGAAGAGATTGCTGGACATGAAGAGGAGGGGAGGGCAGGGGGAGAGAAGAGATTGCTGGACATGGAGAGGAGGGGAGGGCAGGGGGAGAGAAGAGATCGCTGGACAGGAGGGGAGGGCAGGGGAGAGAGGAGAATTGCTGGACATGGATGGATGAATGGGGGCAGGGGACAGAGGAATTTTGTTGGATATGGGTGGATGGAGGAGAGGGCAGGGGAGAATGGAGAGTTGCTGGACATGGATGGATGGAGGGGAAGGCAGGGGAGAGAGGAGAATTGCTGGACATGGATGGATGGTGGGGGCAGGGGAGAGAGGAAATTTGCTGGATATGGATGGATGGAGGAGAGGGCAGGGGAGAATGGAGAGTTGCTGGACATGGATGGATGGAGGGCAGGGGAGAGGAGAATTGCTGGACATGAATGGATGAATGGGGCAGGGGAGAGAGAAATTTTGCTGAATATGGGTGCATGGAGGAGAGGGCAGTGGAGAATGGACAGTTGCTGGACATTGATGGACGGAGGGGAGGGGAGAAAGGAGAATTTCTGGACATGGATGGATGGAGGGGGCAGGGGAGAGAGGAAATTTGCTGGATATGGATGGATGGAAGAGAGGGCAGGGGAGAGTTGCTGGACATGGATGGATGGAGTGGTTGGCAGGGGAGAGGAGAATTGCTGGACATGGATGGATGAATTGGGGCAGGGGAGAGAAGAATTCTGCTGGATATGAGTGGATGGAGGAGAGGGCAGGGGAGAGAGGAGAATTGCTGGACATGGATGGATGAATGAAGGGGGCAGGGGAGAGGAAATTTGCTGGATATGGGTGGATGGAGGAGAGGGCAGGGGAGAATGGAGAGTTGCTGGGCATGGATGAATGGAGGGGAGGGAAGTCAGGAAGGAGATGCACATGGATGGAGGGGAGGGAACAGAAGAGAAATGCTGGACATGGATGGAGGGCAGAGAAGGCAGTGGAAGTAGATGCACATGGATGGATGGAGGGGAGGGGAGTGAGGAGAAATGATGGATATGGATGGAGGGAAAACTGCTGAATTTAAGGGCTGGATCGGAACACTTTGAGGGCAGATACTGAAACTCAAGGAAAGATAGGGACAGGGCTACAGATGGTAGACAGGACGCAAAAGGACACAGGAGGATGGTGGACATGGTGAGTGAAAAAATATAAAATGGAAAGAAGACACTGCATAAAACAGAAGACACTGGGACCAAAGCGAATAGAAAAACTAAATGCTCAGACAGCAAAGATAGAAAAAAGTATTTTATTCAGAATGTATTAATTGGAATATGTCAGCTTTTGAAAATTTGCATCTGTGATATTTTGCATGTAAGTTTCAATTTTTCTAGTATTGCTGCATGCCGAGTCTAACTTCTTGAGGTAACTTTCCAGTTCAGTATTGTGCTTTCACATTTTTTTATTTCTAGTTGCTTGTGTCATATCTGTTGTCATGTGTTTTTCGTGTGTGATCAAGGTGCAGTATTCTGCTAGTGTGTAGTATTTACAGGGTTTTTTTGGGTTTTTTTCATTAGGTAGTGTACTGGTGTTTTAGACCCTGGTGTAATTACAGTGCTGCCTTTGCACGCATAAGGTTGAGGCTCGTCCTATCCTTGGAATTACTGCTGTTATGGTTTGGTAAGGTTATGAATGGGGTTTTTGCACAAGTTTGTGTATAGTGTTTTGCAATGGAGAGATTGTGTGTTGGCCTTACTGAGGTGGCACCAAAACATCAGAAAGGGTGTAGAGCCTAAATCATGACACACTACCTCTTGAAGGATCTACATATAGAGCTTATGCATTTCTAAGGTCTACATGGTATGCGAAAGGAGGTGGGGAAATACTACTGGAGAGGGAGTGCTGGGTAAGGAGGAAAGAAGGAAGGAAGGAAGGAAGGGAGAAAGAGCTGACTTTTTTGGGAATAACCATAATTAGGGTTACCAAATTTTGTCCCCAAAAAAGAACACATGCCCTGCCCCACCACACACCCCACCCCTGCCCCTTTCACACCCCGCCCCAGCCCCTATCACACCCTCACTCTGCCCCGTCACATTTTCCCCTCCCCCCTGTCACATACCCCGTCACCCACCTCCTCTTACCTTACTACTGCCCTGGTGGTCTAGTGACCTCTTTGGGGCAGGAAAGAGCCCCCTCTTTCCTGCCTGAAGCGCTGCCCTGCATGCATCCTTCCTGTTGCTGATCCTTGGCGCCGAGTCAAAATGGCCGCCGAGAGGTGAAGTCTCGCGAGGTCACTTCAACTTGGCGGCCATTTTGAATCGGCTCCGAGGATCAGCAATAGGAAGGATGCATGCATTGCAGCGCACTGGGCAGGAAAGAGGGGGCTCTTTCCTGTCCCGAAGGCGGAAGAGGTCACTAGACTACCAGGGCACTAGTAAGTAAGGGGAGGGTAGGCTAGCAATCTGCCCATTTGTCCAGAAATCCGGACAAACAGGCAGATTGGCAAAACCCGTCCGGTTGCCCGGACATGCCCTCAAAAAGAGGACATGTCCGATGTGTTACATCTGTGCTTTCCTCGCCCTCTGGTGGCCAGAATGGGTGGCTGCTATGGACCATCACCCGTTCCAGATTTCTGCTCAGTCCGGTTGGAATCTTCCAGGCTGCCAGGTTTGCTTGTGTTGTTTGAGCCTGCACAGCACCGGTAGGTGCCTGGTGATTGCAGCAGCTGAGCCTCAACTGATTCTGGGCTTATTAGCCATCTTGAAACATTTCTGCTTTGCCTTTGCATCGTCTAAGGCCCTGGTATGTTGGGGTGCTGGTGCACTTCTGCTGTTTCCAGTTTCTAGTTTATTCCTGTCTTGATTCTTGTCTGTTCTTGCTAGTCTGTGGATAGTTAGATTAGATTGTTGTTTGTCTGCTTGTCTTGTCTCTGAGTTGTAGTTCTGTGTTTAGTCCTTGTCTGTTTGTATTTTACTGGCTGCTCTGCAGCTTTTAGTTTTGTGTCTTGTTAATCAGTATTTTGCTCCCTGTTTTAGTGGCTGTTTTCAGCTTTCAGTCCTGTCCTTTATTTTACCCATTCCTTGCCCTGCTGTCCCTATCCCCTCTGACCCTCAGTCCCTGTGCTGCCTAGCGGATATCCAGTCCCGGCCCTGTCCAGTAAGTCCTGATGGCGACCTGAAGCCAGAAGCTCAACTTCTGGTGAAAAGCGGCCAGGTGCAGGTGAAGCCTAACTGTTCATTAAAGCTCTGCCTTGTCACTGGTGTGGGGTGGTTTTGCCTGCCGCTGCCGCTCCTTGGCAGTGGCCCAAGGGCTCACAACCTAGGTTCCTGCTTTGGAATACGTGACAATATGGTAACCCTAACCATAATGTATATGTATGAGATATCTATTTCTCCCTTCCTTCCTTCCTTCCTTCCTCCATATTAACATATTCATTTGCATATATATTGTAAAGGTGTCCGCTTCCTCCGCTCTGGGTTGGGGCTGGCAGCCCGGTTAGGTTCACAGGTTTTCAGCAAAGAACCAGATTGCCATACGGACTTAGGACTAAAGTGCTTTATTCTCAATTCAGTTCCACTCTCAAAATTGAAATGCAGTTCACAAACAGGGTTCAGGCCGGGTTCAAAACTCCAGCCAACACTCAGTTCCTTAACTATTCAGGCCCACTTCCTTTGCACCAGGGGTGTAGCCACGGGTGGGCCTGGACGGGCCCAGGCCCACCCACTTTCCCTCCAGGCCCACCCATCCAAATCCTTCATCGCTGTCGCTGCCTTTTCTCCCGCGGCTTCCGGGAGGAAGCGATCAGCGTTACGTGTCAGTGCCTGCCCTGAAATTGTGCTTCTCTTCTCCCCAGGCTTCGCCCCGCTCGTTTCTTTGCTCGTCGCGCAGCGCTGCGCTGCTATTCAAACAGGCAGCTCCGCTCCTCTCTGTCGCGTCCATCTGGCCCTACTAAACAGGAAGTGCATCAGAGGGCCGGATGGACGCAGCAGAGAGAAGCGGAGCTGCCTGTTTGAATAGCAGCGCAGCACAGCGCTGCGCGACGAGCGAAGAAACGAGCGGTGCGAAGCCTGGGGAGAAGAGAAGCACAATTTCAAGGCAGGCACTGACACGTAACGCTGATCGCTGCCTCCCGGAAGCCGCGGGAGAAAAGGCAGCGACAGCGATGAAGGATTTGGATGGCAGGCCTGGAAGCGTAAGTGCTGGATTTGTGGTTGGTTGGTTGGTGGGGGGGAGAGGAAAGGGAAGGGATACTTTTGCCAGGGACAGAGTCAGACTTGTAGGAGGAAGGGGATTAGAGGGAACTGGGAAGGAAGAGAGCTGCTGGAGGTGGGAGGAAAAGGAGGAGGGGATCAGAATAGAAGGGAGAGAGCTGCTGGAGAGCTTCTGGAAGAGGGAGGGAAGGGAGAGAGCTGCTGGACATGGGAGAGAGAGGAGGAAGGGGCTAGAGAGCTGCTGGACAAGCTAGGAAGAGGAGGAAGGGACTGGAGGGAAGGGAAAGAGCTGCTGGACATGGGAGGAAGAGAAGGAGGGGACGATGGAAGGGAGAGAGCTGCTGAAGGAAGAGGAGGAGGGGATCTGGGTGGAAGGGAGAGAGCTGCTGGACATGGGAGGAGAACTGGAGGGAAGGGAGAGAACTGCTGGTACAGCACAAGGAGGGAGGGAAGGGAAACAGAGATACCAGACCAAGAAGATGAAGGAAAAGGGAATATTAAACCTACAGCTTGAGGGAGGGAGGCAGGAAATCAAGCAACCAAACCAGATGCTGGAAAGAGGAGGGAGTGAGAGGGAGAGAAGCTGGATGGGGTAGGGTCAGAGAGGGTAGAGATATATTGGCACTGGGGACAAAGAGAGGGGAGAAGATGGACAGAGTAATATAGGGACACAGAGAAAAGGAGATACTAAACATGGAGGAAGATAGAGGTACAGAGATGGAAGGATGGCAGAGAAAGAGGGAAAACGGATGGATGGGGAGAGAGACACTGGATGGAAGGATGCAGAGAGAAAGGGGAGAGCCTGGAAGGATGTGGAGAGAGAAGGGACACTGAACAGAAAAGGGTAGAGAGATAGATACTGGTTAGAAGGAGGGAGAGAGACATTAGATGGAAGGATCAGGAGAGAGGGTAGATGGGTAGAAGGATAGGGAGAGAAAGGGGGAAGACGCTGGATGGAAGGGTAGGGAGAAAGAGGTGACACTGGATGGAAGGATGCAGAAAGAAAGAGGGGAGACTATTGGAAGGATGGGGAGAGAGAGGGGAGAGAAAGAGGAGAGCTGCTGCATGGAAAGGGGGAGTAGTGAAAGATTGGAGAATAAGAGGGAGGGGCATGGGGAGAACAAGGGTGAGAAAAAGATGAAAAGCCATAAGTAGATGAAGGAAATTAAAGAATGGATAGTAAGAATGAATTAAATCTGGACACAGAGAGAGGCAGAAAAATATTGAAGAAAGCAAAGAAAAAGGAGAGAAAAAATGACAAATGGTCAGGAAACCCTGGCAGAAGAGTTAAGCGAAAACGAAAGAAAGCAGAATCTAGAGACACAATGAGAAAAAAGTAAATGCCATACAACAAAGGTAAAGAAAATAATTTTATTTTAATTTAGGATAAAGTAATATGGTATTAATAAAGTTTCAGAGACCAATACTTCCTTCCTTAGGTCAGGAGAGGATACCGTAACAGCATTATACTGACCTGAGGCAGGAGGTTTTGGCCTCTGAAGCTCACTGAAAAGGATTAGGCTATTAAATAAATTGTCTGAAATCGGATGCACTGAAAAGCAGCACTTTACCCTGTGTGACAAATGCATCTGAGTGTGACTAAATTTTGCTGGGGGGGGGGGGGGGGTACAGAGAAATTTTGTGCCCACCCACTTTGGTTCAGGCCCACTCAAATTGGCTACGCCACTGCTTTGCACTACCTCCCCTCTCCCTCAGAAGGGTTCAGTCAAAGTTCAGCCTGCTGTTCTATACATCCCAATAATTCAACCCTTTCTCAAACAGTCTCTTCAAAGGAAACCACTACTTAATGCCTCTGTCCTCTTCACAGCACCCAGGAGGACCCTGTACCAAACAGAGCTGGCAGCTTTCCTCCTACCTCACAGCACCACACCCCTGTGGCCTCTCACACTGCCTTCATGTGCTGGACAGGGCTACATTTACATTCTCATACTCCATGGCAGCTTACTCTCCCCCCCCCCCCCCCCCCCCCCCCCCAGGGAAGCTCCAGTGGCAGGCCCTTTCCATCCTCCACCTACTCTATGGCAGCTTCTCTCTCAATCAGTTTCCTCCCACCCAGAAATCTCTCCCCCTCTGACAGCTGGAGGGAATTATATACTGACAGATGCAGCTAAGGGCCTGAGCTTCACCTCCCCTTCTCCCTCTAGTAGGGAAGGGAGTAACTGACTACCCTAGCAGTGAGCCACTGCTCCCTTGCTGGGGTTGGAAATCCACCCTTTTGGGGCTAACCTCCTCTCTCCTGCTTGCAAGGGCTTCTGGGAACCGTAGTTCAGGGATTAGCTGCTTCTCTGTGGGGCCCCGAGTACTAGCTTTCTCACTATATATATAATATATATATATATATATATATATATATATATATATATATATATATATGTATACAGATCAATCCAGAGGCCTGCCCGTTGTTGTTCTTGTTTCAAACGTACTGTCTGGGTGTATCTCATTCTTCCAGATGAGACTTGGATTTTACCGCAGGAGTTACTTTGATTATCTCGAGGACATGGTTCTGTGGAAGGATGCTAAGGGAGAAAGGCCACAGTCACTGCAGACAGGGCAATTGGTTCTTTCCTTGGTTGTCACAGAGGCAGGAGAATAATTTATGGACTCATGGAGGGGCATAATTGAAAGGGGCGCCCAAGGTTTCCTGAGGACGTCCTCTCAGGATATCCCGGCGAAGGGGCTGGGAAACCCATATTATCGAAACAAGATGGGCATCCATCTTTTGTTTTGATAATAAGGTCAGGATCGCCCAAATCTTGAAATTTAGGTCGACCTTAGAGATGGTCGTCCCCGATTTTCGGCGATAATGGAAACCGAGGACACCCATCTCAGAAATGACCAAATCCAAGACATTTGGTCATGGGAGGAGCCAGCATTCGTAGTGCACTGGTCCCCCTCACATGCCAGGACACCAACCGGGCACCCTAGTGGGCACTGCAGTGGACTTCACAAATTGCTCCCAGGTGCATAGCTCCCTTACATTCGGTGCTGAGCCCCCAAACCCCCCCACAAAACCCACTCCCCACAACTGTACACCACTACCATAGCCCTAAGGGGTGAAAGGGGGCACATATGTGGGTACAGTGGGTTTCTGGTGGGTTTGAAGGGCTCACATTTACCACAAGTGTAACAGGTAGGAGGGGATGGGCCTGGGTCTGCCTGTCTGACGTGCACTGCACCCACTAAAATTGCTCCAGGGACCTGCATACTGCTGTCATGGAGCTGGGTATGACATTTGAAGCTGGCATAGAGGCTGGCAAAAATATTTAAACATTTTTTGAGGGTGGGAGGGGGTTGGTGACCACTCGGGGAGTAAGGGGAGGTCATCCCCGATTTCCTCCAGTGGTCATCTGGTCAGTTTGGGCACCTTTTTGAGGCTTGGTCGTAACAAAATATGGACAAAGTAAAGTTGCCCAAGTGCTCGTCAAGGATGCCCTTCTTTTTTCCATTATTGGTCTAGGACACCCATGTGTTAGGCAAGTCCCACTCCCACCTTCGCTATGCTTCTGACACACCCCCGTGAATTTTGGTCGTCCCTGCGATGGAAAGCAGTTGAGGACGCCCAAAATCGACTTTCGATTGTGCCGATTTGGGCGACCCTGGGAGGAGGACACCCATCTCTCGATTTGTGTCGAAAGATGGGTGCCCTTCTCTTTCGAAAATAAGCCTGATGGTCTCCTTACTGCTTTGGTATTACATAAGTACATAAGTAATGCCACACTGGGAAATGACCAAGGGTCCATAGAGCCCAGCATCCTGTCCATGACAGCGGCCAATCCAGGCCAAGGGCACCTGGCAAGCTTCCCAAACGTACAAACATTCTATACATATTATTCCTGGAATTGTGGATTTTTTCTAAGTCCATTTAGTAGTGGCTTATGGACTTGTCCTTTAGGAAACCGTCTAACCCCTTTTAAAACTCTGTCAAGCTAACCGCCTTCACCACGTTCTCCGGCAACGAATTCCAGAGTTTAATTATGCATTGGGTGAAGAAACATTTTCTACGATTTGTTTTAAATTTACTACACTGTAGTTTCTTTTTTTTTTTAATATTGTTTTTATTGAAATTTTCCAAATTTTACATCTTTACATATAATCATCTCAACAGAACACCAGTCAATAACATATGACAGAATAAACTTGGGCTTCCAGAACTATCAATCCAAATTACTACACATTACCTATAGAAACCCCCCCTTGTATCTTCCCCCCTTCCCTCCCCCCCTCCCCTGCAGCATTGGAATTATGAAAGAGTTTGCTTGACTGTCTCATAAGGTTGCCAAATTTTATGATAGATATGCATCTGACCTTTTCTCATCGCCGTCAGCCTAGACATCATGTGCAAGTAATCAACTCTAGCCAACACCTCTTTAGTGGAGGGCATTGTCGTCCTTTTCCAGGCCTTTGCCATTGCCATTTTTGCTGCCACTAGCATCTGGATCGCCAGTTTATGGCCATATTTTTTGCTACCCGGGGGCCTGGAGTGTAATAAGCATATTTCTGCCTGTTGTGGGTAATCCACTTGTACAGTCTTTTTCACTAATTCAATAATTTGTGACCAATATTTCTGAGCTTTTGGGCACTCCCACCAAATATGCAGGAATGTGCCCCGACCTCCACATTCTCTCCAGCAATCTGCTGAAACTCGGGGGTAAATTTTATGCAATTTCTCCGGTGTGTAATACCACCAGTATAATATTTTATACCCGTTTTCTATTGTGGCCTGAGCGATGGAGGGCTTCAGCAACTGTCTATAGCTAATCTTCCACCATTCCGGAGAGAAACTCTTCTGCAGGGCCCTTTCCCATTTCTCAGTATAATGGTCTTGTGGTGTAGTGAGGAGTTGTAATGCTTTATACAGCCTAGTAATACTACCTTTTCTACCTCCTCCCCTCAACGCCCTTTCGAGCCTTGTTTCCGCGAGCTCTAACTCATCCTTCGCCCTACGAGCAATGTAGTTCCGCAGACAGTTGTAGTACACCAGATCCCTACTGTCTAGCTCATATTCTTCCTGAAGTGTTTCGAAAGGTTTTATGTCTCCATTTTGCCAAATTTGATCTAGTTTATATAACCCTTTGTACGCCCATTGTTGGAATGTTTTCTCTGACTCTCCTAGCGGGAACCCCGGGGCACCTCTAATCCCCATTTGCAAAAAGTATCTTCGTTCCGGAAACACCTTCCTGCATAACTGAAGCCAGGTGCTCAATAGGTGTCCCACCCCTATAGGAATCCTACGCTGTATTCTCGTTATTTCTTTTTCTGACTTCCATAGTATGTCTCCTAGGAATCGTGTACACAGCCACGCCCGTTCCCAGTGAAGCCACTTCTTTATAGTCATCGGGTCCCAGTCCGCCAATATACGCAGTTGGGCCGCCTGATAATAAAGATAAAAATTTGGGACTCCCATCCCGTCTTGAGCTGGAGCTTGTAACATCACTGCCCTGCGTACCCTAGGAGGCCGTTTGTTCCAGATATACGCAAACACTTTTCTATTAAGACGTTGAGAGAAGATGCGAGGAATTGGCACTGGTAACGCCATAAACATATACAATAGTTTAGGCAATAGCATCATTTTTATGGCATGAACTCTTCCCAACCAGGATAAATTTAAGCCCTCCCATCTATCTAATTCAGCGAACAATTCTTTCACCTTTTGTGGGTAATTTGCCTGGTAAATCTGATCTATTTTCGGAGTAATCGTCACTCCTATATATCTAATGCCCTTGGTAACCCATTTAAAAGGAAAATCTTTCTGGATTTGCTGGATCTCTGAGTCGGGTGTAGTAAGATTAAGGAGTTCAGACTTAGTGGCATTAATTTTAAAACCCGATTTCAAGCCGAATTGTGTTATTATATGCATGACATTCGCTAGTGAGATCTGGGGATGTGTCAATGTCAGCAGAATATCGTCTGCAAATAGCATAATCTTCTGCTCTTTCCAGCCCCTTGTCACCCCCAACACTCCCTCATGTTCTCTAATCCTTTTGGCCAATGGTTCAATGGATAATGCAAATAGGAGGGGCGACATTGCGCATCCCTGTCTAGTTCCCCTTCTTAAATGTAGGGGTTCAGAGTGGGATCCGTTTATCTTCAGTATTGCCAATGGATTGGTGTATAATAATTGGATCCACCCCAAGCATCTGCCCTCTTTACCTATTTGCTTTAATGTTTCAAAGCGGAACGACCACTCGATGCGGTCAAACGCCTTCTCGGCATCAACCGAAAAGAGGATCATCGGTACCGCCGTATTCTCCTCAGAGTATTGAACTACATGCATCAAACTCCTGACATTATCAAATGTCTGTCTCCCTGCTATAAAGCCTGCTTGATCCTCATGTATAAGCCCAGGCAAGAGTCCCTGAATCCTACGGGCCAAGATTTTGGTGAAAATTTTGTAATCTATATTTAATAAGGAGATTGGTCTATAGGACCCACAGTGGGATTCGTCCTTTCCTGGTTTCAGGATGAGGATCACCTCCGCCACCCTCCAGGAGTATGGGAGTTCATCTAAGGCTCCAAAGGAGTTAATCGCCCTTAACAATATCGGAGCCAGCCATTTATTGAATATTTTGTAAAAACGCGCGGGAAACCCATCTAATCCTGGAGCCTTATTAGTGGGGAGGGCCTCTATTGTTTCAGTTATCTCTTCTAGGGTTATATCCTGTGATAGCCTCTGTAATTCATCTCCTGTAAGTTTCGGTAGTGACGTCTCCTGCAAGTAACTTATTATATCTCGAGGGGATGCATTTTGCTCTGATTGATATAACTGCTCATAAAATTGGCTAAAGACTTCCTGGATTTGTTCTGTTTGTGTGTACCGGACCCCAGCCTGATCTATAATGCCCGAGATCCAGTTGCACTGTGCCTGTTTCTTAAGTTTGTGTGCTAGTAATCTACTGGCCCTATTCCCAAATTCAAAGTGTTCTTGTTGCGCCCGTTGAAGCTGAATAGTGATCTCTGCTAACTGTAGTTCATTTAAGTGTAGCCGAGCCTGATGCAGATCCTGTTCTACAGTAAGATTAGTTGGGTCTGCCTTATGGTCCCTCTCCAGATTCTCTAATTGTTGGCGTATCTCTAACTCTTGTGCCTTTTGTTTATTATATAGGTGTGTCTGTAACGCTATTAATTTACCCCGCAATACTGCCTTTAATCCTTCCCATACACTCGTAGGGCGCACCTCCTCAGTGTCATTGATCTGAATATATTCCCTTATATATTGTTCTATTTGTGTGATAACTTGTGGATCTAGGAGAAGGGTTTCGTTTAGCCTCCAGTATTTACACTTTTTGTGCTCACCCCCGATCTTCAGGGACAGTGCCACAAATGAGTGGTCCGACCAGCTACATGGCAATATCTCTATTTTCCCTAGTGATCCACTTAGCCCTCCATCGCCCAGCCAAAAATCAATTCTGGAGTATGATTTATACTGAGGAGCATAGTAAGTATAGTCTTTTTCACCCCCATGTTGGGCCCTCCAAAGGTCCCGCAAATTCCAACGATCTAACCATGCCTTCAATGCTAGCCTATCATTCTTGGCATATTTCACCTCCCCGCCAGAATTGTCAACCCGTGGATCTATAGTTAGGTTAAAATCACCTCCCACCAAGAGCTGGCCTTTAGCGTGGTTTTGAATAATCTTCTCCAGGGATTCCAGAAACATCTTATGTCCCTCATTGGGGGCGTATACATTTATCATAGTATAGTATCTATCCTGTAAGGACGCTATTATCAATACATATCTGCCTGCTACGTCTTTTATCACACGATGTACAACCCAGGCATATTTATCTGAGAGAGCCACCAGTACTCCTCTTTTCTTTTTTCCATCTGAGCTGGACGCGCAATATATCCCAGGATATCGCTTATGACGCATCAAATGCTCATGCTTGCGCTTCAAGTGCGTCTCCTGTAGGAAGACTACATCCGCCCCCAGGCGAAGCACTTCTCCAAATACCTGTTTTCGTTTTTGAGGAGTATTGAGGCCTCTAACATTTATAGTTATACATTTGCATTCCATCTGTACATATTAAACAGGTCATCATTATGCTGCCAATTCCAATTTCTGAAAAATCCCTCTCCCCGTTCGATTCCCTTCCCCCCTTGTGCCCTATAATCCCCTCTTCTTAACTCCTGCCCCTTATAGATCCAACCACTAATCCCCTTAATATTAAATTCTCCCCCCCCCCCCCCACCCTTTCAACCTTTGCGCTTCTTCCCTATGGAATTGGCGCTTCATAGGGGGAAGTGCAGTCTTGTCCATCATATACAAAATAGAAAGAAAATCCCAACATTAATCTTCCAGTCTTAACTTAAATAAAACCAGAGCGTTCTTGGCGGCCTTGCTTCACTCCGTGTGCAGAGCCATTCACCAGAACCAACCGTTCATGGCTATCGCCATTTCTTCATGTGAGGCGAGTTGCCGATTGTTGGCGCTCTAGTCTCTTGCGGCCCACCCTTTGCCACTTTGAATGGGGTCGTTTTCCCGTAGATGACTTCTGTGATCCAGGTCCCGCTGGTCCCTCCGCTATTTCTCCCTCCGGGATTACCGCTCGGGCCTCCGCCAGCGACTTGACTTGGTGTTGCTGCCCATCTTTATAGAAAACCAGCGCAAATGGGTGCCTCCAGCGATAGCGTAGGCCCAACTCTCTCAACTTAGCTGTGACTGGCTTAAGTTCTGCTCGGCGCTTTAGTGTCGCCACTGCGAGATCCTGGTAGATTTCCACATGGTATGTATCCCATTTAAAGTCATCTTTCTGACGAGCCGCCTTCAAAACTCTTTCTTTTAGTTTGAAGTCTCAAAAACAAGCGATAATATCTCTCGGGAGGTTATTTCGAGTGGGCCCCATGGTTCGGTGTGCACGCTCCAGTGCCACCTGGTCCGGCGCTATCGGGGCCTCAGCAGTCGAGAGTAGGGAGCTGACTATTTGCTGTACCACCATTTCTGCCTCCTGGTAGGTGGGGGTATCGGGCAGCCCGCGAAACCGTAGATTGCAGCGACGGCTGCGGTTCTCCAGATCCTCAAGCTGACCATCAATTCGCTGCTGCCCGATTTGCAGATCGGTAATTCTTCTATCCATCGCCCCCATATCCTCTGTGTGATCCTCCAGTCTGCTCTCGACCTCCTCAACTCTATGCCCGATTTCTGCTATCTCACCCCGTAGTTCAGCTCCTAGAGTCTCCAGCTTTGTCCGCACCGCTTTAATATCGGTGCACATCTCTTTCAACCACGAACGTAGCTCCGGGAAGCCCTTCTCAGCCTCCTCTGCCGAGTCTTGTGTCAGGGGCTTATCGGTGTTCGCTTGTTCCGCGAAGAGCTCCGGCGTGTTAAAGTCTTCGTCCTCCATGTCTGCCATGCGTTTTGGTAGGCCGCTGCCCCAAAAACGCATATTGGGAAAGATTAGGCGGTTCCCCACGCTTCTCCATCTCCTCAATTGATTCCGGTGCAGCTCTGCGTACCGTTCCCGCTTTTTAGGCTGACCTCGATCGCTCATAGAGAAGGGTAATTGCTTATTTCACTTCAGGACTATCGGAGCCAGGCTTTCAAGCAGCCATTACCTCCGATGACGTCACTTCCTCCCCCTACTACACTGTAGTTTCATCGCAAGCCCCCTAGTCCTAGTGTTTTTGGAAAGCGTGAACAGACGCTTCACATCCACCTGTTCCACTCTGCTCATTATTTTATATACCTCTATCATGTCTCCCCTCAGCCGTCTCTTCTCCAAGCTGAAAAGCCCTAGCCTTCTTAGTCTTTCTTCATAGGGAAGTTGTCCCATCCCCGCTATCATTTTAGTCGCCCTTCGCTGCACCTTTTCCAATTCTGCTATATCTTTCTTGAGATGCAGCGACCAGAATTGAACACAATACTCAAGTTGCGGTCGCACCATGGAGCGATATAATGGCATTATGACATCCTCACACCTGTTTTCCATACCTTTCCTAATAATACCCAACATTCTATTTGCTTTCCTAGCCACAGCAGCACACTGAGCAGAAGGTTTCAGTGTATTATTGACGACGACACCCAGATCCCTTTCTTGGTCCGTAACTCCTAACGTGGAACCTTGCATGACGTAGCTATAATTTGGGTTCTTTTTTCCCACATGCATCACCTTGCACTTGCTCACATTAAACGTCATCTGCCATTTAGACGCCCAGTCTCCCAGTCTCGTAAGGTCCTTCTGTAATTTTTCACAATCCTGTCGCGAGTTAACGACTTTGAATAACTTTGTGTCATTAGCAAATTTAATTACCTCGCTAGTTACTCCCATCTCTAAATCATTTATAAATATATTAAAAAGCAGCGGTCCTAGCACAGACCCCTGAGGAACCCCACTAACTACCCTTCTCCATTGTGAATACTGCCCATTTAACCCCACTCTCTGTTTCCTATCCTTCAACCAGTTTTTAATCCACAATAGGACATTTCCTCTTATCCCATGACCCTCCAATTTCCTCTGTAGCCTTTCGTGAGGTACCTTGTCAAACGCCTTTTGAAAATCCAGATACACAATATCAACCGGCTCCCCTTTGTCCACATGTTTGTTTACTCCTTCAAAGAATTGAAGTAAATTGGTCAGGCAAGATTTCCCCACACAAAAGCCGTGCTGACTTGGTCTCAGTAATCCATGTCCTTGGATGTGCTCTGTAATTTTGTTTTTAATAATAGACTCTACCATTTTCCCCGGCACTGACGTCAGACTCACTGGTCTATAATTTCCCGGATCTCCCCTGGAACCTTTTTTGAAAATCAGCTTTACATTGGCCACCCTCCAATCTTCCGGTACCACGCTCGATTTTAAGGATAAATTGCATATCAGTAGCAGTATCTCCGCAAGCTCATTTTTCAGTTCTATCAGTACTCTAGGATGAATACCATCCGGTCCAGGAGATTTGCTAGTCTTCAGTTTGCTGAACTGCCCCATTATGTCCTCCAGGTTTACTGTGAAGTCAGTAAGTTTCTCTGACTCATCCGCTTGAAATACTGAAAGTGAGGCTGCTGCACAGTATCCTTTATAGCAGAGTTCTGGCATTCTCTCTATCTCCACCTGCTGGTAGAGTGATATAACCCACTAGTCTCTGGATTGATCTGTTGGGACTAATGGAAAGAAAATTATCAGGTAAGGACTTATTTTATCTTTCACTTGTGTAGATTGACTGCATGTAACATCGTAACATAGTAAATGACGGCAGAAAAAGACCTGCATGGTCCTCCAGTCTGCCATACAAGATAAACTCATATGCGCTACTTTTTGTGTATATCTTACCTTGATTTGTACCTGTCCTTTTCAGGGCAAAGACCGTGTAAGTCTGCCCAGCACTATCCCCGCCTCCCAACCACCAGCCCCACCTCCCACCACCGGCTCTGGCACAGACCATATAAGTCTGCCCAGCACTATCCCCGCCTCCCGCCACCGGCTCTGCCACCCAATCTTGGCTAAGCTCCTTAGGATCCATTCCTTCTGAACAGGATTCCTTTATGTTTATCCCACGCGTGTTTGAATTCTGTTACCGTTTTCATTTCCACCACCTCCCGCGGGAGGGCATTCCAAGCATCCACTACTCTCTCCGTGAAAAAATACTTCCTGACATTTTTCTTGAGTCTGCCACCCTTCAATCTCATTTCGTGTCCTCTCGTTCTACCGCCTTCGCACCTCCGGAAAAGGTTTGTTTGCGGATTAATACTTTTCAAATATTTGAACGTCTGTATCATATCACCCCTGTTTCTCCTTTCTTCCAGAGTATACATGTTCAGGTCATCAAGTCTCTGCTCATACGTCTTGTAACGCAAATCCCTTACCATTCTCGTAGCTTTTCTTTGCACCGCTTCAATTCTTTTTACATCCTTCGCAAGGTACGGCCTCCAAAACTGAACACAATACTCTAGGTGGGGCCTCACCAACGACTTATACAGGGGCATCAACTCCTCCTTTCTTCTGCTGGTCACACCTCTCTCTATACAGCCTAACAACCTTCTAGCTACGGCCACCGCCTTGTCACACTGTTTCGTCGCCTTCAGATCCTCAGATACTATCACCCCAAGATCCCTCTCCCCATCCGTACCTATCAGATTCTTCCTGCCTAACACATACGTCTCCCGAGGATTTCTATTCCCTAAGTGCATCACTTTGCATTTCTTCGCATTGAATTTTAATTGCCAAACCTTAGACCATTCTTCTAGCTTCCTCAGATCCTTTTTCATGTTTTCCACTCCCTCCCGGGTGTCCACTCTGTTACAGATCTTAGTATCATCCGCAAATAGGCAAACTTTACCTTCTAACCCTTCGGCAATGTCACTCACAAATATATTGAACAGAATCGGTCCCAGCACCGATCCTTGAGGCACACCACTACTCACCTTTCCCTCCTCCAAGCGAATTCCATTCACCACCACCCTCTGGCTTCTGTCCGTCAACCAGTTCCTAATCCAGTTCACCACTTCGGGTCCTATGTTCAGCCCATCCAGTTTATTTAAGAGCCTCCTGTGGGGAACCGTGCAGAGTGCTATTTACACATGGATATCTGCAGTACATACAGGTTTTAAGGGCAATGGATAGGGCATGGTTTGAGGGACTAAAAATCTGTATGTGTATTCCTTATTGTAAGCCCCTCCTCCACTCCTGGGTTAAGCTGACACACCAATGTGTTCTGGTTCAGTTGATAGAAGTAGTCTGGACCGGGTACCATGAACACGTTACCCAGAAGGAGAGAGAAGATACAAAAAAAAACTAGAGAGAGAACTAATTTCAACTAATTTTCCCCGCTATCCCTCAAACACACAGAACCTATAATTCCTAATTCTCAATCCCAAGGAGGGAATAACCTCAAGCACTTGGGATTCTGGATTCACACTCTCACCATAACACCTCTCCCTCTCTCCAAATTCTTCACACTGTCCACTAATGACCCAAACTCTACCACAGTTGCTGGACAGTCACAGGCACACTGCAGCACACAGCCTCTCCCTCTTGTTGTGCTTCAGCTCCTTCTGCCCAACTCTCAACTGACCAGCAAGCCATTGCCAAGGCAACCAGATCTCAGCTTGCTCAGCTGTTGTCCCATAGTGATGTCACTATAGAACCCTTATTTTTTCCTCTGGAGGAGCCCAGTTAAGATTATTTTAACCCCTTAGGGTTACATTATTATAACCTGCCCCTAGGCACACGTAAGTGCTAGGACTGAGGGGCAGGTGTTCAGGCCAATGGAAACCCCCTCCTGAACCCAAAGCTTTAGTAGACATTTCTCCATCCCCTAAATCTCCAATCACACACAGACATCCCCTGACATCAGTAGTAGACATTCTCCCTCTCTGGCACTGAATATTGCTGGTGCCCACATAACTTCTGGAACTGCCCTGATGCCACCCCCAGCACTGACTAGACAATGCTGTGGATGTCAGGAGGGAATATTCAGTGACACTTAACCAAGCAGTGCCACTGAATATGCCTTCTGAGGTGCTCGGTGCATTTTAACCAGGCAGAAGCCTGTCCTTTCTAATTAAGTCATTTGGAATATCGAGTCCATAATTTGTACCAGCAATACCACAGAATATAGAAATACTTTGATACATCTAGATTAGACATTTCGTTATTCCCTAGATGTTTTGCAGAAAATTGAGAGCGAGAGAGATCATCAAAGCCTAAACCTGAACTGGATTTATATATATATATATATATATATATATATATATATATATGTTACTACAGTTTTATGTAAGCCACTTTGAGCCTGCAATCAGTGGGAAAATGTGGGATACAAATGAAATAAAATAAATAAAAATAAAATATATAGGTACTTATTTTGTACCTAGGGCAATGGAGGAGGTTTAATTGCTTGGCTGCTTTGTATGGTGGCAAGCTCCGCCTACTGGCTTCAGGCCAGATAATGGACCAAACATGTTCCTGCTATCTCCTGTCAATTAAACCTCCTTGTGACCCACACAAGGCAAGCCATGACAGTTCATTTATAAATTTAACCCTTGGATGCTATCCGTCTTGTGATGTCTCTGTTTTGGGGGTTTTTAACACTTCTAAAATTACCTTTCCTGTTGTACATGATACCATTTTTATGTATATTTTCAATGACTCAATGCTTAGCAAGCTTTTTGTAAAATACTGGCCTAGCTTTACAGGCATGGACCTAAATGCCCATTACTCAACTTACATATCTATACAAAGTTATCCTCCCTATCAATCCTTTCTTTCTCTCTTAAAATGTAGCATGCAAACGCTTCTTATTTTGTCTCCACAATTATAACTGTAATGTCAAAATGATAAATTTCTAGGGAAGCAATAATTTATGCCTTTTTGCTCAGAGTAATATTACATTAAGCAATGCAAACTTAATTAAGTACAGCATATAATAGTAAACATACCCTGCATATACCGTTGAGGCTTACAATTGACTTAAATGGAACACTTAGCTTGAGGTCAACTTTCACTTCAGGAAGCCAGTTGACATTATAATGCAATTACTAAAAACACTGCATTACTTATGTATCATCATATTGCATTCCTAAATCCATTTTCAATTACTTTTTACTGGTTGTATGGCCTACTGGTTTTAAGTTAGCATACTTCTAATTGTGAATAAGAAATGTTGAGTTTATCACTGATTGTTAAAGTGATATCTGATCAGTTTAATAGTGTAAGAAACATGAATGAAAACCATATCTCATACCACCCAGTTCCATGCTGACATCTTGACTGGCATTTAGAGTTAGTTATCATGAGACATTACCATAACCAACATTTGTTCACTCCTGAGATTTTTGATTTGGGTGAATGATGATTTTTGATATTCAGCTGCTATGGTCAGCAATTTTAAAAAAAATGCTGGCTAAAGCAATCCAAAACTACCAGATATTCTATCAGGTGAATTTTCAAAAGAGAAGGACACCCATCTTCCGACACAAATCGGGAGATGGGCGTCCTTCTCTTAGGGTCGCCCAAATCGGCGGGTGGGTGCAGTGCATTTAAAGCAGGCGGACCCAGGCCATCCCCCCCCTACCTGTTACACTTGTGGTGGTAAATGTTGAGCCCTCCAAACCCCCCCTAAAACCCACTGTACCCACATGCAGGTGCCCCCTTCACCCGTTAGGGCTATGGTAGTGGTGTACAGTTGTGGGGAGTGGGTTTGGGGGGGGGGGTTGGAGGGCTCAGCACCGAAGGTCAGGGAGCTATGCAGCTGGGAGCAATTTGTGAAGTCCACAGCAGTGCCCCCTAGGGTGCCCAGTTGGTGTCCTGGCATGTGAGGGGGACCAGTGCGCTATGAATGGTGGCTCCTCCCACAACCAAATAGCTTGGATTTGGTCATTTTTGAGATGGGCGTCCTCGGTTTCCATTATCGCTGAAAACCGGGGACGACCATCTCTAAGGTCAACCTAAATTTCATGATTTGGGCGTCCCCAACCGTATTAGTATCAAAACAAAAGATGGATGCCCATCTTGTTTTGATAATACAGGTTGTCCCGCCCCTTTATGGGGCCATCCTGCGAGGACGCACTCATGACAACTTGGGCGCCCCGTTTGATTATGCCCCTCCACATCACTATCCAAATATATCAGGACAGTGGCTGTATTCAGTCTTCTATCTGGATAACTTATCTAGAAAAGTTAGGATGACTTTCTGTCGGGTCAATGTTCAAAACCTCTTATCCAGATAACAGCCCTTGCTATGTGGATAAGTGCTGCTGACCAGGATATTTGGATAGTGGCTCTGAACATCCTTACAGACTGTCTTCCAGAATCCAGTTCCATTGTTTAACTTGGACACGCCTTCCGATGAGTAGAAGTATGGAATAAACAATAAAGAATGGGTAAAATCCATCAGAACAAAATGGGAAGAAAGCAGCAGAATTTGTAAAGGAAGAGAAAAAAGCTCTTTTCTGCACGGATGTTTTCAGGCACCTTATATAGAATGTAGCCCATAGCTTATACTATTCTGTAAGTTATGTACATAAATGTGAGTCTTGCCTATCCTCCACTCAGAATCCACCAATGTGTATGCCCACCTGGAAAATATGTGCTGTGTAAGATATGTACTTATTTACAGAATAGCACTTAAGTGCAATTTTGGTATATATACACACATAAATGCTGCTATTCTAATTTATTTATTGGGTTTTATTAACCACCTTTAAGAAGAGATCCAGCCAAGGTGATATACAGCAGGAACAATGTAACATAAAACTTACGATTTTAACAGCATAACAATAGAAAAATGGCCCAAAATAAGCATAAATACAATAAATAATTAGAAATGGCAAATTGATAATCCTGAATATACACACTCAAAGAATATGGAATAAATATGTGCCTAAATCTTGTGAATGTGGCTTAATGAGAGCATTTCTCGCGTTCACAAGATTTAGGCTTTCAGCGTGCATATTTGGGATTAGCAGGATTGCAGTGCAGCGATTAGCCCAGTTAGTGGCAGATCGGTTACTATTTTACAGAGAAGTCTGCCAACTCTCGTGACCCCTGACACAGGCGAATAGTTGCCAAAACACAGCCCGTGTCAGATCTTTTCAATAAATAAACCTTTTTTTGCTCTGTCTGTTTTGTGTACTTTGGACTCTCTCCCACTAATGATAGGGAGCCTGGCACATACAGTATATTCAGGAAGGCCATTCTACTTGGGCCTTAAATCTGGCCACTAGGGGGACAATTCTATAAGTGGGCACCACCTTTTAGGTACCTCAATGTTGCATGGTAAAAGCCTATTCTATAGCAGCATCTGGACACCCTGATTCTGTTATACAATACTAGCATAACCTTTTGTCAGTGCACCCTACATTTGCAGCTGAAGTTAGACCAGCTATGGATCTGACATTACTGTGGGTGCTTAAATGCAGCAAGGGAGTGTGTAATTTACAGTATTCTGTAAGTTGAACGCAGCCCCACCCAAGCCCCTATGTTCCGCCCATACCCCTCCCATGCTCCACCTATGCTCCACTCATGTCCTTCCCATGCTTCGCCCATGTGAATGCCCTCTTGCATTTATGTGCTATGCTCCCTTACAGAATAGTGCTCAGTCAATTTGCTACCACTTACATGCATAGATACTAGTTTTCTGCACATTTACATGTGCAAGTGGCACATACCGGTAACTGTAAGTGCCTTGTAATAGATTTGTCCTTCAGATGTCACCCTTGCACAATGACTATGACTGTCCCTTTCTCCAGTAACTGTCTTCACATTCTCCCCAGTCCTGTCTGACCCAGTGAGTGGAAGACCTCAGAAACCAAACCCAGGTCCCTTATGATGGCAGTCAGCACTGCCATAGAGCTAGTTCACAAATACTAGTTTCTGGTATTTTTATCTGCATCATTTAAGAAGTGCTTATCGGTCAGGGCAAACATTATTAGTTTGCTGTAGGTATGAACCCAACAAGCTTCACTAAAGTAAGAGGAACTACAGGCTCTACCTTAAAAGAGACAATTTTAAAATGGTTTCAGTATAACTACAGCATAAAATATCACACTTTGTGAATGTGTTGCAGCCAGGGTTATTTTATCTAAACAACGATTTCACATCACTTCATTGGGCTTGATAGACATTTCTCTATGAGAGGGAAAGCTAGAAAATTAAGAAATTTGACAGGCTCATTATCCCATACTTCTTGATTCTTTATAATAAGGTTTCATCAAGATCACAAATTTTCACCAGTTCTGCATATCAAACTACACAATAGCTTCTTAGAATGATTAACCACAAGACATGCACTTTTACAATTTACGCCTGATTGCGTTTTGATTACCTGTGTCATGCAAATGTGGTACAGAAACATCACAGCAGGCATATCAGGGCATTTTAATTTCGACAGATATGAAGCAGAGTAATGATAAGACCTTCAGGGGGCCAATTAAGCTGCTTCCATGGTGTTGTCCTCTGAACTCAATGACAAGGTGTGCAGAAGTCCATATTGAAACCTACTGCTGGTATTGCACTCTGACCAAAACTATACTTATAAAGTTATAGTGTTAGAAAAGCAGGAGAAAATAAATTCTTCCATACATGCCAGTTAATCTATTAAAACCATAAGTACATAAGTAATGCCATACTGGGAAAAGACCAAGGGTCCATCGAGCCCAGCATCTTGTCCACGACAGCGGCCAATCCAGGCCAAGGGCACCTGGCAAGCTTCCCAAACGTACAAACATTTTATACATGAAATTCCTGGGATTTTGGATTTTTCCAAGTCTGTTTAGTAGCGGTTTATGGACTTGTCCTTTAGGAAACCGTCCAACCCCTTTTTAAACTCTGCTAAGCTAACCGCCTTCACCACATTTTCCGGCAATGAATTCCAGAGTTTAATTACACGTTGGGTGAAGAAAAATTTTCTCTGATTTGTTTTAAATTTACTACACTGTAGTTTAATCGCATGCCCCCTAGTCCTAGTATTTTTGGAAAGTGTGAACAGACGCTTCACATCCACCTGTTCCACTCCACTCATTATTTTATATACCTCTATCATGTCTCCCCTCAGCCGTCTCTTCTCCAAGCTGAATAGCCCTAGCCTCCTTAGTCTTTCTTCATAGGGAAGTCGTCCCATCCCCGCTATCATTTTAGTCGCCCTTCGCTGCACCTATAGTTAGACTGTACATTCCAACAGCTGAAAGCAATAAGGGTCTAGGTTACACATACAGAGTTACTATCATAGATATCCAATCATACTTATCTTCAAAAGATCCAAAGGCCCAGCCTATTTACTAAGATGTTCTAAAGTTTTACAGTTTATTTATTTTATTTATTCATTTCCACATTTTTTAGACTACACTATCCAAAGTTCTATGTGGTTTACAATCTAACATTCATAATAATAAAATGACAAACATACAAATAATAAAACACTCATAATCATTAAAAAATAATAACCACCATATATCACACAAAATGCATCAGATTTACCACAGACTATTTGAAAGCATTTTGAAATAGAAAAGCTTTAAGCAGTTTCCAAAATCTCACGTGAGTCTTTCATGGTGCATAGTATTTAGCACCCCCAATAATTATGAAAAACTGGTTCCTATGATGGTAGGTCTATATTCCTGCGGTCCTATATGATGAAAAGAGGGCACATCCAGCATCAATTTGACAGATGGATGCAAAGAACGCAGAGGACAATAAATCCTCAGAGTAGTGACAGGTGTCAGAGGTACATCGTTGTTTAAAGCTTTAAAAATAAGAATTAATACCTTAAACTAAATGCACCATTTAACTAGCAACCAATGCAATTTACTTAAAATTGGAGACAGTTGCTCAAATCTTGAAATCCATGACATTTTGCTGTTTGAACTCGAAAATATTGGTATTGGAAGTAGAGTTTTAAATTGGTTTAAAGGTTTCCTCTCCTCTAGATGTTACAGAGTGAAACAGAAGAATGTTCTTTCAGATGCTTGGTGTAATCCCTGTGGAATACCACAGGGATCTCTGTTATCCCCAACATTATTTAATGTCTTTCTGTATATATAATCCCCCATTATATGGGGATTACTAAAGTTGTCATGATAGAGCTCTTCAGGGTCTCTAAGGGGAGGGCTCTGAGTTGTGGGTAGATTGAGATCCAGCCCAGAGGGTTTGTGTATGGGTTAAGTTACAGAGGAAAATAATTCTAGTTAGTGATTCAAACACTCAATGCAAAAATCCACAACCTCACTGGTGAATCAAAATATTCAAACAACACAAAACCAGGAGAAAGCACTAATATATAATGAAAGGAGGAGCGCCCTCAGAGATGATACGCACTCACATAGTAGTCAATTAAGACCACCAACGGGTGAAGTATTGCACTTCATTCATTGGGCCATTCACTCCCAAGTGGTATTATCTTTTGGTACAATAATGTGCCCAACATGTGCTATTAACCAAAACGCACTAAGGGTAACAAAAACGCCAGCACAAATCATATGTACTTATGTTATGAACCTGGCACCAGCAACACTTAACTGGCCACTTCTGGCTCCAACGTTTCTAAAGCTTCAACATGAATGTGGCGATCACAGCACACCCCGCTGCTGTGTCAGCATTGCACACAGCTTTGTAAACAGGGGATTTTGTTATATAAGAAATACTAGTAAAAAAAAGCCCGTTTCTGAGAAATGAAACGGGCGCTAGCAAGGTTTTCCTCGGAGTGTGTATGTTTGAGAGAGTGTGTGTGAGATTGACTGTGTGAGAGAGAGGGAATGTTCGAGAGTGTGTGTGTGACAGAGAGAGTGTGACTGGGTGCGAGTGTGTCTGACAGTGATAGTGTATGTATGAGAATCAGAGTGTGTGCCAGGGGCCTGGCCCATCACTCCCACCTCCCTTCCAGTTCCAGGGTCTCCCTCCCCCCTCCATGTGCACTCCAGCTGACCTTGTTAATCACCCAGGGCAAGACTCTGGGAGGAGTTAATTGCTTTACTCCAGCTGACCTTGTTAATCACCCAGGGCAACCACTCCAGGTGCCTGAGAAAACAACTGAGGCAGGAGTTAATTGCTTTACTTGCAACTCTCTTTTCCTTTGTGTACTTGCTAATCCGGATATCTATGCCACCGCAAGTTTCCAGTTGGAGGCTTCAATTAGAACGCTGGAGGTGCCTTTTATATATAGAGATGTTTTGGGTTAATAGATATCATTTTATATTGTATTTTTTTCTGTAATTCCCAGGAGTATGTCCTGGTATTTCTTGCATTTGTGAACTGCTTAGAACTATATGGTAGTAGCAGTATGCAAGTACCATTGTTATGTTATGTTAGAAGGGATAAGAAAAAAACTGAAAATATCATTATGCCTTTGTATATATCCCTGGTGCATCCCTATCTTTAGTACTGTATAACTAGAAAAGGTACAGAGAAGGCCAACAAAATGATAAAGGGGAAGGACCATCTCCTTTATGAAGAGAGGTTAAACAAGGCTTTTCAGAGGACTGAGAGGAGATCTGATAGAAGTTTAGCAACTGTGGAATCGATATTCAGCCAGCACAACCAACACAGGCGTTGTTCCCAGATATTCACTGCTGGGCCACGTCCAGGCACGAGTCCTTCCCTTAGAGACTCTGAAGAGCTCTATCATGACAACTTTAGTAATCCCCATTATAATGGGGGATTACACATACAGAAAGACATTAAATAATGTTGGGGATAACAGAGATCCCTGTGGTATTCCACAGGGATTACACCAAGCTTCTGAAAGAACATTCTTCTGTTTCACTCTGTAACATCTAGAGGAGAGGAAACCTTTAAACCAATTTAAAACTCTACTTCCAATACCAATATTTTCGAGTTCAAACAGCAAAATGTCATGGTCCACTAAATCAAATTCACTCGAAAGGTCGAATTGTAATATGAGAACCCCAGGATTATTACTCAGTATGGATCTAACTTTTTCTAATAACAATCCCTTAACTGTCTCTGTACTGTGCCTAGCTGGAAACTCTGACTGAGATGAGTGTAAGATATTATGTTCAGACAAATATTCATTTAATGGACCACAAACTATGCCTTCTGAAAGTTTAGGAAACATAGGCATTGATATGACTGGCCTGTAGTTACAAACAAGATGACTTGTTCATGCAGCTGGCTATCTCTTATGTGGTTAAGTGCAATCTTCAGCACTTAACCACATAAGCGACACCACGTGTCCATTTTGGGTCTGAGACCTTACTGCCAGTCATTGACATAGTGGTAAAGTCTCACGCAGTAACTGGGCGGTTATTGACCTACACGTGCCAAATGCCACTTGGTGTACGTAGCTGATGCGCGCCATTTTCAGCAAAAATTTTAAAAAGGGCTTTTTACAGGTGCACTGAAAAATGGATTGGTGCACGCCCCAAACTCACGCCTATACTATTGCAAGCCATTTTTCAGCGCACCTGAGTAAAAGGACCCCTAAGTGAGGTAGAATGGTTCAATTATGGGAAAGAGTTCTACTTTTTGGGATCTGCTAGATACTACCTGGATACTACCTGGACTGGCCACTGCTGGAGAGAAGATGCTGGAGTCCATGAACCTTGTTCTGACTCAGCATGGCTTTTCTTATGCTGTTATGTGCAGGGGTGATCCCTCTTTGCTCTTGCCCCTTCTGGAGCTAGGTTTCAAAAAAGCAGCTTTGACTCCTAGTGGTAGTTTCGCATGTACTTTAAGCGGTAAAGGACACACCCACTTTGGTGTGATTTCAGCCATTTACAGCAGATGTGGCCATATCTGCACATAAATGACCTCTTATAAAATATTGACCAGCATAAAAGTAGGTGCTTTGAAATGGTGGTGCATACTTGGCTAGTGGGTGTTGTAGGCACTGTTATATATCAGAAAATCACTCAAACAGCAATTACTCTGGACTCGTTTTGCTAAGGAGATGACCAGTACCTAAACTGGCCCTTAGATTCTTGTTAGGCTGCTCAGCAATGAAAGGAATAATGTCAAAATGGAAATATATTATTTATTATAGAAAAATAATCCAATATGGCAAAGCAAAATACAAACATATGATACTGTGCACAAATACTAAAATTACCCCAATAGAAATATGAATGTATATGTAAATATGTATATATGTAACTACAATATACCCTGAGAAGATATTACCAACTTAGCAGCAAAGTTAGGCTACTGACCACATGCCCTGCGACAACAAGTCCTTTATAGGCAAAAACCAAAACTAACTAAACCTGAGCATAAAAGGAAAAGTCCTGTATCTCATACTCACGGTCCGAAACTTCGGAGTCCAGATGGAGTGATGAATCAGCTCTTCCCTATTCAGGCTACAGCAGAATTCCCCTGTGAGCTCCTTTGGTCAAGTTTTAGTCCAAGGTCTCTGTACAGCAAAACTACTGGTTACTCAGTTCATAGAAAGCCACAGAGCTGCTTCTGAACTTGACCTTGTGCTCTGCTCAGCACAGAGATACAGTTCATAGATGTTTGGGCAAATCAGTCTCTTTCTCCTAAGAGAGATGCATACACCATAAAATCTTCTCCTCTGCTTGTTCTTCCTTCTCTCCCTCTCACACTCAGCTTCGGCACTCCCCTCTGAGTCCACAGATGACCATCATGGACCAATCACATGCTGTCTGTCCAGGACAGGTCACATACGTTCATGACAATGAGGAGTCCTTGTGGGCATCCAGCAAGAACAGCTTTTCATTCATTACCAAACTCCCCTCCATGGTTCCCAGATGTTCCCAGAGACTCTGTTTCTGTGAGGCACACTCCTACACACCTTCCAAGGAGAAAATTGGAAGGCTAGTTTCACATAAACATGTCCTTGGATGAAGTCACTAGCACAGCTGTGCCAAGAAGTAGTTTTCCTTTGTAGAAAAGCTGGTTCATATTATATGGAGGCCTCAGACTGCAACATCCATATTGGTTCAGCAAAGATGATTCAGGCCTAACCAGGCCTCAGACAAGCAAAGGTGAGACAGCAGGAAATGACCCCTACAGTGTGCACAGGGCTGGGGTGGAGTTTGGCTAGAGCATGCAAATATAGATAATATTTGCATGTAGATAATCAAATACTACATTTTACACGTGTACTTAAAAAATACTGGTGCTAGTATTTTCACCAACTCTAGGGCTGGTGCAAATGTCCACACCTGACACACTAATATTTTACTTGTTTTTTTGTAAAATAGCCTTAACATAGGCACCATAAATGGCACTTTAACTAGGTACCCTCTGTCATGGTTGTGGCTGTATCCCATGCCTACACTCACCTCACCTCCTGGAGATGAGGCCCTGTGGCTGCTGTGGATTGCCTTCTTCCTGTTTCTCAAACGTGTTCCAGAGATCATTCCCATCCTATTCTGATGTTCCAGCATTCCAGACTTGCTTTGGTGTTCCTGTAGCCAAGCCTCGCTTTGGTGCTCTTGCAGCCAAGCCTTGCCCTGGTGTTTCTGCTGCCAAGCCTCGCTGTGATGTTCTTGCAGCCAAGTCTTGCTCTGGTGTTCCTGCTGCCAAGCCTCACTTCTACTTGTGACATCGTCAGTAAATGCCTTTATTAAGCACCTGGGAAATTTCAGGCTTTGCCTTTGCAACAGAGGTCTTCAGATGAGTTTTCGTTTGTGTGTTTGTTGCAGTTCCAGCCCTGCTAGTTCTTGGTCTGCCAGTCTTCAACTTTTATTCCAACCCTGCTTGTTCCTGCCTGTCTGTCTTCAGCTTCAGTTCCTTCACTGCTTGCTTCAACCCTGCCTGCTTTCAGCTTCCATTCCAGCCCTGCCTACCTACTGCTTCAACTCCAGTCCTGTTGTTCCAGTCCTGCTTATTCCAGCCCTGCCTACCTACAGCTTCAGCTCCAGTCCTGTTGTTCCAGCCCTGCCTACCTACAGCTTCAGCTCCAGTTCTATTGTTCCAGTCCTGCATATTCTAGCCCTGCCTGTTTTCAGCCTCGATCCCTGTTTAGGTGGTTCGCTTGCTGCTGCTGGTCACCAGCAGTGGCCCAAGGGCTCACTCCGTAACACCCTCTTATAAAACTGCCTCCTACAGCTATTGTCTGTGCCACCCAAAAAGTGGGTCTATATGGAACATCTAGCTTAGATGTCTCATGCATACTTGTACTGTATATTCAGCAGTGCTGCCTATATGGAAGCTATACCCTCATGGTTTTGTATAGTTTGTTAGCATTGCTTATGTTAGTGTTCATATTAATAAAAGAACACTAACTTGTGAATGTGTGAGAGGCTAATGTTGATCAGGTTTGCTGCTACTAAGCTAGTGTCCCTGGAGTAGCTGGGATCAGGATTCACATCTTCAAGAATAATGGAGATAATTAAGATCAGAGAAACAGCCTTGAGGGACATACTCGATTCTCCTTTATTCAACAGAGTAGACCTATTGTAAATATTATATATTCCAGTCACAGGAGTGCAAAAATATTCTGCAAACCCCAAGTGTTACCCTCAACATTTCTTTTGCCCTTCTACAATGACATATTTAAATCTGCAGTGCTCAAAACTTGATACTGTTCTGCGAATCATTGGAAACAATTTTGTAGCAAATGTATTTTTGCCATATTGGGCAAAGGAAAATATTCACATCTTTCCTTTGGAAATGGTGTCAGGATGCCCTGCTTATCCTAGTCTTCAACATATGAAGGGCAGTTTTATAAAGGTCACTTTAATGGGGGCAGGCCTAAATGGCAGAGTCATAGTAATAAAACACTATAAACGCTTTCACAAAATATGTTGACAACAATACTAACACTTTAATATATAAATGAAGTGAAAAGGGAAAAAGCCTTAGTTTGCCTCCTCCACCCAATTTTTTCTTTGTAAAGGGTGATGGAATCACTAGTGGGATTAAACTTTTTATCGGGTTTTTTAAGTTAACTTGGTGCATAAAGTTAACACAGCTGTTTTGCTCTCCCAAATTTATACACTTACTTAGCTGGTTAGCAGATTGAATTTCACCACTAAACGGCTAAGTTGCCTCTTTGCCCAAACTCCATTCCGCATTAGAAATCACAACTGAGGAAAAGGATTTAGGGTTCATCATGGACAATATGTTGAAATCTACTCTGTGTGTGGTGGTGGTGGCCAAAAAACAAGCAAAATGCTAGGAATTATACAACACAGTAAATGATGGCAGATAAAGACCTGCATGGTCCATCAGTCTGCCCAACAAGGTGGCCAGAGATGTGCCTGTTCTGTCCTCCGACAGCCTCGCACTAGTTTATAACGTGATCCTAAAATGTGTGTAATGCCTTTACTGTTATTTTCAGTTCTAAGGACTATCATTGCTACAGTTTCTCACTGCAAAGATACATGAGCAATGCATTGTGGGTAATGTAGTTCACATGCAGTGCAACCACACTTGCTTGGCTGTGTAAGAACTGTTACCACTGGTTGTGAGGCTGCCCAGACCTCTTCTCTCTCGCTGCCAAGCTTGGCTCTTTTGTCCTCCTGCTGTCATTTCCTGGTCATTCTCACTATCTCTGTCCTGGGAGGTCAGCTAGGTATGACCTTTCCCTCCAATCGAGAGCCGTCCTCTAGGACCACCCCTTGCTACCCGATGGCAGGCTCTGTCCCCATTGGTCTCTATCTGCTCCTCCCTGAGCCTGTGTGAAGCCTCAACACCCCTTTGTCCTTTCAGCCACGAGGCTTTCCGACCACCTAGCCAGAGACATGGAGCATGTACCATCTTATTCCAGACAGCTCTGTCCTGCTGAAACTCCCTGTAATGAACCTGGTTTTTTTTTACCTTGAAAATATCTCCTCTCTAATGAGATATTGCACATTCCAGTCACCCAGCTTTGGACCATTTCTACCTGTTCAACTATCCTTCCCCCCCTGCAAATATCTACCTCTCTTCAGATCTCCACCCCCAACAGCTCTCAGATTAAGGAGTCTCTGTGTCCTGGAGCAGCAACTCAGAACATCTATCTGTGAGTAAATTATCTGTGATTTATTCAATAAAAGAGACTTCATAAAAATAATGGAGACTTCAGGTGATTGGTGTGCCAAGGTTATACTCCAAGATATAAAAGAGACTTCATAAAAATAATAGAGACTTCATGTGATTGGTGTGTCAAGGTTATACTCCAAGATATTGGGGCCTTAAGTCATCAAGCCTCAAGAGTCTTGAACAGTGCCGGAGAGAGGAAGGCGGTAGAACTAGAGGTCATGAATTGAGGTTGAAAGGGGGCAGATTCAGGAGTAATGTCAGGAAGTATTTTTTTCACGGTGAGGGTGGTGGATATGTGGAATGCCCTCCCATGGGAGGTGGTGGAGATGAAAACGGTAATGAAATTCAAACGTGCGTGGGATAAACACAAAGGAATCCTGTTTTGAAAGAATAGATCCGCGGAAGCATAGCGGAGATTGGTGGTGACACCGGCAATTGGGAAGCAAAACCGTTGCTGGGCAGACTTCTACAGTCTATGCCCTGATCGTGACTGAATAGATAGGGATGGGGCTTCAACGTTAGCTCAGAACTTAGTGCAAGAAGAGTGCTGAGCAGACTTCTATGGTCTGTGCCCTGAGAATGTCAAGGACAAATCAAAATACCATGTAAAATGAGTTTATCTTGTTGGGCAGGCTGGATGGACCGTACAGGTCTTTATCTGCCGTCATTTACTATGTTACTCTGCGTAGGCCCCAGTCACTAATGCTTAAACACTGGTTGTCAAGTCTCCACCATGCCAACCATATAGGCATCCAAACATGATGGAGTCTTGGTTATAACAACACATCATCTCCAAGTATTGCTGACAGTATTCAACTTACCAATCAAGATGTCTTCCCCTCCCAGCTGAGCCGCACAGCACCCTCACTCACGGCACGTGACAATAAAGTGATCTACAACACTGGAGTTGCCAAAGTTTATAAAATAAGAATGAGCATGCGTTATTATTTCTCTAACCATGCCATCATATCACTACTACTACTACTATTTAGCATTTCTATAGCGCTACAAGGCATACGCAGCGCTAGCCTTGAAATTTGTTTCTTTATTTTCATGGTAGAGGCTGCGTGCTGAGCTGGCTTTACTGTGTGGCTTTCTGCATCGGCCCTTCAATCAGCAGTTGGAGAATGCGAAGGGTAATGTCTACAAAAAGCAAGAGAATGAAGAGGCAACTAGGAAAAACATGGAGAAAAAGGCTCACTTTGCATGATTAGAAGAGGAAGTCACTAAAGGAAATGGTGAAGAAATAAACACTAGCAGAGAGGGCTTTGTACTATGAGAATCTTGAAGACTAAAGAACTGCTTACAGCAGGAATGGGATCAGGTGAGAATAAACTAAGATCATCAGACACAGGTTGTCTTAGGTGGAAAAATATTGATGCGAGACTAGCCAGAAAAGAATATTTTTGTACATCATGGTGAAGAGAAAAAGTAGTGAAAACTCTGTCCCTAGATCAAAAACTTTGAGAGAAGTATTAGAGGACAGAGATTAGTTTAGGAGCATGAATAGACAGCTACGAGTGGGGATAGTGGACTTGAGGAACAACATTAATGACAAGGAGAAGAAAGCTAAAGATATGAAGAACTGTAGAAAGACTTTGGTGCTGCTGTTGGAAGAAATGATGTTTCAGGTGGAAGAGTTGAGATAAATATGAATAATTCAATCAACATCAGCCAGCAATGGTCACCATTTTTTTCAAATGCCGACTGTCGCTGGCTAAGTTAGCTCCAGATATTCAATGTTGGGTCATGTCCAGCCACCAGCACTGAATATCTGGGTAAGACGAGACCATCACCAGGGGTCCTGACTCCTGGCTGAATATCATCTGGGACTTGCATAAGTGTAACTGGCCAACTCTGACTCCCTCCCCCAACCCAATTCCATTTCCCTTCTCCCTTCCTTCCCCCAAAAGTACATTTGAGAACCCCCCTGCTTCTGATGCCCCCTCCCCAAAAGAACACTGGGCCCTGTCCCCAACAGTGGATAGCAGTGCTGAATATATGTAAAATATTTAAATACTGCAGGCAACATTTAAAGAAAAAATAACACTGATTGTGGGGTTTGGATATGGACCCATATTGTTTTTATTGGGTTGGGGTTTTTTTGTTTGTTTTAGGTTTGTTTGTTTTTTGAATGATATCGAAGGTCGTATTTCAGCTAAATGACATGGCATTTTTTTTCTCTTTTTCTCAATTACATGAATCCATTTGAGCATTGCTAAATAGGGAAATATAATTACAGAAGTGCTAAGCTGTACAAAGCATTTGACCTAGCAGCAGACTATTATCTGAGAACTCTGAATCCCTGGAGATGTTAATCAGTCACAAATAGTGTAAGAAAAATGACTAATAAATAAATAAATCCTTGAATGTTTGGCTATATGCAAGAGAAGACAAGTACCAATAATGACAAGAGAGAAAAATGATTTGTTCATTGTTTTGTTAAGACCTGGAGAATGTCTCTTGTGCTGGCAGAAAAATCTTTATCAGAAGAATTGACCAAAACAGTATATAATATGTAGTTGAATAATTTAGAAATGATAGAACTTTATCTTTAATTAAAACTTTAGGGGGCCCTTTTACTAAGCCACGTAAGCATTTACGCATGCCCAACGTGTGCCAAAATGGAGTTACCGTCTGGCTACCACATGGCTCTTGCGGTAATTTCATTTTTGGCGCACGTCCAATATGCACATCCGAAAAATAAATTTTATTTTCAGACGCATGTATTGGATGCGCGCCAAGTGGCATTTGCCGCATGTAGGTCATTATCGCCTGATTATTGCTTGAGACTTTACAGCTAGGTCAGTGGCTGGCGGTAAGGTCTCAGACCCAAAATGGATGAGTGACAATTTTAATTTTGCTGCACATCCATTTTCGTCAAAAATGTTAACAGACATTTTTTTACAGGTGCGCTGAAAAATGATTCTGTGCGCGCTCAAAACGTGTCTACACTACCACAGGCCATTTTTCAGCACACCTTTGTAAAAGGGCCCCTAGGTTTACTAGAGAGATACGAAGGTGCTGAGTATAACTTGCATCAAAGAAATAAATTACCCTGTTCAAGAGTTGGGGGCGGGGGAGGTGAAGGGAGAATGTGTTTGGCAAAAATCAGGCATTTTGCTTGCTCTCTTGTCCTTTCTTCTCCTCCTCTCTGGAGGTGTGGTGGGGCTCAGAGGAAGCACAAGAGAGTGTGTCCCAAGGGTTCAGGAGGATCAAG
The DNA here is from genome assembly GCF_901765095.1 of Microcaecilia unicolor. Lineage (NCBI taxonomy): Eukaryota > Metazoa > Chordata > Amphibia > Gymnophiona > Siphonopidae > Microcaecilia > Microcaecilia unicolor. The sequence goes on along the minus strand of NC_044031.1, from coordinate 229,696,319 downwards.
GGCTTGGGAGAAGAGGCCAACAAGAACCTGAGAACATTTGACTGGTGGAAACTGTTCTATGATAATTTCTTCAGGAGAAGAAACATGAGACAGAAGGGAATGTCTGTTTTAAAGATTGTGATTAGCCTAGTGAAGATATTGGCCTTAATCCATAAAGAATCAAATAAGAAATTAGGGGGTTGTTTTACCAAGCTGCAGGAAAAAGGGCCGTGTGCTAGCGGCAGAGTCCGTTTTTCCTGCTTGCCAGGGCCCTTTTTACTACAATTTTGGCTATTACTCTAGTACTCTACAAAAGAAAGTTGCACCTGCATTCCTTTATAGAATATGCTCCTACCAGGTGGCCTCTGGGAATCTATTTATAGGCACTGAGGGGCCCTTTTACTAAGATGTGTGAGGGCTAACGCGCAGGTAGAATGTGCCAAATCAGAACTACTGCCGGGCTAGCGCATGCACCCGGCAGTAATTCCGAGTTTGGTGTGCACCGAATCCCGTGATAGAAAATATTTTTTAATTTTCTATCATGGAGGCGTTCCTGGCAGTAATCAGCAGTTGGTATGTGCTGCATGGTTACTGTGCAGGTAGCATGTGAGCCCTTACTGCTAGGTCAATAAGTGGCAGTAAGGGATCAGGCCATAAATAGGCGCGTGCTAGTTTTAATTTCAGCTCACGTCCACTTCCTGGCCCATTAATAAAAGCCCTTTTTCCCAGCCATGGTAAAAAATGGCCCAGCATGTGCCCAAAACCCACGCCCACACTACCACAGGCCACTTTCTATAGTGGCTTAGTAAAAGAACCCCTCAATTATAGAATTACTCCTTATATGTAGGACATGTTGAAAGTTCTTGTGCAAATCTATGCCACCAGTCTCTAAAGTATACTTGCCTTTTGGGAAAATGGATTCTCTGGGGACTCAATTGGATGTTGTGTCTATCTTAGGCGTTCAGCCTGTTATCCTTGTGACATTGATTGCTGCAATAGTGCTAAATTCAGGTTAGAACTGGATTTTTAAACATTGTCATATATTGTTTTGTGGTGATTTGATGAGGATATTTCCAGATATGACTAAAGAAACCCAAAGGAGAAAGAATATTTTTTTTTTCCTATTGTGATCTGGGACACTTCAAATTGGTGCCCTTTTTGTTCTTTAAATGTCCATGTAAATGTGTTGTTAAATATAGATCTGTTAAATATGTCTTTTTTGAACTTGTCCAGTTGACTGCCTTCATCCATAGCAGGAAGACAGTGGGCCTCCCTGCAGTGGATCTTTCTGGTTCCTAGATTGTACTATATTATGCCTGACTATCCAGCTTATAATCGAACGAGAAAAACGCCCAAGTTCCGACCTAAATCGGGAGATGGGCGTTTATCTCACAAAAACGAATAACGCGGTATAATCAAAAGCCGAATTTGGGTCGCTTTCAACTGCACTCCGTCGCGGATGCGGACAAAGTGGACGGGGGCGTGTCGAAGGCGTGTCGAAGGCGGAACTCGGGCGTGGTTATCACCCGAACAGAGATGGGCGCCCTTCGCCGATAATGGATGCGTTTGTAGCTAGAATTTAGGGCACTTTTCCTGGACCCTGTTTTTTCACGAATAAGGCCCCAAAAAGTGCCCTAAATGACCAGATTACCCCCAGAGGGAATTGGGGATGACCTCCCCTGACTCCCCCAGTGGTCACTAACCCCCTCCCACCACAAAAAAATGATGTTTCACAACTTTTTATTTTCACCCTCAAATGTCATACCCTCCTCCCAGGCAGCAGTATGCAGGTCCCTGGAGCAGTTGTTAGGGGGTGCAGTGGACGTCAGGCAGGTGGACCCAGGCCCATCCCCCCTACCTGTTACAATTGTGCTGCTTAATGCTTATTAGTCGTCCAACCCCCCCAAACCCACTGTACCCACATGTAGGTGCCCCCCTTCACCCCTTAGGGCTATAGTAATGGTGTAGACTTGTGGGCAGTGGGTTTTGAGGGGGATTTGGGGGGGCTCAACACACAATGGAAGGGTGCTATGCACCTGGGAGCTCTTTTACCTGTTTTTTTGTTTTTGTAAAAGTGCCCCCTAGGGTGCCCGGTTGGTGTCCTGGCATGTGAGGGGGACCAGTGCACTACGAATCCTGGCCCCTCCCACGAACAAATGCCTTGGAGTTATTCGTTTTTGAGCTGGGCGCTTTCATTCTCCGTTATCGCTGAAAAGCAAAAACGCCCAGCTCACACATTGGCGAATAAAACATGGGCGTCTATTTTTTTCGTAAATACAGTTTGGTCCGCCCCTTCACGGACCCGTTCTCGGAGATTAACGCCCATGGAGATAGGCGTTTCTGTTCCATTATGCCCCTCCATGGGTCTCTTTTACTAAACAATGAATGGGCTTTGTCGGCATTGCCACCCCAGGAATCGCTAGCGTGGTTTAGTAAAATGGGCCTTATATAAATGCATCCATTTTCTTTTTTGATTTAGGATTTTTCTTTAGTATTTTCTTTTCACTATCTCTCTAAATTGTTAACCTGATTCTTTTTTTGGGGGGTGGGGGTCTCTCTTTTTTTATATTTTTTTCTCCTAAGGTTTATTTTCTTCTCACTTTCTGTACAAATGATTAATGCTTGATTACGCAAAATTTCATTTTTTTTGTTCAGAACTCTTTATTACTTTTAATATCTTACATGAACCAGTCAAGCCACAATCAACAACAGAGCATATATGTTTAGGAAAATTTAGGAATCTTAGGTTGTTCCTTCTTCCGTGGTTTTCTAGATTCTCAAGCTTACGAGCTTAAATATCTCTGTCCCTGACAACTGTTACGGCAAAGTTCTGTAGTTGTTTAATTTCACCTTCTAGAGACACAGTCTTATTTTCTTGCAATTCAAATTTACCCAACAGAAGCTGATAAGATTGTTTTAACTCCAAAACCTCTCCCCTAAAGGAGTTAGACACTTGAAGAAAAGTGGAGTTCAAACCTTGAATTGCGTGCCATAGACACTCCATAGTCACCACAGCTGGTCTCTTCAATCCACCATTCCCATTGGAAGCCATTCCTTGGTTAGAGATAGGAGAAGGCTGGAAACTTTGACTATTCCCTGATGTTCAAAACCCAGGAGACGACGTGGCGACGGGTCCTCCTCTTGCAGGGGAAACTAGTCCCACTTCAGGTGCTTCACCTTGCTGCATCTCCGTCAGCACAGAACTGCTTCCGGTTCGTTGGGGGGGGGGGGCTGCAACTGAGGGAGGACATAGTGAGCTCCCTCGATGCTGCGGTCCACGTCAACATCCGCGGATCCCATCGAGGCGGGTGTCAGGTCTCAGTGGCGTTTCTAGGATGGCTGAAACCCGGGGTGGATCACCGATGCGCTCCCCCCCCCCCCGGTGCAGTGCGACCCCCCACCCCCAGCCAAAGGACACCCCCCCCCCCCCGGGTGCATTTTTACCTGCTGGGGGGGGGGGGTGCCACACGCCTGTCGGCTTCGCTCGTTCCATGCTCCCTCTGCCCCGGAACAGGAAATAACCTGTTCCGTGGCAGAGGGAGCATGGAACGAGCGGAACCGACCGGCGCGCGGCACCCCCCTTGGTACGCCACTGTCAGGTCTTCCAGCGTTCAGACACCGAAACTCTCAAGAGTGGCCTGGCATGAGGGAGGGTTTCCAACCAGGCTCGCGGAGGAAGGAGCCTTAGTTTTCCCTTTTCTTTTCCCCATTTCCAGCACGGGGAAAGATTCCAAACTACTTGCTCACTCGCTAAGATTCAGTAGCACACTGAACACCTGCCTTCTCCAGAAGGCCATCTTGGATCTTATATGTTTATATTTATTAAAACTTGATATATGGCTAGGCTTTGTCAGAACACAGCATTATTATCTAGTATTACTCTGTGGGAAAATCCTTGTAACTTGTATATTACAATCCACATTTTTCTATTTTTCTAACATATTATTTTGTTCAGTTCCAACCCTTTCAAATTTGTACATTACACATATTAGATTCCAACAGTTATTCACGGACACAGCTGTATTGTCTTTCCAATTAGCAAAGATCAATTTCAAGGCAAGAGTAAGAAGAAAGGTCATAACAAAGGCCTTGTCTTTAGATAATTGAGTTTCCACACCCAAGGATTTCCAAATTATGATAAGTTAATCATTCTTGCCAGTCCAGGAAGTCACAAATATTGTTCCAGACCACTTGCCAATACTGTGTTAAATTAGGACAATATAAAAATAAGATGAGATAATGTGCTGGCACTGAACTGACAGGACCAAATTAGTCAATTTAGCCAATTTAACTAGGACCCATAAGGCCTTATGAGCTAAAAGGTAAAGGTAAATATTTAGCTGGAATGGTCAGCGTTTTTATGACTGCTAAAGGTGTTATTCTCAGATATTCAATGCCATTGAATATCTAGGATTGAACGGCTGGCTATCCCTTATCTGGTTACAGGTACACGAACTTAGGGGTCCTTTTACTAAGGTGTGCCAAAAAATGGCTGCACTGGTGTAGACGTGTGTATTGGAAGCACGGATGTCCATTTTTCAGCGCACCTTGAAAAAAGGCCTCTTTTTTGGCTGAAAATGGACATGCAGCAAAATTAAAATTGGCACACATCCATTTTGGGCCGGAGACCTTACCGCCACCCATTGACCTAGTGGTAAAGTCTCACATGGTAACCAGGCAGCAATGGTCTATGCGCATCCAATGCCAATTACTGCCTGGTTAGCGCCACGTGCCAGAAATTTAACGGCACACCTAATGAACGTGCGTAAAAAATGAAATTACCATCCAAGCCTCGCGGTAGCCGGGCGGTAGTTCAAAATTGATGTGTGTAGGACGCATGTACATGCCTACGTGGCTTAGTAAAAGGGCACCTTAGATTGTGAGTCCTCTAGCGACAGAGAAAGTACCTGCATATACCCCCAGATTCTATATAACATATGACGAGATGTGCGGGCCCAATTTACACACATCTTAATTGAGTAATGAGCCAATCAGCATTGATAATTAGCCAATAACAACCAATTATAACCACTAATTATCAATAATTCGAATTTACATGTGCTTCTTTTTAGGCGTATTCTAAAAATAGACACATGTAAATTCAAACGTGCATAGCTGAAAAGGGGGCACAGTCACGGGAGGAGTGTGGGCATGTATATAAGTACATAAGTATTGCCATACTGGGAAAGACCAAAGGTCCATCAAGCCCAGCATCCTGTTTCCAACAGTGGCCAATCCAGGTTACAAATACCTGGCAAGATCCCAAAAAAGTACAAAATATTTTATACTGCTTTCCCCAGAAATAGTGGATTTTTCCCAAGTCCATTTAATAATGGCCTATGGACTTTTCCTTTAGGAAGCCGTCCAAACCTTTTTTAAACTCCGCTAAGCTAACCGCCTTTACCACATTCTCTGGCAACGAATTCCAGAGTTTAATTACATGTTGAGTGAAGAAATACTTTCTCCGATTCGTTTTAAATTTACTACATTGTAGCTTCATCGCATGCCCCCTAGTCCTAGTATTTTTGGAAAGCGTAAACAGACGCTTCACATCTACCAGTTCAACTCCACTCATTATTTTATAGAACTCTGTCATATCTCCCCTTAGCCAACTTTTCTCCAAGCTGAAGAACCCTAGCCGCTTTAGCCTTTTCTCATAGAGAAGTCGTCCCATCCCCTTTATCATTTTCGTCGCCCTTCTCTGCACCTTTTCTAATTCCACTATGTCCTTTTTGAGATGCGGCGACCGGAATTGAACACAATATTCGAGGTGCGGTCGCACCATGGAGCGATACAAAGGCATTATAACATCCTCATTTTTGTTTTCCATTCCATGTTGGGGCCATTCCTCAAATCTAAGTGCATGCTTATAGAATTCAGGGGAACACATCTACATTTAGACATGGGTATTCATACCAGATTTTCAGTGGTGTAAATGGCTGTAGCTAAATGTAGGCACATTCCCTAGCCTATGCTCTATTCCATAAACTGCGCCTAACATTCGGCATGGTTTATAGAATAGCACTAAGCACTTTTTTGGGGCATGGCTATATTTTAGATGCCATGTACTGAATCTGGTCCATAATATTTACAGTGCTGCATACGTCTAGTAGCGCTATAGAAATGATTAGTAGTACTAGTAATAGTAGTTGTAAGTATGATATTCAGCACTTAACCACCTAAATGAAACTGGATAAAGATTGGACTGAGTTTTATGCAGTCCAATTCATCCAGTTAGCTTAGTCAGTTTAGTGCTGACTCCACCCTTGAACTTCCCACAAAATAGCCAAGTATAGCTTTAGTGGCTAGTGTTGATATCGACCTCTACGTTGATTGTATGATGGAAGCAGAGTGAGAGATCTGAGTGATATTAGCCCAAAAACAGGTCCAATGAACCATCTCCAACTGACCATTTAAATCCGTCTCTCAGACCTCCTCTACTCACACAGAAGGCCTCGCTTGTTTCCAGGAGAGCAGCAGTTTAACTGAGCAATCTTCAAGGTTCCATTCATCGGGCAGAGTCATAATGTCTATTTTACTTGTCTGCAGTGCATGTTTTAACTGTAACTTTGAAAATAGCAGGAAGTAGGTAAACCATACTTGTGTTGTAGCTCTGGAAATGTTTTCAGCTGGTTATCCAGAAGGTCATGGGAAAGAGTCCATATACTTTGGAGGACCAGACTGATCAATGGAATCTTTATTTTTTATTTGAAACAAGCCATTGTATCATAAAGGGAGCCGTAGCCTTCTCAACCTCCCCTCCCATACAGAGATCCATTTACCATCTTTGAGACCGCTTTCAGTACTACTACTACTACTACTATTTAGCATTTCTATAGCGCTACAAGGCGTACGCAACGCTGCACAAACATAGAAGACAGACAGTCCCTGCTCAAAGAGCTTACAATCTAATAGACAAAAAATAAATAAAGTAAGCAAATCAAATCAATTAATGTGAACAGGAAGGAAGAGAGGAGGGTAGGTGGAGGCGAGTGGTTACAAGTGGTTAAGAGTCAAAAGCAATGTTAAAGAGGTGGGCTTTCAGTCTAGATTTAAAGGTGGCCAAGGATGGGGCAAGACGTAGGGGCTCAGGAAGTTTATTCCAGGCGTAGGGTGCAGCGAGACAGAAGGCGCGAAGTCTGGAGCTACATTGGTCCCAAATTATGGAATAACCTCACATCCATCATCTGTAATCAACCCTCTCTCCTGATATTTAAACGAGCCTGAAGACCCACCTGTTCTCCTTGACCTTCCCGCTTCCACATGATGTTTGGGTTTTTAAATATTTTTTTAATTATTGTTTTTATGATACATTGTATGGGTTCTACTTACTCCAGAGCTTATATCAAATCTGATCATGTTATGATCACTGTTATCAAGTGGCCCCAGCACCATTACCTCCTGCATAAGATCTTTCGCTTCACTAAGGACTAGGTCTAGAATTGTTCCTCTTCTTATTGGCTCCTGAACCAGCTGCTCCATAAAGCAGTCCTTGATCCCATCAAGGAATTTCACCTCTCTAGCATGCCCTGATGTTACATTTATCCAGGCAATATCAGAATAATTGATATCACCCATTATTATTGTGTTCCCCAGTTTGTTAGCCTCCCTAGTTTATGATAACATTTCTACATCTGTCTCTTCATCCTGGCCCGGAGGATGGTAGAACACTCCTATCACTATCCTTTTCCCCTTCACACAGGGAAAACTATTCCTTAAACCCCTTTGCTAAGTGAGCAGAGTAATTTACCTATTTAATTCTAAGTTTGCCTTTCTTCAAATTTATAAACAATTTCCTACAAATTCTTACCAGTGAAGTTCTTTCCCTCTCTGGAAGTCTTCTTACAGCACCTCTTCTCCATTTCCTGTAATGCTCCATTTCCTGAATCCCAAACATGTGAGTAATCAGGGCACTCCACCTTAACCCTGGATATGAGTACCATGAAAGAACTAGGAAACTTGTCTTCCACATTTGTCACCAGGAGTTGAGGGTCACAGCAAGCCTGAATTTTCAAAATGTGAAAATGCTTATAGTTGCATTATATTGCTTTCTTACTCAGAGGTGCAATCAATAGTTTCTGTAATACTGGGGAAGTATTCGCTCATAGAAAAAGAAAACACTTCCTACCTTGCCTACCTAATCTACTGTAGAATACCTGAGACAGTCAGGCATATAGGTAGTATGTCTTCTAGAAAGGCATAGGCATACCTAGTTGTGGTTGGTTAGGATTAGACAGGGTAGCCTTGTTCTAGGCATTGATTTTTTTTTTATTAATTTTGTTTTGTAACCTATGATAGAATGTCTTAATGTAACAGGGGGTTAGGGGTTAAATAAAATATAAATTAAATACTTACCTGGGAGGCTCTGGAGGGTCCGGGAGCTGCTCCAGGGTGAGTGAACTGTGGCAGCTTTGGGGCCACGGTGAGGCTGCCAGGAGCGGCGGTTGTTTTTTTTATCCTTGGATTTGGGGCCGAGGGGAACGCTGCTTGAGGCAGCATTTTCATTTCCTGACTCCCGGGGACGATTCGGCAAGTCCCCGGGAGTGAAGATGCTTCCGGTGGGGTTTTGCAACCGGGGGACGGTTGGGCACGTCCCCGGTGTGAAAGGAATGCTTCGCCCCGTTTCGAGGCCGAATGGGGCTGGTGTTGGCTTTGGCGCTAGGCGCTAAAGTGAAGAGGAGCGGCAGGGGAAGAAAAGAAACGGGCGGGCGCGCTCCCGGTGGGGGCGCGCTACATGCGAATTGGGATCGCGTCTTCCCGTGTAGGCCGAAGCCAGGGCCTAAATTTTGGGCCCGGCCACGGAGGTTTTTTTGTTTTTCCTCCGTTTTTGAGGAGAGATCACCGGGACCTGGAATTTTGGTGGTCATCATGTGTGGGGGACTTAAGGATACAGGTAAGGGGGTATTTGGCCCCAAATTTTATTTTTTATATTATTTAAAATGTGGTAATAGGTGTAGAGGGGCGTAGATTCTGAACGGTTTAACGGATTTAAATTCTGTTTGCAGATTTGTGTTCAGGGGGGTTAGTTTAGGTAAATTAGGGGGGGGGGTGTAATTTTAAAATTGGGGTTTACGGGGTTAATTTAATAGGGGGACATTTTGGGGTGCTTCGGGGGGTTTAAATGTTCCGATTTTAATAATTTCGACGTATTATGTCCGGGAAGGGGTCTTCTAATTTTTGGATAGGTTTTTGGGGAGTTTTGGGTTTTCGGAGGAGTGTTATGGGGTAATGTTTGATTGTGGGGTAAGGAAAGGGTTAATTTGAATTCTAAAAATATAGGGATTATGGGGAAATTTATATTAGGCGGCATGGAAATTTTGAAGTTAATTGGGAAGAGTTTAGGGGTAAAAATTGTGGAAAATATATGTTTTTAATGATTCTTAATGGGGAAACAGTTGATTAAAATGGAGAATGGAATGTTTGGTAGGGGTTCCATGATGGACAGGTGGAGGAATTCCAAATCAAGTAGAGCACCTGATTGGTTGCCTGGACGGCGGAACGTCCAGGGAAGCTCCGTTGTCTAGGCAACGGCCGAGTGGGCAGTTGGGGAGAGAGCTTCTGAACACAGAGGGAGAAGGGTGTGTGTGGAATAGCTGTGCGAAGTGAAGGCCTACAAAGTATGGAAATTGTGTAAATGACAAAGTTTAGTGAAAAAGTGAGTTTTATGGTGGAATGAAAGTGATTGAGAGGAAAACAATAAAAATTTTATGTATGAAAATTGAAATGAAAGTTGAGATAGGGGTTAAGTCTTGAGTGACTGGGGAGTGTACATGGGAAATTGAGAAGAGCTGTACAGAAGAGTGGAGCTCTCTGTGAGAATAGAAAAAAAAGTCAATTAGCATAGGAAATTTAGTCTAGGGTATTTGATTAATTTATTTTTATTATCTAGAATGGCCAGTGTATAATTTAAGCCCTTCTATTAGGTCCAGAGAAAAAGTTAAGGAGTAAGGGTTTTCTCTTCAGTTACTTTGTTAAGGACAGGTTTAGGTGAAAGAAGAAAATCCTACAAGAAAATTCTTGACCATAAGAATACTGATAATATCAAGGGCCCCAACGTTTCAAGAAAGGTCAAAGAGCCAGCCAAGAACAAAGAAGACAACAGAGTGTGGTAAAGAAATTAAAGGAAAAGAGATAAAAAGAAAATAAACTTAAACATACTTACCGTTATATTGTATAGAGTGGAGTCCAGGACCTGAAAAACAAAAGTGAAGAAAAGTATCAATTCTTTGAGAAAAGAGAAAGTGAAATAGACTTGCAAATAGATAAGAGACAAAGGAGAAACAAACGTTTGAATACTTATCTGATGTTTATAAAATGATGTTTTGTAACGAATAGAAGAGACGATAACCTAGAAAATAGAAATTAAAGTAGTTATTTTAGGAATATATATATATATTTGTTTATCTGACAAATAAATTGTTAAATATTAAAGTTTATTGAGGGCTGGTTATTTGGTTTAGAAATTGTTGTACCTTATATTTTCCCTTGTTCTATCCTTATTTCCCTAAATTACCTCTTTTCCTATAATCTTTCCTATATTTTGGTGTGGACGCCATCCTTTGGGAGTCAGACAGCCCGGATACAGGTCACCGACTACAGTTCGAGAGAAATTTTATTTGGAAATTGGGCGTGGTCTGCTCCTGAGGGGCGGAGTCCATGACAAATTGGCGTAGTCGGCAGGATTACTAGCTTTGGGCGGGTTAACAATTGTTAAATTTAACAAAATTTGGTTTGTAAGAGTAAGAATTTACTAAATAATATAATCTCTTGTGAACAGTCTGATTTTGGTGGTGTCAGTACTGTGGTTGTGGTCTGGGTTTGGTGTTGTTTGCGGCCTTGCCTCTGTAGCAACACTCTCACCTGAAGCAGCATGGAGAACGAAAGCGGTGACGTGAGAAGTCGGGTTCCACAGATTGTCACACATACGGTGATAATACCTCAGGACAGAACAGTTCCAGATTTCTCGGGTTTTAGAAGAAGCCCTGAAGATCTCGGGGTAGAAGAATGGATAGACCGGATGAAGTCGAGGTTAAGGATTCTAAGAGTGCCAGAAGAGGACCAGGTGGAAGTGGTGCGGGACCATCTCAAGGGCATAGCGCTGGATACCGTGAAATATACGTTACCACGAGATTGTGCAGTAGAGGAGATCTACAAGTTTCTCAGACAAGTGTATGGAGACAGAGCGGCAATTGGGCTGAGAATACAGGAGTTTTACAATCTTCGTCAAGGAGATAGGGAAAGCATACGGGTCTTTGCATACAAATTGCAAGAAAAGTTAGAGGCAATTATGAAGAGAGACAGAGGGAGGATCGGCAATGCCGAAGAAACTCTGAAAGAGCAATTCGTGTTGGGGTTAAAAGATGAAATGCTACGCCGTGAAGTGTCAAAAAGAAGTGAAGATGATGCTCATATGTCCTTTGCAGATCTTATGCAGAGCGCCATACGCTGGGCCGGAGAGGAGAAAGGATTAATCACGTGTGAGTCTGCACCTAGGAGAATTCTCCAAAGACCTAGGGAGAACGAAGAAGAAGTGGGGAGAGGAGAAAATAGAGAAACCACTATGATGATGAATATGATGCAACAGATGACGAACATGTTTTCGCGACTATGTGAGCGACAGGAAGAACAGGGGGACAGGAGAAGAAGAGATACTACTAGATACTCGTATAACCAAGGAGAGTATTCCGGCTCAAGTCAGAGGGTGAGACCTACTAGAACGAATTTTGATGATGTCATCTGTTATCGCTGTCAAGAACCAGGACACATCGCTCGCTACTGTCGCAGTGAGAGAATTGACAGGACCAAACAGGAAGAGAGACCTAGGAATGCTGAAATTCCTGGGACCAGTGGAACGTCCATGAGAGGAAATAATCAGGCAGAGTCAAACACTAATAAAGGTGAAAACCTTAAACCTAATGTAAGGATGCAGAAACAACTAAATGGGGAGCAAAGTCAAGAAGAAAAACTTTTTGGAGAGCGGGCTATCGGGTCTAGTCCACTTCTGAAGATAAAAATTGAAGGTGTGGAAACGCTGTGTACAGTTGACACAGGTTCCAACGTGTCCACCGTGTTAGCAAGTTTTTTCTACAAAAACTTCCCGGACACAAGATGCCTCAAAGATGCAAGCCAACTTACATTAGTGGCTGTCAATGGAACAGAGTTACCTGTACTAGGATACATCGACGCCGATGTACAGTGTTTAGGGCAGCTGATACCAAAGAGATGTGTGTTTATAGTAAAAGATAATTTCTTGGAAGGACATGTTGAAGAAAACTCAGTACAAGGAATTTTAGGGATGAACGTACTTCAACATTTGGAGGGGCTGTTTAAGGACCTATCCTGTTTTGTGATGGAACCTGTGAAAATATCGAGAATTCTTTCAAAGATTTCCCAGAACAGAACAAAACAGGTTAAAGAAATTGTGGGTTTAGTAAAACTCCAAGGGCGTGTGGGACAAATTTTACCGGCAATGTCGGAGAGAATATTACTGGGAAAATGCCAGCAAATCAGAGGAGTCTCAGGACCGTTGTTAGTCTCAGCTTCGGGAAAGAATAATTTACCAGCGAGAGTATTAGTGGCTAATACATTGGTAACTCAAAATAAAGGAAATGTATTAGTTCGTATGGTAAACATCGGAGTCCAAGATGTAATTATACCAAGTAAATCACAAATAGCTGAGGTACAGGTACCTGAAATGATTTCATCTGAAATGAATCGGGAAATTCAGGAAGAGATGGGACATAATTGGGAAGATCAGATTCCGAATGTGAAGGTGGACTGGAGTAATTTGAACATGGAACAAGCTGATAAATTAAAGAAACTGCTATGGAAACATAGAACAGTGTTTTCGACGAACGATAGTGATATCGGGTTTACAAATTTGGTGACACACCCTATCAACACAGGAACATCTAATCCAATACGTCAACCATTTAGGCGGGTATCGCCTCACATTTTTGATTTGTTCAAGAGTCATGTGCAAGATCTGGTGCAACAAGGGATATTGAGAAGAAGCCAAAGTCCATGGGCATCTCCAGCTGTGGTAATTAAAAAGAAGGATGGAAGCATCAGGTTCTGTTGCGACTACAGAAAACTTAATGCCATCACTATAAGGGATGCCTATCCTCTACCGAGGATAGACGAATCGTTGGATGCACTGGGATCATCACAGTGGTTCACATCCCTAGACATGACATCTGGATACTTCCAGATGGGAATGAGGCCTCAAGACATTGAAAAGACAGCGGTGACTACCCCGTTTGGACTATATGAGTGGACCAGGATGCCTTTCGGGTTGTGCAATGCCCCAGCGTCATTTCAGCGATTAATGGAGACAATCTTGAGCGATTATGTTTTTAATGTCCTCCTGCTGTACCTGGATGATATTTTAATCTACTCGCCGACTTTTGACCAACATCTGGAGCGGTTGGAAAAAGTTCTGATAAGAATGAAAGGGCATGGGCTTAAAATCAAGCCGTCTAAGTGTAGATTTGCTTGTAGGGAAGTTAAATACTTAGGATACATTGTTTCGCAACAAGGGGTATCCACAGACCCTGAAAAAGTAAAAGCGTTACAGGAATGGAAGATCCCGTCAAATAAAACAGAAGTTCGGAGTTTCCTTGGATTTGCGAGCTTTTACCGAAGATTTATAAAGAACTTTTCACAGATAGCAGCTCCTCTACATTTGATTACCGGGAAAAATGTGGCCGAGGGAAATAAATTCGTTTGGACAGAGGCTTGCCAAAGTGCGTTTGAAGAGCTGAAAGAGAGAATGTCATCGGCTCCAGTGCTGTCATATCCAGTATTCACAGAAAAATTCATACTGACTACTGATGCCAGTTACAAAGGCTGGGGGCAGTACTTAGTCAAATCCAAGAGGGCGAAGAGAGGGTGATCGCGTATGCCAGCCGAGGGCTGAGGAGATCAGAAAGGAATTCGAATAACTATTCGGCCTTTAAGCTTGAATTATTGGCGTTGAAGTGGGCCTGCACGGAGAAATTTCGAGAATACCTCATCTATAAGAAGTTTGTAGTACGAACGGACCATAATCCGCTGAAATATCTTGATACAGCGAACCTTCAAGCAGTGGAACAGCGATGGTTAGCTCAGTTGGCGGAACTAGAGTTTAGTGTGGAGTACAAGACCGGCAGAAGCAATACTGTGGCAGATGCATTATCCAGACTGTCAAATAATGAAGAGCCTGAGTTGAGCGATCCAGATGAGGAGAAAGATTTCCTGAAATTTCTGTGTAAAGGAGTGAGAGTGAATGCTAAAAAGAGAAAATCTGTCCAGAAGAAAAAGTACACCTGTGGTACATTACAGTGTGCTGAACATCAGTCCGAGATAGTGAAAAAGCAAAAGTCGGATGATACTATTCGAGAGGTGATGAGGTGGCTGAAAGAAAATCGGCTACCAAGTTTAGAAGAACTTGATACTCTGGATAAGAAACTTCTGTGGAAACACAGAGAACGTCTGCAGATAAGGGAAGGAGTATTATACAGGGTCTATGAGGACTGTAGGTTTGGCAGCGAAGAATTACAGGTGGTGGTACCAAAGGAATTGAGAGAGGAAATATTAAAACAATTCCATGATGATAGAGGTCATTTTGCCACTGAAACGACATTTAAGAATCTCCGAAAGGAACATTTTTGGACCAAAATGAAGAGAGATGTGGAAGAATGGATTAACAGTTGCAAAAGATGCTGTTTTTCAAAGAAATTATTCCCGGCTGAGAAAACGGAATTGAGTTGTTTTAATGTTGTAAAACCGCACGAAGTGTTGGCAGTGGATTACACGGTATTAGACAGGGACAGCAGAGGATATGAAAACGTTTTCGTGATGACGGATATGTTTTCAAGGTTTACTATCGCTGTCCCCGCGAGAAACCAAACAGCAAAGACAACCGCGAGGATCCTGGTCACTCATTGGTTTTCAATGTACGGAGTACCTGATAAGTTGCACTCCGATCAAGGAACTGTGTTTGAGTCCAAAGTCATAAAAGAACTCTGTCTCTTATATGGAGTAAAGAAGACCCGTACCACACCTTACCATCCGCAGGGAAACGGGAGGTGTGAGAGATACAATCGGACATTTCACCAGATATTACGCGCTTTTCCACCTGGAAAGAAAAGGTACTGGTCCAAATACTTGCCTGAGATTAACCAGATCTACAATAGTTCCATACATAATGCTACTGGATTTACTCCAGCGTTTCTTTTCTTGGGAAAAGAAAATTTGATGCCACATCAGGATTTAGTGAGACAAGAAGAAGAATGTTGGAAAACAGGACAAGTTAATTCCTTGGAAGATTGGATAGTGCAACACCAGTCAAAATTAGATCTGGCGAGAGATCTGGCCCGAAGAGCTTCTGAGGAACAAAATGAAAAACTAAGAAGCCAATATAATAAGAAGTCGAGGGCTGAAGTTCTTCGGGAGGGGGATTGGGTGTTGCTGCAGAGGCGAGGTTTTCGTGGTCGGCACAAGATTCAGGACACATGGGAGGAGGAGCCATACCAAATAGTACAAATTTGGGGTGATACTTCCAATGTATTAAGAATAAAAAATTCAATGGAAGAAAAAGTAATTAATAGGAATTTAGTAAAGAAATATTATATGTGCAGGGAAGGAATTGAAGAGACTCAAATTGAGAGTTCTCAAATGGTGAAGTCAGACTGCTCAAGGAGAGTAAAAAAGGTAATAGATGAAGGATATTTGGTTTACACAGAATTTAGGATTAATCCTGTGAGTGAATCTACAATAGAAGAAAATGTTGATAACATCCGAATGTCAAAACGTAGTACCAAAGGAAAATGTTCAACATATTTACAAGAAAATTTTGTATTTAAATGAAAAGTAGGACTTAAGGAAAAAATAAATTACAGTTGAAGTTGGTTTTGTTATTTTAAAGAACAGTTTAAGAATTTGAAAGTAATTGTCATAAATTTTGGAAAATTTATGAAATGTTTTGGAAATGTAGTGTTAAAGTTTAATGGTATACCTTGCAAGATGAAAATATTTGTAATGTTGTTTAAAGAGTTATATAAGAGGAAAAATATGAGTAAGATATAGAATAGGATTGAATAGAGTTGAATATATAAGGATGACTGAAGGTGGTTAAGAAGAAAATGGGGATTTGGGTTGAGGGTGATTATAGGAGGTGATGTTATAAGATTCATGAAAGTTTGTGTGGTGGAGTGTGATTGTAAAGAATAATATAGTAATATTGGGGACAATATTGATTTTCAGTCCGGGCGAATGTAACAGGGGGTTAGGGGTTAAATAAAATATAAATTAAATACTTACCTGGGAGGCTCTGGAGGGTCCGGTAGCTGCTCCAGGGTGAGTGAACTGTGGCAGCTTTGGGGCCACGGTGAGGCTGCCAGGAGCGGCGGTTGTTTTTTTTATCCTTGGATTTGGGGCCGAGGGGAACGCTGCTTGAGGCAGCATTTTCATTTCCTGACTCCCGGGGACGATTCGGCAAGTCCCCGGGAGTGAAGATGCTTCCGGTGGGGTTTTGCAACCGGGGGACGGTTGGGCACGTCCCCGGTGTGAAAGGAATGCTTCGCCCCGTTTCGAGGCCGAATGGGGCTGGTGTTGGCTTTGGCGCTAGGCGCTAAAGTGAAGAGGAGCGGCAGGGGAAGAAAAGAAACGGGCGGGCGCGCTCCCGGTGGGGGCGCGCTACATGCGAATTGGGATCGCGTCTTCCCGTGTAGGCCGAAGCCGGGGCCTAAATTTTGGGCCCGGCCACGGAGGTTTTTTTGTTTTTCCTCCGTTTTTGAGGAGAGATCACCGGGACCTGGAATTTTGGTGGTCATCATGTGTGGGGGACTTAAGGATACAGGTAAGGGGGTATTTGGCCCCAAATTTTATTTTTTATATTATTTAAAATGTGGTAATAGGTGTAGAGGGGCGTAGATTCTGAACGGTTTAACGGATTTAAATTCTGTTTGCAGATTTGTGTTCAGGGGGGTTAGTTTAGGTAAATTAGGGGGGGGGGGTGTAATTTTAAAATTGGGGTTTACGGGGTTAATTTAATAGGGGGACATTTTTTGGGGTGCTTCGGGGGGTTTAAATGTTCCGATTTTAATAATTTCGATGTATTATGTCCGGGAAGGTGTCTTCTAATTTTTGGATAGGTTTTTGGGGAGTTTTGGGTTTTCGGAGGAGTGTTATGGGGTAATGTTTGATTGTGGGGTAAGGAAAGGGTTAATTTGAATTCTAAAAATATAGGGATTATGGGGAAATTTATATTAGGCGGCATGGAAATTTTGAAGTTAATTGGGAAGAGTTTAGGGGTAAAAATTGGGGAAAATATATGTTTTTAATGATTCTTAATGGGGAAACAGTTGATTAAAATGGAGAATGGAATGTTTGGTAGGGGTTCCATGATGGACAGGTGGAGGAATTCCAAATCAAGTAGAGCACCTGATTGGTTGCCTGGACGGCGGAACGTCCAGGGAAGCTCCGTTGTCTAGGCAACGGCCGAGTGGGCAGTTGGGGAGAGAGCTTCTGAACACAGAGGGAGAAGGGTGTGTGTGAAATAGCTGTGCGAAGTGAAGGCCTACAAAGTATGGAAATTGTGTAAATGACAAAGTTTAGTGAAAAAGTGAGTTTTATGGTGGAATGAAAGTGATTGAGAGGAAAACAATAAAAATTTTATGTATGAAAATTGAAATGAAAGTTGAGATAGGGGTTAAGTCTTGAGTGACTGGGGAGTGTACATGGGAAATTGAGAAGAGCTGTACAGAAGAGTGGAGCTCTCTGTGAGAATAGAAAAAAAAGTCAATTAGCATAGGAAATTTAGTCTAGGGTATTTGATTAATTTATTTTTATTATCTAGAATGGCCAGTGTATAATTTAAGCCCTTCTATTAGGTCCAGAGAAAAAGTTAAGGAGTAAGGGTTTTCTCTTCAGTTACTTTGTTAAGGACAGGTTTAGGTGAAAGAAGAAAATCCTACAAGAAAATTCTTGACCATAAGAATACTGATCATATCAAGGGCCCCAACGTTTCAAGAAAGGTCAAAGAGCCAGCCAAGAACAAAGAAGACAACAGAGTGTGGTAAAGAAATTAAAGGAAAAGAGATAAAAAGAAAATAAACTTAAACATACTTACCGTTATATTGTATAGAGTGGAGTCCAGGACCTGAAAAACAAAAGTGAAGAAAAGTATCAATTCTTTGAGAAAAGAGAAAGTGAAATAGACTTGCAAATAGATAAGAGACAAAGGAGAAACAAACGTTTGAATACTTATCTGATGTTTATAAAATGATGTTTTGTAACGAATAGAAGAGACGATAACCTAGAAAATAGAAATTAAAGTAGTTATTTTAGGAATATATATATATATTTGTTTATCTGACAAATAAATTGTTAAATATTAAAGTTTATTGAGGGCTGGTTATTTGGTTTAGAAATTGTTGTACCTTATATTTTCCCTTGTTCTATCCTTATTTCCCTAAATTACCTCTTTTCCTATAATCTTTCCTATATTTTGGTGTGGACGCCGTCCTTTGGGAGTCAGACAGCCCGGATACAGGTCACCGACTACAGTTCGAGAGAAATTTTATTTGGAAATTGGGCGTGGTCTGCTCCTGAGGGGCGGAGTCCATGACATTAACATTTATGAAAATATGCTATAAGAAAATTCTTACAGTTATAAAAATGACTTGATACCAACCTACTTACATGTATTGATTTATTTAAGAATGCATAGAAGAGATCATTTTCAAAGTTCGGCAGGTGGAACAATCAGTGGGTATTTTATCCATTAACTTTGCATCAATTTTCAAAAGGAAACATTTTCCCTTTAAAAATTCCTTGGGCAAAATTATGTATACATTGGTATCTGTTTTTCTAGTATTTAGGAGTGGCAGTAATTCACTACCTAGTGGTAGAACCGAGATATGCAAGTAGGAAGTTATATTATGCACTCTGGATGTTTAATATTTATTCACATAATGTAATGAATTAATCTGAGTCCAGTCTCCTAATAAATATATGTGCTACCATAAAATACATAGTTTTAGAAACAACAGACAAGTTTATTCACATGAACAAAGCACTATTTGTAAGCATAATGTGCAAACAAATGAACATAGAAATACCTAGGCTATGAACATTTAGTATATCCCAGAATAACAGTAAACTATCAGTTCTTTATAATGTTGTACTGAACTAAACAGGTATTAGCTAGAACAAGCACACATAGCACCCTATGGCACACAGGGACCCTTTTACTAAGCCGCGGTAGGCTCTACACTCATGTAGCATGTGCCCAAATGAGACTACCACCAGGCCAGCACGCCCCCTAGTGGTAGTTTCAGATTTGGTGTGCACCCAGAACGCCTGGATGAATTATTTATTTCCTCCTACGCATGCTGTTTCTGGTGGTAATTGGCAGTTGGCGCGTGTCGATCGGCCACGTTAACGGCTCAGGCCAGTTGTAGACACATGCTGGTTTCAGTTTTACTGCATGCCCTTTTCCTGTCACATTAAATAAAAGACCTTTTTTGCAGACACAGTAAAAACTGGCCTAGCACACACCTAATACATGTGCCTACACTGCCGCAGGCCACTTTTTACCACGGCTTAGTAAAAGGGCCCCACAATTAGGCCACCTCTTCATTACCCAGGGAAAGTAATTACAGAGCTTGACTTATGACCTTCATGATAAGTCTGCCCTCGGGGAACATCTGGACTGCAAACAGTATATGATGTTCCAACGAAGATCAGTGAGGTTTTGTTGTGTTGACAGTTAAGATGAAATCAGGTCAGATGTTGTTATTGATGGGCTGAATTGATGCCTTTTATATCATTCTGATAACAGCACTGTTGCCAATGTTTTGATAACATCATGCTAGATGATTGGCTGTATCCTGTACGTTATGATTTGAAAAACCACAAGAATGTCTTTTGATGTCACTCTTGATGCTTTATTTATTTATTTATTTATTTTTGGAACTTGGGCTCTGAGAGATTAGAGGTTGACGTTTTGATGTTATTCTTGATGCTTTCTATGAATTCTGGCTCCAAACTGTCATGGGGCAATGTTACCATGAGCCTTACATATTTTATAGTCTTGCACCAGAAGATTGCTCAACAGAGACGGGCATAAAAAAAAAATCTTTGTCAGCAGAGTTCTAATTGTAGCAAAGGTCTCTAATGACATGTATCCATAGTACTACAGGTATACTCAGTCAACTTCTGTAATGTACTAGTTATAGTGGTAGGGGTCTTACCCCTACAAGTGGATACTCTTTCTGTTAATAATGATACATATGATACTGAAATGCACAACTATGAACATTAGAAATGCACATTTCATAGCATATATTCAGATTGTCAGTGTAGTAAATTGATTTAATGCACTTTAACCTACAAAGCTAAGTCAGTTGTGCATTATAAATTGAATTAAAACAAATGTCTGAAATGATTTGAAAAGAATCCCAAAACTGGGGAGAAAATCTCAAACAAACTAAAAACAAACCAAAAATATTTGCCTTTGCACATCACCATTGAGCATCTTTGCTTCATCCTTACCTACCTTCTTATGCTGCTGTGGTGCTCCCTATGAGTGCTTTCACTTGGGAATAGAGTGGGCAATTTTCATGCAGACCTTGAATAAATGGTTTTTGAAAATTATCTTCTTAGTGCTCTATAACAAGGTATTTTACATCAATTCTGTTCCAGAAAGACTTTACTGCAGTCGACGCAGAAAGCTACTCAGTACAGTCACGTGAATGCACATTTCCTAACACAAATGAAAGGCTTAATTATCCCACACTGATGTAGTAACATGTAAATCTGAAGCATGCATAACTTGCATAGTAACTAGGGATAGGAGACCAGATGAATGCACATATAGTTTGTGTACTAAAGACCAATTTAAAATGCTGTGATTTATACTGCAAGCAGCTGCTGGCTGTAATGCTCAGTTGTTACATTTTCTTCTAACACATGCAAATATGCTTCAGAAATTACACACACAACACACACAGCAGATACAATATACCTTTTATTGCAAACAGAAGAAGTAATCAGGTGCAGGAAATGTTCACACAGCAATCACCAATTAACAATAAGACAGGTTAGAGAACAGCAGGCACTCCAAATCCACACCGATGCAGGTTTCACCACCTTTTGAGGTGGCATTAAATGCCCTGTGTTATCTGTTGCATTTACAATGTGTGGCACTGTATCAAAAATTAAGTATAAGGTGCAGTCCCTTCGCAGCACCTGCCTCATTCCCTGTCCCATGCTATATTTGTCAGTTAGTGCAGGAATTAGTGCAAGCTAAGAATCAAGTGCTGATTAAATAATTCCAATTTTAAGTGTTTAACACTTGTTAGGAAAAGGTGCTATATCTATGTTCAGTTAAGGTTTTTTAGACCAAAAAAAGGGGCTGATCTACAGAAAAGCCCCATTTTAAAACTGCCGTAGGCCCCTCTACAAGATAAAGGTGCAGTACTGGAGCCAGAGCTGAAGTTGGTTAACTGACGAATGTACAGGGTTTCATTTCTAAAATCCCCACATCTACATCCTGTGGCTTCTTCTTCCCAAGGAGATTGAAGAAAGCAGGAGACTGGGTGTTCCTATCTAGTCCATTACATGGGCTGAAGCCAATAGGTGGAGCTTTCAAGCAGTAGGTGGCGCTTGTGCCATTTTAGTTCACCCAAACCAATAGCAAATGCTATTGAAAACAATAGCCAAAGAGTATTAGAAATAAGGGACTGCCTATGCGTGGTCAATCTGTAAAAAAAAAGTCAAACGCTGTTCCAGTTGGATAGGCAGTGCCTTAAAAGGTGGAGGACAAAATTTGTTTGTGTTTTTTTTTTTTACTTATTTGACAGCTTTTTAATTTATTTGAAAGCTTCCCATATCTAGATATAAATATCATGAAATAAAAATGGAATATCACTAAAACAGCTTCAAAAATTATTGTAGCTGGTAGAAACAGCATTTATAAACTTTGTATTTTGTGCTAATTTTTCTACACTGTTCTATACAATATAGATGGCCAAATTTCAGTGAGGATATCCTGTTTCCTGATGAGTTCATCTTAACTGTTGTTGTAATTTGCCTTGGGAAGCCTGGTGTTATAAAAATGGAATAGACTGAAATTAAATGCAAGTAAACTTGGAATCACATCTTCACCTCATCTCTTTTGTAGAAATTTTCATTTTAAATACACATTTTAGATTAATCTGTTGTTTGAGCACCTTTCTGGGACAAGTGGTTTTATAAGTCAAAGTAATAAAAATAAATATTTTGTTTCATACATATCTCTCATTTGTTGAAATATAACTAAATGGGCTATAAGGCCCTTATGCAGTCCTTTGATTTTCTTATATTTTGTTCTTGTGATGGCTTATGCTATGCCAAAACTGGAAATACAGTGAGACAAAAAAAATAGAATTCAGTAACATCCAAAACTTATTTTTATGTTGTAGTCATCTTTATTAAAAGCAAATCAATGTTCCTTGATAAGCTTCATACAGAGCAAGAAAAATCAGTGAACCATCCAAAATGGCACAATATAAACTTTTACAGAGAACATACCCCAAGAACCCTTCCCCTCCCATACTTCCCTCGTTCCCTATAAGCCCACCTGACTGTTCCACCCTCCAAAATAACACAACAGATGTACAGATTAGTAGGACCCAAAGCAGTACAAAACAAGTAAAGTCATAAACAATACAGCTTAAACCAAATTGTTTAACCACCCTTAGGTTTTGCTTTTGGTATTAACAACCAATACCATGTGCATGTAAGGTCTTTATAAACAAATTTAAACAATCTATGTTTAAGGCATATGCCCTAAATATGTAATACTTGGTAGCAATAATGAAACAGTGATGGAATCATAGGCGCCCAGTATAAGAGGCTTGGGGAGGCTAAGCCTCCCCAGCCGCCCACAGCAGTCTCATTCTTCGACATGACGCCAGCCCGACACGCCATCTTTCTTTATCTTTTCCATTCTTCTAGACCCGTCCGTCCTCTCTGCAGTGTTCTGAGTGCTGCCGGCAGACTCACCATCACCTGAGCGCCATGCCCAGTTCTGGGGCGCCACATCCCTCCTCCTCTTGCCTAGATGACGCGGGCCGGGGATCCCGGATGGGGACAGTCAGAGCTCGCATGGGGAAGGGGCGAGGTGGATCCGAAGCCTCGGAGGGTTGACTGACGCTGACGAATCGGGTGGGATATTCATGATGTGCAGGCTCTCAGCCAGTCAGCCTTCCCTACGCGAAAGCGATGCAGCTTCCTGTTCCGCATGGGAGGGGCCGTCAAAGTAGGGAAGGGAAGGCTCAGCGCTCAAGGCTGGTTACAGTGGTTGTCTGAGGTGTTCCCACTTCCTTCCCAGACCCAGACCATAATAATTCAAGAAGAGGAAATTGTGGCACGCAGTGCACGTTGGATTTCAGGAGAGGTAGGTGCTGACTCTGAAGGTTTAAGTCAAAATAAAAAAATAAATATTTTGTTTCATGCAGATCTCTTTTGTTTAAACATAACTAAATGGGCTATAAGCCCCAAATGCTTTTGGTTCCTATATTTTGTTTGTGATGACTTATACTGTGCCAAAATTGAAATTTGAAAACTATTATTTCTATCTGGTCGTTAATAAAAGGAGCTCATTGTGAATTTCCACCCTAAAAGGATGTTTTGTGGCTGTACATGACATGAGAATTGTGATATGATCCCTTGTTTCATATTGTTGACGGTCTGTGATGTTGTCCATTTGGGTGGTATATGGTGTATTAGGGTCTGTCCAGTGTAATATTTATGGTACAGTAAGGTTCTGAGTGTGTTTTTGCACAACGTTGTGCATAGTATTTTGCAGTTAAGCGATTGTGGATAGTATATGCTTTGAGCAACCACTTTATTCTTTGACATATGATACATATCTAATATCTAAATTTAATAAAAGGTATTAATTGTGACTATTTTATTTTTAATTATTTTTTTCTGTGTGTTGTCAGACAATTATGACTGTAAGCTCCGCCCCTGGCCCCACCCCTAACCCCACCTCCTTTAGCCTCCCCAAACATTTGGGCCACCGACCGCCTATGGATGGAATATTCTCATAGCAGGCAACAAACAGATTTATTTTCTACCGAAAATAATTAATTCTGTATGAATTTTGGTGGCTAATACTGTGCTGCTTGCTATTTTGTATTTTGGCAGTGTATTGTTTGCCTGCATAATAAAATCAGACTAGCAATTATTTTTCTGCCACAGCTTTAATTAACAAAAGCACATGATTTCCTACTGGATCATATTCGTACATGTGACGTGACAAAACTGGGAAGACAGTTCTGTTTGAGAAGCTTGTTAACACAGACTGCACTATTTCAAAACAAGAAACTCGAGAAAGGGAAATTGCTAGGCTAGCTGGATTGGAGACTTACAGGCATATTTTCAAAGCACTTAGCCTTCCAAAGTTCCATAGGTTTCTATGGAACTTTGGAAGGCTAAGTGCTTTGAAAATACACCTGATAGCTTCTAAAAACTTTTTCACACTTCATAAAAATTTGAATAACATCTGTGGAGGGATAAATTAGGCCATCTTTACTTTTCTGTTTTATCAATGAACACAGTTCGCTGCCACTATCACCACTCAAAGCGTTTATGTAGGGTTCACAATATAGAGATGTTTTCAACTTAAAAACAACAAATCCAGCAATATATACAACTATTTTTTCTGAATGCATGGCCAGATGATCAGGTCTTGGGATATAGGTGTAATCATGGTCTGGTATTACACTTTCAACAGGATCAATGAGACTGTGTCTACTGGTAGAACTGTCAAGGACTGAGGCTGAGGGTGTTACTTTGGCTATGTAATTGCTTTATACATTTAAAACGGGAACAGTTTCCAGAGGCAAGCAATTACCTCAGAGAATATCTTGCAGATCATTATGCACAAGCATTTTTCTATAATCAGCAATGAACCACCTAGCTGATGGGTTGCTGTTACTGCCCCAGAGACACTGAATTTTTCCAAAAAATAACTCCAAATGATCTTGGCTTACTTTAAAGGCACACAGGAATTTCATTTGATATTCAGGTTTACCAATCAGCAAGTCATAGAGTATCAGCAAACTGTCAATGCTGCTTTCCCTTAGACATCATTATTCCCAGGACACATCTATATACATTATTTGATATGTCTCTTATAAATAGTAGTAATAAACAATATTAAGTGCAATATTAAATGCACTAGAACATATCAAGTGAAATCAAACTCAAATATATCATCACAATGGAAAGCAGACTGTGGAGTACCTCAAAGATCATCACTATCACCGATCCTCTTCAACCTAATGATGACCCCATTAGCAAAGTCCTTATCCAACCAAGGCCTTAACCCTTTCATCTATGCAGACGATGTCACAATATACATTGCTTATAAACATGAACTGACAGAAATCACCAACGAAATCAAACTCAGCTTGAACATCATGGACTCATGGGCAAATGCATTTCAACTAAAACTCAATAAAGAAAAAGCACACTGTCTCAACCTCTTATCCCAATACAGCGCGGACAACCCCACAAGTATAAACACCCCAGATTACATCCTCCCTATCTCAGACAGCCTGAAAATCCTCGGCATTACAATGGACTGTAACCTTACACTAGATAGCCAAGTGAAATCCACAACAGAGAAAATGTTCCATTCAATGTGGAAACTCAAACGCGTTAAACCATTCTTCCCGAGGGAAACATTTCGCAACTTGATACAATCAATGGTACTAAGCCACGTAGACTACTGCAATGAAATTTATGCAGGATGCAAAGAACAAACCTTAAAGAAACTTCAGACCGCTCAAAACACGGCAGCCAGGCTTATATTTGGAAAAACGCAATTTGAAAGCGCAAAACCCCTCCGTGAAAAACTGCACTGGCTCCCAATCAAAGAATGTATTGCTTTCAAAATCTACATCCTGGTTCATAATAATCATCTTTGGTGAAGCCCTGGGATGCATGACAGACCTCATAGACCTACCAATCAGAAACATATCTGAATCAACACGAACATATCTAAATCTCCACTACACAAGCTGCAAAGGGCTTAAATACAAATCAACTTACGTATCCAGTTTTTCCTACATAAGTACACAACTGTGGAACGCATTACCAAAAGCCTTGAAAACAATGTATAACCACCTAAACTTCCGGAAATCACTAAAAACCAACCTGTTTAAAAAGGCATACCCTACTGATCCAACTTAAATGCCTGAACTCTGCAACACAATGAAACCAAAGTACGTAATGGACATAACGCAACTCTTCCGCTCTATGATTCCCTAATGTGTCTGTTCCACTTGAACCTTATCTTACCACAACATCACTTTGTATTTGTTCATACCGGAATCGGCGAATGCCTCTCCAGTACTATGTAAGCCACATTAAGCCTGCAAATAGATGGGAAAATGTGGGATACAAATGTAACAAATAAATAAATAAATTGTATAATATACAACGGCATTCCACAAAAGAAAAGGAGCAAGTTCCCACAAACCATCTTTCTCTTTTGATCTAGGCACAGGAAAAAAAAAGATTTTAAATGTTCCCAGGTTTCAATCTAATTCATGTTTAATGTTGGATATAAATGTCATTAATATGTAAATAAATAGATAAAAACTCTAAATGTTGAGCACTTGATTCTCATAACATGATGCCTGTTTTAGTGACCCTTTACCAGGAGAAAAAGAAATGTCTGCACAAATACAATGTGCTAGGAGTCCCTATACCTAGCCCCTCCATATGACACACTGATTACGATTTATAACAAATTACTACTCTACCTATGAAAAGTTATTCCATTATTATACTTCCTCTGTGTACATCCGTATGCTGCAGAAGCCGGCATGTTTAAAAATATAAGTGAGATTAAATAAAAATTGCTACCAACAATAAAGAACGACAACGATGATGCAGCAGCTCATAGGTCTGATTGCTTTATTTTGAGTGTACTAGATGACGACTGTGTGTGGGGAATGGGAAACAGCAACTAACCAAATTGACTTCAACTTTTTGATGTCAACCTGTCACTTTCTTCAACATCTTTGCTTCTTCCAAACTTAGCAAACTTTTCTTGAGGCACCAGGCAATTCACTGCGAGTTTCCTTTTCCAAATCTGCTTGCAGGCAACAGGCCCACAGCTATCAGACATGAGGGGTCACACATACACAGATGTTTTAGATCCTTTCCAGTATGTATGCAGATGTAGATGTATATTGTTGATACTAACCAAAACAACCAAGCACCATTACACATTATACTTTCTATGTCTGAGAGGTGATGCCACTGTAGCCAATCAGGAAGTACAAAAGATATGGAGAACAAAAGCTAACCCAGGATGGAGACACAGTTTTTATCAGTTTGGTGAGGCCTAAGATTTCACACCAGCTGGTATTCATCCACCCCTGAGGCAGCCGTTTGAGAAAACACGGCCATGTTGGGCAACCTTGTAAAAACCTGTGAGTTGAAAGTGGCAAATAAAGACTATGTTTTTCATATGGTCTGCTTCTCCTTTGTTCTTCATATTGGATTTTGTGGACCACTTGCCTTGTTGTTTTCTCAGTGCAAAAAAATATTAAAAACATGTTTATTTCAGTGACACAAGCTGGGAGAAAAGATGGTTTTGTTTTTCCCATCTCTGTTTATAGCAGTGTCTGCCTTTATTAGACACTAACTGTTAAAGGAAATATGCAGAAAAACATTTTTTCTTTCACTAGTGTGGGAATCTCTCTCTACAGCAGAAATATGCAGAAAGAAACAAAATAACAGTAGAATCATGCTTTCAACTTAGACCCTAAACTTGACCTTCACTAAACTAGCTGTGACTGTCCCATATTGTATCATGCTGCTACTGCAAAAAATCCCATGATTCCCCATCTGACCTGAGATAACCCTTTCAATCATCTGATCCCACTACCTCCCCCCCCCCAAGATAACCCCTATAATCCTCCAAACATCTCCACTTGCCGACTTGTGATCCCTCTCCACCTACCCCAAAAATAGGAATAAAAGTCCTGGTGTCAACTACACCCACCACCTCCCCTCACCATCCCCCTTGTAAATACTTCTGGTGTCTAGTGCCACCCATGACCTCTCAGCCCCCTCCAAGACCCTCATCTCCCCAAGATGACACTTTGATTTGTCCTGAACCCTCAAAAACAAGCCCTGGTGTCTTGTGGACCCCCCCCCCCCCTAGAAAATAGCCCTGGCTACTAGCAACACACCTATCCCCTTACACCCCCCAGCCCCATCCAGTGCTCCCCCCCCCCCCCCCCCCCCCCCCACGGTATACCTGTCAGAAGAGCAGGAGTGATGGCCTCTCACTCTTGCCTTTAAAATACCAGCTTGGAAAACAGTGTTCCTCAACCCCATGCAGTGCATCTTGGGAAAAGTCATATGAAGAAGTGGCAGTGGTTGAAAGCAGGACCAGAACCCTGGTCTTTCCTCTCTTATCTCACACACATACAGACTTAACTATATTCAACTCATATTGTGAATAGGAAACACAATGCATTTGTGCCATTGTTCTCTGAGATGGGATAAACAGCACTGACTTATCTGATACCTCTTAACTAAAGTTCTATTGAACAAAAAAAATAAATTATTTATTTATTTATCCATCCATACATACATAATACAAATATAGTTTAAAGACATTCAGGTTATGTTAAAATGCATTTCCTCAGGGTATGATCTGACTGTCAGCTTCATCAATGGTGAACTGTGTTCATTTCCAAAGAACTCAGGTTTCACTTGCAGTCACAATTTTGAATACTTGCATTGTTGTGTGAATGTCATGGTTACTTTCTTCTAGCAGCTTGCATCTCTTCAAAACAGTAATCAGCATCGCATATTAGGCTATGGTTCAAAAACGTAGAAATATACTGCATAATCTTCACTAGATTACAGATGAATGGAGATCTGTAATAGAATGCTCAAAATCATTTGAATAAACCCAGCAAGTGCCAAGCTGTAATAAAGTCAGAATTAATGAGTTGTGCATATATATAGTGGACTATATTATTAGATGAAAACAAAATAATTAAATAGCAATCATCTTTTGTGAAATTGAAAAATTCATAACACAATTTAAGAAATGTGTCAGTGAGACTGAGCCTATTTTGATTCTAGTGATAAGATCAGTATAAAAATGTTAAAATAAATAAATGTAAACAAAAAATAATGTTAAAAAGTTAAGATGTATTAGGTGCAAAATCTGTGTGGTAACTGTTGGAGGGCAGCTATGCCGCAAATGTGGTGTAAAGTTTATTACCATGTGTTATCAACACAGCTAATAACTGTGGAGTCCTTTTACTAAGCTACGGTAAATATGGCCTACAGTAGTGTGGGTATGTGTTTTTGACATACGCTGCACCATTTTAACTGTGGCTGGGAAAAAGGGCTTTTTTCAATGGGGTCAGTAAAATGGCTGTACCCCAAAATTAAAAGTAATGTGTGGCTATTTACTGCCTGAGCCCTTACCATCACCCATTGACCTAACAGTAAGGGCTCACGCACTATATATGCAGTACTCATGCACAAATTTTCTACCATGGGAAACAGAGTGCGCCAATTTCAGGTGGGCACGCTAACCGGGCAGTAGTGTCGATTTGGTGTGTGCTACACAGTGGCGATCCTAGGTCAGCTGCCACCTGGGGCAGATCGCCGCTGCGCACCCCCCCCCCCCCCCGGGTGCAGCAGCGTCTGTCCCCTCAGGGTGCAGCACGACACCCCCCCCCCCCCCCGGCGTAATGACATCCCCCTCCCCGGCGCATCAAGCCCCCCCCCCGGGTGCAATGACACCCCCTCCTCGATGCATCAAGCCCCCCCCCCCCGGGTGCATTGTTGGCTGCTGGAGGGTGCAGAGAGCAGCCGCGCACCTGTCGGCTCCACTGGCTCCCTATGCCCCGGAACAGGAAGTAACCTGTTCCGGGGCAGAGGAAGCAGGGAACCAGCGGAGCCGACAGGCGCGCTGCTGCTCTCTGCACCCTCCAGCAGCGTGCACCCGGGGCAGACTGCCCCGCCCTTCCTACGTCACTGGTGCTACACACACGGTAGCCCTACCACTGCTTTGTAGAAGGGACCCTGTACCTTTTCTGGTGGCATTCTGTGCTATCTACTGCATTAGCAGTTAATGCACAGTAATGACCCTCACTTTAACAGCAAGGTATGGTCCATAAATAAATAGGTTGCACCCCCATCTCAATCTCCTAATGGTTATTTCCACATTAGATGGTCCTTTTACTAGGGAGCAGTAAGCACTACCGCATACTTCCTGCATTACAAAATGCACTACTGTGGTGCACACTCAGGTACCCTGTGGTAGTTCAGGCATCTGTGCACGCTTCCCTGGCATATTTTTTTAGTGCTGGGGGTGTGTTTTGGGGGGCAGACAATAGGTGCACCCAGCGCTAATCGGTTAGTGCAGCTACATTTCTGCAAGCCAACTGATTAGCTCATGGTTAGTGCATGAGACCTTTCCACCTACTTTACTGCCTGTCCTCGATGACATGTTATTTATCTATGTTCAGCTCGTCAGTATCTTTGATGCTCTTTTAGTGGGCACATTTGCTCTTATTGTTCTTTGTTCACTATTTGTGGCTAAAAAATATATGCTTGACTCCTGAGGCAGGCGCCGAAACGCAGAACTGCGTCGAGTCATTTTTAGCCATTATTCATCAGTAGACCACTTGCTTTGGAACCACTTTGGTCTACCCCCTTCTTCTTTTTGTTTCTGTTTTATGGAGTGTGTTTAGCGGTTACTTCAGCTTTTTTTTGTTATCTCATGTGCTAATGGCCATGCACTAATTTGGAAATTAGCACCTGTAGCACATGATCCCTTTTAGCACAGCTTAGTAAAAGGGCCCCTAGATGTTTAATTCAATAGTTATAACAGTGGCGTAGCCAAGGGTGGGCTGGGGTGGGCCCAGGCCCACCCACTTTAAGTTAAGGCCCACCAAGTAGCAGCACACCTATAATGTGGCTGGCAGGGACCCCAAGCCCCACCAGCCAAAAACTCCCAACAGCTGTTTGCTGCCAGTGAAAATCTGCTATTTTAAAGGTATACGGAGGAGAGGGGATGTTTGAAAGACCATATGGCATGCAGGCGAAAGAGGGAGAAACCAAATCACTTGTAGGACAAGGTGGAGTTCTGCCCACCCACCTTGGGTTCAGGCCCACCCAAACTTGGGTGTCTGGCTACGCCCCTGAGTTATAATGCAGTAACATTTAGGGGCCCTTTAACTAAGCTGTGCCAGTAAATAGGCTCAGCACACCCTTATGTGGGTCTTTCCTGCATGCTAAGCTCATTTCTAGTATGGCCATTAAAAAGTCTTTTTTGCATTGGTTTCATTTATGGCCACGCTCTAACGTGCACAATTGAGAAGGTGGTAAGGTCTCCTGTGTTAACCCATCATTAACCAGTTAGCATGCACTAATGTGCATGTGCTAACTGCTTACCACTTCCACACCCATTCTCCGCCCATTTCTCATGCATGCCCCACTCTCCTAAAATAAATAAATAAATGCTGCACGTTTAGGCGAGAATTCAATATACAGCGCCAAAATCTTAGTACTAAGCACTATTCTATAAAAGGCACACCCCTTATATAGAATAGTGTTTAGCACAGATCCCACATCTAACTTTTGGGCGCTGGACTTACGCCTGCTCAAGCCTGGTATAAATGCCGGCAACCAAGTTAGGTGAGGTTAGGCACTATTCTGTAATTCCATGCACAACTTTTTGGAATGCGCTGGCATTAGAAACTTCTGAAACAGACTCTTTGATTAATGTGAGACTGGTGATTACTTTGTCATTACCATCTGATCATAACTGGCTTCTTTTTTTTAAGAAAAGACAGTTGTCTTTTTTTGGGATGACAGGTCAGAATGTTTCCTGAGCTGACTAAAGGAGACCCAAAAAAAGAAGAAAAAGTTTTCTGCTGCTTAGACCAGCTGTTATTCATCTGGTTTTTTTTCTTAAAGTACCCAAGTAAATGTATAGTTAATTGGAAATCAGTTAAATATATTTTCTTTGAACCCTGTCAATTGTCTGCCGTCGTTAGCAGTAAGAGAGTGTTCTCCAGCTCCCTGTTTAGGGCAGCAACTTCTGATCCACATTACTAGTTTAATCTAGAGTGACCTGTGTTGATCTAGCTATTTTGCATTATATTGATAGCGGATAGTTTTTCTTTTTTTTTTTTTTTGCTTGTGATTTTTCACTTGATCTTTTCCCCACACTGTCATAAACTGAATTATGAATATTGTATTACTGGTTTTGTACTTATTATTTTCCTCTTCTGAGGGTTTTTTTTTTAAATTTCAACACAAGTGATTATTCCTTGGTTGTATTTTAAAACTTGTAATAAAAATAAAATTAATTTTAAAAAATTTGCATTACTTAGAGGTACTAGGGCAATGGAGAGTTAAGTGACACTCACAAGGAACAGCAGTGGGAATCAAACCCCATTCCCCTTGCTCATAGGTTACTGCACTAACCATTAGGCTACGTCTCCACTACATTAAGTCTAAGGTGCAGTCCCCTTCACAGCCCCTGCCCCATTCCCTGACCCATGCTATGCTTCTCAGTTAATGCAGGAATTAGTGTATGCTGAATCAAACTGCTGAGTTAACTAATTCTCATTTTAACTGCTTAGCACTTGTTAGTAAAAGATGCCCTAAGTCTTTGTTCAGTTAAGTTTTTTAGATCAATATTGCAAGTGAGTTCTCTGAATAGATAGGGGCTTATCTACAGAAAAGCCCTTCTTGAAAATTATCCCAGTCCCCTCTGCAAGGTAAGAGGTGACACTGGGGCCACAGCAGGGATGTGCTAGGGGTTTCATTCTGAAATCTCCACATTTTCTTACTGTAGGTAAAGGTTTCCTGAGGCACCAGCAAGTTCACTGGGAGTTTCTCTTTCCAAATCTTCTGGCAGGTCCACAGCTATCAGGTATGTGTGGTCTTGCAATCTATCCTGCAAAAATGCTAAAAATAGACCTCCTACAACATGTATCATCTTTTAATTTATTTATTCGGATTTTACACCTTTTCAGTAGTAGCTCAAGGTGAGTTACATTCAGGTACACTGGGTATTTCCCTGTCCATGGGGGGGGGGCTCACAATCTAAGGGCCCTGTTTACTAAGGCGCGCTAGCATTTTTAGTGTACGCTAAAATTTAGTGCACACTAATGCTAGAGACACCCATATATTCCTATGGGTGTCTCTAGCATTAGCATGCGCCAAAAATGATAGTGCACCTACGTAATCCACGCCCTAAGTTTGTACCTGAGGCAATGGAGGGTTAAGTGACTTGCCCAAGATCACAGGGAGCAGCAGTTGAATTTGAACCTACCACTAAGCCTCAGCTCCACTACATTTTTATCCTATGCCTTCTGGTCTTAAGTGTTTCTTATCCTCAGCAATCTCCTTCATTTGCAAAGCTTCTGCAAATTTAAGGTTATCCCATCCCATACTTTTTGTTTCAAGAAAACATCTGACAGAACTTTCATTATACAGATGCAATTTTAATCTGCTCTCCTCATTATAATTCATCACAGACCTGAAGGCATGAGAAGATTAAAAGAAAGCTTTTCAGGCATTATACATCTGGTAACATCTACGCTAATTCTGAGCTGTTCTGAAATCTTTCAAAGACTATTAGAAAAAAAGGATAAATAAAAGCTGTTCCTGCTATTTTTAGGGTTTTGGTGAGACTTAAATGTGAAAAGTCATCTTTTGTGTGCATAACTTTAAGTCAGAAGTTACATTAGAATTAGCTGAAATGCATAATGCACATTTATTTTGTTCACACCTTTTCAGAAGTAGCTTAAGGTGAGTTACATTCAGATACACTGGGTGTTTCCGTGTGGCTCACAATCTAAGAGACCCTTTTACAGAGCAGTGGTAAGCCCAATGCGGGCTTATTACTCGCTATTTCAGGACTACCGCTAGCCCAACGTGGCCACCGGCAGCAGTCCCGCCCCGAATGCGCGCCATTTCCAGAGGAAAAGAAAACTCCCAGAAATGGCCAGCGTGACAGTAACCCGGTGGTAATCGGGCATCGCCGCTCACTACCCGGTTACTGCCAGGTTAGCACCAGAGCCCTTATCGCCACCTCAATGGGTGGCGGTAAGGACTCCCTGCCGCATGGCCACACAGTGAGAGATATCTCACTGCGTGGCCATTTTTTTCAGGTTTTACTGGCTGCGGGAAAAAGGGCCCTGGCGTGCGGGAAAAATGCCCCCCCCCCTTGCCAGTGCAGGGCCCTTTTTCCCGCAGCTTAGTAAAAGGACCCCTACGTTTGTACCTGAGGAATAATCATGAAAAGAAATACAATTAAAAACAGGCCAGAAAGAGGTAAGAGAGCAAAAACCATGCTTCTGCTGCCACTGCAGTAGCAGCACACTACGCCTCTACATTGTCAAGCCTCAGGGGCATCACAGATAAGGAGTCAACCACATTAAGCCTCAAGAAAAAGGTGAGTCTTCAAGTGCTCCCTAAGGGGCCCTTTTACCAAGCTGTGGTAAAAAAAAAAGGCCCTGTGCTAGCAGCAGGGGCCGTTTTAGCCGTGTGCTGAGGCCCTTGGCCCTTTTTACTGCAACAGGTAAAAAGGCTGCAAAAATACATGGCCATGCGATAAGATTGATCTTACAGTGTGGACATTCTGGGAGGGGGGGAACACTTACTGCCACCCATTGAGGTGGTGGTAAGGGCTCCCGCACTAACCCGGCCGTAACTGGGTAGCATGCAGTGCTGCCCGATTACCGCCAGGTAACCACTGTGCAAAATAATCAAGCCCTATTTTCCCCAGCATGGGAAATGGTGCATGCTGAGGCTGGAACTACCATCAGTGCCTGCATTGGGCCAGAGGTAGCTCCAAATTGGCGTGTGGTAAGCCTGTGTTCGTCTTACCGCCGCTTTGTAAAAGGGCCCCTAAATTTCTTAAAGGAAGGCTCCAGAGAGCCAAAGGGAGTTTATTCCAAAGAATGGGTCCTGCCACTGAGAACATGGAGTCTGTAAACTGATTGTGAAATATATAACAAAATAGAGGGATGCACAATCTTGTGGTATAAAGAAGTCACATACTCTCTTTTGGTACCTTTTCATTCAGTGGATCACAAATATTTCAGAGATGCAAAAAATCCCATAACTTTATCAAAATAATAACTTATTTTGCCTATTTGCAGCATGACACATAGGTTTAGGGGTGTAGCTATCAACATGAGCTATGGTTAAGGGGGGAAATTATCAACATGGGTGACCAAAATGAATAGCTTAGAACAATAGTGAGGGAATTTTATGAAAAACTGAGATTGAAAAGTGATAAACCGGATGAGAAAAGTTTCGCAGTGAACTGTAATTTCTGTGTACTTCAAGCACCAACGTCATCAAGCATCTCAAGGTGAGTATTGTAGACTTGTTAGTGTCTCATTTTCATATAATCGTCATTTATATGGCGCTAGTTCGGCAGGTTAAAATATAGTGGCAGCACATATTTCACCAACTGCTGCAATTTGTTAAATTGCTGTTGTGATTTATAGCTACCTGACAAAAGATTTATAAGTCTAAGCCTAGTCCTGGTCCCCCCCATATGTCCCAATGACTTGTTTTTGTGCATTTTTCCCTTGGATGTTTTTTCCAAACATGGTTACAAAAGAAATATGCACTGAGCACAAAAGGTCTAGGAA
The DNA here is from genome assembly GCF_901765095.1 of Microcaecilia unicolor. Taxonomy (NCBI): domain Eukaryota; kingdom Metazoa; phylum Chordata; class Amphibia; order Gymnophiona; family Siphonopidae; genus Microcaecilia; species Microcaecilia unicolor. Next base: position 229,660,632 of record NC_044031.1, on the reverse strand, counting down.
ATGGACATTTTTGAAACAAAAAGATAGATGTTTTTCTGGTTCGAAAATGGTTATGTTCACCTCTTGATTTTTTGGACGTTTTTCAGCAGTGTTCAAAATTGGATTTAGATGTCATATCGAAAATGCCCATCTATGTGATTTTAAATTTCATTTTCATTTAAATTTTTACATAACTACTGAATTACAACAGGACTAGGCTTAGGACTACTCCGATTGTAGTACTACATAGCACCATCACAAACAATATTTGTGTCATACAAGCTAAGGATGTACATTAGCGCATTGACCTCCTTGATTGACGGCATCAGACTACGTGGTTCCTGCCCAATGCTGGTGCACAGACTGGATATGCAATGCTGGCCCATATCTGGCTATGAGTTTTGCTCCTCTCGTGTCTGTTGCTCCTTGGTGGACTAAAAGCAGCTACTTATAATCTTTTGCAGCTACTCTAGACATAGGAATAGATTTTCTAGGTCCAGCTCATACCTTTCTCACAGTGGTGTAGCCAGCCAGTTGATTTAGAGTGGACTCGAGCCCAGACAGTGGGCCTGAAAATTTATCTCTTCCACGCACTCCTTGCCCCTCTTGCTCCCCCCAAACCATAAGAAATACCTGAGCTGGCTGGGATTCACAAGCCCCACCAACCAAAGACATCCTCCTGGCAGAAAGAACACTTAAACCCTATGCATCTGGTGGCAGTGTCCCTGAGCTGCTGACATGGCTAGCTTCTGCTCATGCATGCAAACTGAGCAAGCACAAGGGGTGGGGTGGCAGTGGCTTGGGGACACTGTCGCCAACTGCACAGGATGTGTGTTCCTTCTGCTGGGAGGAGGTCTTTGGCTGTTGGGGCTTGCACATCCCTGTCAGCCATACCAACGGAGCATTGATTTTGGGTGGGCCACCCAGGCTACGCCATTGCTTTCTCAGTAGCTCAAGGTGAATTCCATTCAGTTAATGCAGCATTTTCCTCAGAAACTGGCACACTGTAATTGAGATTGTCATCATGTATTAGTGATGTCACAAAGAAGGTGGGGCTTAATGCCACACCACAGAGTTTCCCGGACCAACACTTCAAACCTCAAAACAATTGCAGAAGATGACACAGTTCCTGAAAGATCAGATGGTAGGCATCAGAAATAAGTAATGGCAGCAGCAGGTCCCAGAAACTGGCAAGCTTTTGTAATTGAGAGAGTCGTCGGGTACTAGTGATGTCACAAAGAAGGCAGGATTGAATATCACACCGCAGTTTCCCCTATCAAAACTTAAAAGCCTAAAACCAATTGCAGAAGATGGCACAGTTCCTGTTTCAGAAGACTGGTCCTATATGGATGCAACTGTTAGGTTTTACAGAGTGGCAGAGTAACCTAATGGTTGGTGCAGTGGGCTGAGAACCTGTGGAACTGAGTTTAATTCCTACTGCAGCTTCTTGTGACCCTGAGCAAGTCACTTAACCCTCCATTGCCCCAAGTTCAAAACTCAGATTGTGAGCCCAACAGGGACAAAGTATCTGTATATATTATGTAAACTGCTTTGATTGAACCACAGAAAGGCAGTTTATCACATCCCTTTCCCTTACTTTATAAAATGGCCCCGATAGTGATTTATACAGCCAAACTTTAGCCATTCCCACTTGGCAAAATTTTGAAAAGCACTTATGAGGTCAGCATCTGTTGCCAGTTGCATAAGTGCTTTTAAATACCTCCTTCATTATAGTTTCAGTATCAAAAAATGTCTGGATATTCAGTATAACTATCCATACAGTGGTTGTCACTGAATATCCAGATAAGGTAGTCAGCCTTCTATCGCTCTTATGTTATTCAGACAAGTTATTCAGGAGAGTTAGGCCTACTTCCTATTCCTTTTCTAGCCCGAGAGAAAAGGAGAAGGCCAAACCAAATAGGGAGGCCGCACACAACTGGGCTGCAGGCCAGCGGGAAGGAAAGGGTTAAAGAAAACAGTGGAGAGAAAGGGGGGGGAAGGGGGAAGGAAGGCTTAAAAGAGGGATAGCAGGTGAGAAAAGGTCTTTTGGGCGGGCAGCAGCGAGCCAGAGGAGCTGACCCGACCCACCCACCCAGAGTTAGGGCACAACTGTCACAGCTGGGTGGTTAGGGACAGGGATTAGGTAAAACTACGGGGGGGGGGGGGGGGGGTACACAGCATGTCACCACAGAATGGTTCCTCGGGGGCGGGGAATACTGGCTGACGTTCAAGGTCAAGTGCAAGGTTAAGACCGGCAAGGGGCCAGGTTGAAGTTCACTTAGCTTGATAATATTGTCTCCTGGCTTAAACGGCCAGGAGGCCCAGAGATTATGCAGGGTGCGTCCTTAAATGGGAGGCACCCTAATCGGCGGGTGCTATAAGTAACAGACCTTATAGCGGAGGGGTGTGCTTTGATGGCACAACCGGCAGCGCGATAAAACACGAAACGAATGACAAGCTGTGTACCTGGGGGTTTTCCTATGACTTGTGATGCTATAGAAAGTTATGAAATGTAAAACAGAAGTAAATGCGATTTATGAGATGTAATGTAAAGTGCTTGGCTGCGGCCATAATAAATTCCAAATTGTCAAAGAAATAGCTGGTCATGTCTCTTCTTCTTGGTGGCAAAGGAGAGGGCACGGTTGAGCAGTGCCGAATACCCCAGTTGTGCAGCCTTCACAGGCCCAGAATACCAGCAATGTCTGGCTAAACTTAACCAGACAACTCTAATTAACAGCAGAGACTGTCCTCAAGTTAACTGGATAGCTTTATCTTGTTAACAGGAGGCCACTGTTACTGAAAATGACTCTCAATAGACTACAGCACTGCTCTCTCTGACTCACTGCCTATTTCTTTTATAGAAACAGTGTCCACACAATAGGAAAGCTTAACACAATTTATATTTTGCTGACACAGCTGGGTAAGATAAGAGAAGCATAAAAACACACAAGAAACAAATTAGAGGTAGCTTGAAAGAAACTTCTTACTGCCATTGTCCCCTCCCCAGAGGTTTGTTCCAATTGGAAGCCCAGAGAAGCACAAGGACACCACTGGGCCCCTCCCCCTTCCTTTCTCCACAAAATGTACAAAACTGAATCAAGTACCTCAATCAATTTCAACATATTCATATCAGGAAATACCAAAGACAAGGAAGAATGAATTCCTACCCCTCAGAGAGAAATAAGTTCACGTGAAGGAGGGCTGTCCACATAGCTTTGATTGATTTATTTACTGTTTGTTTCTCTTGCTGTAGCCAAAACTATCGCAGGCTCAATCATGACTAAATGCTTTTTACATGGGCTTGGAAAACAAAAGCTGTGTGAGGCTAATTAGAAACTGGTAAAGCCTGGCTGTTATTGCTTGATAAGATAGATCTTCCTACCCTGAGTTCAAGATAATGAATGTGAAATAGAGGATAAAAGCCATATATCTTCCTGCAGTCCCATCCCCAGGATAATAATAGACTATCTTTCTTGATGCTTTGCCATCCATGCTGCTATGTATCGATTTGCATTTTCATAATGATAAAATAAAGGGCACTGAGATGCAGAATGAATTCTTATTTACAACTAGAATTCACATTTCTCTTGTTAGGAATAAATCAATCAACAATAAACCATAAACAAATGAGTCCAAGGGGATAAAAATTAGTTTTCAAAGGTCAACAACCCAGTGACTACCTAAGCTCAAAACCACTGTAACTGCATGCAAGAGGTGAGCTATACAGTCCATTCTCGGTATTCGCGATGCTATGGTTCCGTAAAAACATCGTGAACCACAAAATCATGACTACCAAAAAACCATACTTATGGGAAATAGGGGTTAGGTTCCAGCAATACCAATTTTCCTTCAAAACTGAGAAAAGTGAATACATAATTCCTATAGGAAATATAGGGTTTGGTTCCTGCAAACAAGCAACTGCAAGTACAGTAATTTTTGGAGGCAAAGAAGAAAATCCCTTTCGGCTGCTCTAGGATGCTTGGTAGCACTTTCCAGAAGCAAACAGGCAATCGCCAAAAATGCAAAAGTGAAAGGCGCATGTCCGCGAATACGCAAACACAATACTGTGAATGGCGAATGGCAGTCGCTATTTGCATCCCTGCAGGGAAGCAAAATAGTAAATACCAATGCGCAAATAATGAGAATGAACTTTCTTGAAGATACTGGGGGGGGGGGGGGGGGGGGGGGGGATCTTTGACTTGTTTAACTGATATGCCTTATACCAAAGGGTGATGGTGAGACAGAGTTGCTTTTGTATTAAGTGGTTTACTTTTGTACATTTTGTTTTCTTTAACTAAATTAATTAAGTTAAAAAATAATGACAAGGACTTTAGTGTGTGTGGCAGTGGGTGGGGAGGGACGGAAAGACTATGAAGAGAAATAGGGGAGAGGAAAGAAAGGTGGGATGGAGTGAGGATTCCAAAACCTTTTTGGTGGTTAAACAGGGACCTGCATACTCAGAAAAGTGGGAGCTCTTGCTGTAGAACAAAGGTATGCAGAGATTTTTGATCTAGAGCTCTAGATCAAAGTATAGAAATGTACAGGCAAAGAAATGTCTGTATCTTTTTCTGTAAAGATGACAGCATGTTCTGATAGCATAAATCAATCTTGAATTTGACAACTGTATATGTTTTCAATGCACAGGAAATGTAGTTATCTTACAATGTTAATTGTCTTAAACATTTTGAATAACACATCTATTACAAAATCCTTTTGAGGGACTAAAAATGGCAGCTGTAATGAAAATGTTGTCTTAACAAGCATTTAATTCAGAGTTTTTCCCCATTTTTTCATTACCGTTACCCACTTGTTTGTTTACATCTTCAAGAAAATCTAATTAATTGGGAAGGCATGTCTTGCCTTTGCTGAACCCATGCAGACTCATTCCCATTAAATCATGTCTATCTACATGGTCAATAATTTTATCTATTTTATTATAGCTTCAGCCATTTTGGCCTGCATGGACATAATGCTCACAGGACTATAGTTTCCCCAATCACCCTGGCAGCTTTTTTCAAAAATTAGTGTTATAATGGCTACCTACCAGTCTTCAAGTACTATGTCTGTTTTGAATGAGAAGTTACAAATTACTGGTAACATATTTTAGCCCTTTCATGACTGCTGTCTGGTCCTGGTGATTTGTTGTTTTTGAGTTTGTCAGTCTGTTTTATTGCATCTTCTAGACTTACAGTGATATGCTTTAGTTGCCCTGAATCATCACCACCAAAAAAAGGTTTCCAGTGTTGGCAATGGCCCCCCATCCCCAACATCCTCTTCAGTAAAGGCAAATAAATCATTTAGGAGTTGATATTCAGCCAGAGTTAACCAGGTAGGAAGCAGCTACAGGAAGCTTATTTTCAAAGTCTCTCTTGGCCTGCTGTTACTTTTTTTACATCTAAGTTGCCAGTGTTTGTGCTCATTTTTGTTTTTATCATTAGGGTCTGCTTTCCATTTTTTAAAAGACATTCTTCTACCTCTCATTTTGGGTAACTTTAACATTCACATTGATGATCTCTATCACTCTAGAACAATGCTGTATTACTCTTTATATGAATCTGGATCTCATTCAACGTCTCTTTCCCTATGAATGTAGCTGGGCAACCTCTAAATTTGGTGCTAATGTTGAACCGCTCATCTTTTACAATATCACCAGTTCCTTGATGTGTTCGTTTTCCTTTCCTTTTGTCTCTCTGCATCTTGTCTGGACTCTGCTTTCACCATGGTGCATTTTATTTCTAGACATCTTCATTGAATTGACCCCTTCTCTATTTTTCCCCTCTTTTCCCGTTTTCCTCAAGATTTTGTACCTCGTCCCCTTGATGATCAAAGTTCCTACTAGAGAGGAAGGGAGAGATTGGTAAGCTTGGCTCAGTAGAGGGACCTTGGGGTGATCGTGTCCGAGGATCTGAAAGTGATAACACAATGCAACAAGGTGGTGGCGGTGGCCAGAAGGATGCTAGGCTGCATAGAGAGGGGTATAACCAGCATAAGAACATAAGCGTTACCATACTGGGAAAGACTGAAGATCCATCAAGCCAAGCATCCTGTTTCCAACAGTGGCCAATCCAGGTTACAAGTACCTGGCAAGATCCCAAAAGAGTATAATACATTTTATGCTTTATCCTAGAAATAAGCAGTGGATTTTCCCGAAGTCCCTCTTAGTAATAGCTTATGGACTTTTCTTTTAGGAAATTAACCAAACCTTTTAAAAACCCCACTAAGCTAACTGCTTTTACCACATTCTCTGGCAATGAATTCCAGAGTTTAATTACACTTTGGGTGAAGAAATGTTTTCTCTGATTTGATTTAAATTTACTACTTTGTAGCTTCATTGCGTGCCCCCTAGTACTAGTATTTTTGGAAATAGTAAACAAGCGATTCATGTCTAACAATTCCACTCCACTCGTTATTTTATATACCTCTATCATATCTCCCCTCAGAGGTCTTTTCTCTGAGCTGAAGAGTACTAGCCACTTTAGCCTTTCCTCATAGGGAAGTCATCCAATCCCCTTTATCATTTTTATCGCCCTTCTCTGTACTTTTTCTAATTCCACTATGGAGTCTGTCAATGAGGCTGTCTCTTCCTATACTACTATTCTCTCCTCTGCTCTGGATACTTTCGCTCCTCCCATTCCCCGTTCTGTAAAACGTACCAAACCACAGCCTTGGCTGACCTCTAGAATCCGCTACCTACGTTCCTGTGCCTGCTCTCCCGAACGCCTTTGGCTGAAATCCCGTGTCCATGCTGACTTCATACATTTCAAATTCTTGCTGACCTCCTTCCAGTCTGCTCTTTTACTTGCCAAACAGGACTATTACATCCAGTTGACAAATTCTCTTGGCTCAAACCCTCAACGTCTCTTTGCCATACTGAACTCTCTCCTCAAAGTGCCTTCACCTCCTACTTCCCCTTCACTTTCCCCCCAGACTCTGCCTGAGTACTTTCATGAAAAGGTTCACAAGATTAAACTTGAATTCTCAACCAGGTCACCTCCACCTCTCCTTCCCTTAGTCCATTCTCTCAACCCTCCAACCCCAGCCTCCTTTTCTTCCTTTTCTGAAATCACTGAAGAGGAAACTACACATCTTCTTTTCTCCTCGAAACTAACTACCTGTTCCTCTGATCCTATTCCCACCTATCTACTTAACACTATCTCTCCTACTGTCATCCCTTTTATCTGTCATATCCTCAATCTTTCACTTTCCACTGTGACTGTTCTTGATGCCATAGTCACACCACTCCTTAAAAAACCTTCACTGGACCCTACCTGTCCTTCCAACTATCGCCCCACCTCCCTCCTCCCTTTCCTATCCAAGTTACTTGAACGTGCTGTTCACCGCCGTTGCCTTGACTTTCTTTCATCTCAAGCTATTCTTGATCCACTTCAATCTGGCTTTCGCCCCCTTCATTCAACTGAAACAGCGCTTACTAAAGTCTCCAATGATCTGTTCCTGGCCAGATCCAAAGGTCTCTATTTTATCCTCATCCTTCTCGATCTATCTGCTTCTTTTGACACTGTTGATCACAGTCTGCTCCTTGATACGCTGTCCTCACTTGGATTTCAGGGCTCTGTTCTTCCCTGGTTTTCTTCTTATCTCTCCCAACGTATCTTTAGTGTATACTCTAGTGGATCCTCCTCTACTTCTATCCCACTGTCAGTTGGTGTACCTCAGGGATCTGTCCTGGGACCTCTTCTTTTCTCCATCTATACTTCTTCCCTTGGTACTCTGATCTCATCCCATGGTTTTCAGTATCATCTTTCCGCTGATGACTCCCAGATCTACCTCTCCACACCAGAAATCTCAACAGAAATTCAGGCCAAAGTATCAGCCTACCTGTCTGACATTGCTGCCTGGATGTCTCGGCACCATCTGAAACTAAACATGACCAAGACTGAGCTTCTTATCTTTCCTTTCTGAGCACACTACCAGAACCCTCATCCACACTGTCATCACCTCTCACTTAGACTATTGCAACTTGCTTCTCACAGGTCTCCCACTTAGCCATCTCTCTCCTCTTCAATCTGTTCAAAATTCTGCTGCACAACTAATATTCCGCCAGTGTCGTCATGCTCATATTAGCCCTCTCCTCAAGTCACTTCACTGGCTTTCTATTCGTTTCTGCATACAGTTCAAACTCCTCTTATTGACCTATAAGTGCATTCACTCTGCGGCTCCTCAGTACCTCTCCACTCTCATCTCTCCCTACATTCCTCCCCAGGAAGTCTGTTCACTGGGTAAATCTCTCTTATCTGCACCCTTCTCCTCCACTGCTAACTCCAGGCTCCGTTCCTTTTATCTTGCTGCACCATATGCATGTAATAGACTTCCTTAGCCAGTATGTCAAGCTCCATCTCTGGCCGTCTTCAAATCTAAGCTAAAAGCCCACCTTTTTGATGCTGCTTTTAACTCCTAACCCTTATTCACTTATTCAGAACCCTTATTTTATCATCCTCACTTTAATATTCCCTATCTCTTGTTTGTCCTGTTTGTCTGTCCTAATTAGATTGTAAGCTCTGTTGAGCAGAGACTGTCTCTTCGTGTTCAAGTGTACAGCGCTGCGTACGTCTAGTAGTGCTGTACAAATGATAAGTAGTAGAAGATGATAAGTAGAAGCTCATTTTTGGAAAAAAAAAGATGTCTAAAAAGTGGCATAAAGCAGCATTTGGATGTTTTTCTCACAAAAATGTCCAAATCAGTATTTTTGAAACCTGTTTTTCAGATGTTTTTCTATGCTGTTCATCTGTAGTGCATCCAAATCTCAAGTGGACATGTCGGGGCGTATTAAGGGTGGGATTTGGGCATTCCTTAGACGTTTTTCAGCCATAATGGAACAACTAAAACTAGGATGTTTTGAGTTAGACCTGTTTTTATAACAAATAAAGCACAAAAAGGTGCCCTAAATGACCAGAAGGCCACTAGAGGGAATCAGGGATGACCCCCCCCAATACTCCCCCAGTGGTCACTGACTCCATCCCACCCCAAAAAATGTTAATAAAAATATGACTTACCAGCCTGTATGACAGCCTCAGATGTTATAGCCAGGTCTATTAGAACAGCATGCAGATCCCTGGACTAGTGTAGTGGTCTGTGTGGTGCTGTTGCAACCCTACCTTGTTCTTCTGGCGGTGACCATATTGGAAGGATCATCTGAGCAGCAACCATCTTGGGAAGATCCAGTGGCGTTCCTAGTGGGGGGCGGTGGGTGCGGTCCGCTCCGGGTGCACGCCACTGGGGGTGGTGCCACGCGCCTGTCCGCTACGTTCGTTCTGTGCTCCCTCTGCCCCAGAACAGGTTACTTCCTGTTCCGGGGCAGAGGGAGCATGGAAACGAACAAAGCGGCACTCCCCCCCCCCCAGCGGCAGGCACCTGGGGGGGGTTCCTTCGCCGGGGGGTGTCCTTTCGCCGGGGGGAGGGTTGCGCTCCACCCAGGGGGGTGCTGCACCCAGGGGGCAGGGCGCATCGGCGATCCGCCCCGGGTGTCAGCCCCCCTAGGAACGCCACTGGGAAGATCATCTGAGGGGCAGCCATCTTAGAAGGATCGTTTGAGGAGCAGCCATCTTAGGTAGCTCACTAGGATGCAGCTATCTTGAGTATCTTTTGGGCATGCCCTATGGGAGCTCTTGCCTCACAGCTGAGACCAGGATCCTCTGATTGGAGGCCTATTTAAGAGCTGGCCTGAGCCACCATCTTTGCTTCGGCTTCTATTGATTTAGAGGTTTGGTGCTCATATCGTGTGCTTCACTACTACTCGTCTGCTTTACCTGATTTGACCTTTGGACTGTTTCTGACTACCCGCTGTGTTGCTGCCTGCCTTGACCTTTGGACCGGACCTGATTACCCGCTGTGTTGCTGCCTGCCTTGACCCTTGGACTGTACCTGATTTCCCACTGTAGTGCTGCCTGCCTTGATCTCTGAACTGTACCTGACTACCCGCCAAGTTACACCCGCTCTTACCACTAGTCAGGTCAGTGGCAGCCTAACCCCGTCCGGATTCCAAAGTCCTGCTGGCCACCTGCACCTGGGAGCTCAACTCCTGGGGAATGGTGGTCACTTCCCAGGTGAAGCTAGGGGTTGTCTGGCTGCTTGACCAAGTGTGGCGCTGCTCTTCATCCACCGTGCTCAGTCGTGGCACAAGGGATCACTACCCAGTATTAACAGGTGCACTATGGAGGTCCGTATCTCTGTCTACCTGTCACACTTGTGGTAGAAACTGTGACCCAAAGTCACCAAAACCCTTCTTTACCCACATATAGGTGCCCTCTTCACCCCTATGGGCTATTGTAGTGCTGTACAGTGGAGGGGCTTTAGGTTTTGGGTGGGTTTCAGAAAGCTCAGGGGACAAGATAACGGAGGAAAGGTGAGATGTGTACCTGGGAGCATTTTTATGAAGTGCACAGAAGTACCCTCAAGGGTGCCCCATTGCTCCCCTGGAATGTATAGGGTACCAATCTGCTACAAATGCTGGTTCCTCCTACATCCCAAAGGCCTGAAATTCTACATTTTTTTGTACTTATTGTTTTCTTTTTTTTTTTTTTTCCCGAAAATGGGCCAAAACAACAAAACATCCAAACCACAAAACCTTGTTTGAAAACAGTATTTTTGAAAATTACCTTCTTTCCTATTCAGATTTTAGACGTTTTTTGCAAAATGTCCAAAGTCAGACTTAGACATATCAAAAATGCTCCTCCACATCTTTTTTGAGATGCAGTGACCAGAATTGCACACAGTATTCAAGGTGTGGTCGCACCATGGAGCGATACAAAGGCATTATAACATCCTCATTTTTGTTTTCCATTCCTGTGCTAATAATACCTAACATTCTATTTGCTTTCTTAGCCGCCCCCACACACTGAGCAGGCGGTTTCAATGTATCATCAACAATGCCATCTAGATCCCTTTCCTAAAAATCCAGATACACTATCCTGCTTATAATCGTAATAGAAAAACGCCTATATTGTGACCCAAATCGGGAGATAGACGTTTATCTCACAAAAACGAATAAAGTGGTATAATCGAAAGCTGAATTTGGACGTTTTCAACTGCACTCCGTCGCGGATGCGGACAAAGTTGATGGGGCGTGTCGAAGGCGTGGTGAAGCCGGAACTGGGGCGTGGTTATTGGCCGATCAGAGATGGGCGCCTTTCGCCGATAATGGAAAAAAAAATATGCGTTTGTAGCGAGAATTTAGGGCACTTTTCCTGGACCCTGTTTTTCCACGAATAAGGCCCCAATAAGTGCCCTAAATGACCAAATGACCACTGGAGGGAATCGGGGATGACCTCCCCTGACTCCCCCAGTGGTCACAAACCCCCTCCCACCACAAAATATGCCGTTTCACAACTTTTTATTTTCACCCTCAAATGTCATACCCACCTCCCTGGCAGCAGTATGCAGGTCACTGGAGCAGTTATTAGGGGGTGCAGTGGACTTCAGGCAGGTGGACCCAGGCCCATCCCCCCCCACCTGTTACACTTGTGCTGGTAAATGGGAGCCCTCCAAACCACCCCCCCAAACCCACTGTACCCACATGTAGGTGCCCCCTTCACCCCTTAGGGCTATAGTAATGGTGTAGACTTGTGGGCAGTGGGTTTTGAGGGGGATTTGGGGGGCTCAACACACAAGGGAAGGGTGCTATGCACCTGGGAGCTCTTTTACCTTTTTTTTTGTTTTTGTAGAAGTGCCCCTTAGGGTGCCCGGTTGGTGTCCTGGCATGTGAGGGGGACCAGTGCACTACGAATCCTGGCCCCTCCCACGAACAAATGTCTTGGAGTTATTCGTTTTTGAGCTGGGCGCTTTCATTTTCCGTTATCGCTGAAAAACAAAAATGCCCAGCTCACAAATTGTCGAATAAAACATGGACGTCTATTTTTTGCGAAAATACAGTTCGGTCCGCCCCTTCACGGACCCGTTCTCGGAGATAAACGCCCATGGAGATAGACGTTTCCGTTCAATTATGCCCCTTAATATCAACCGTCTCACCATTATCCACAGGTTTGTTCACTCCTTCAAAGAAATGTAGTAGATTGGTGAGGCAAGATTTCCCCTTCACTAAATCCATGTTGGCTTTGTCTCATTAACCTATGCGTATGTATATGCTCTGTAATTTTGTTCTTTATAATAAGTCCCTTTTTCTTATGTTATACGTTTTATGTTGTATTTGTATTAATTTCTATGAAAACTCAAAAATTATTTAAAAAAATGTCTACCATTTTGCCTACCTTCTGGGGAGATGGAGGTGACAAGGTGAACGTCTTGATGAACTTCAGGGTCTAAGGCTGAAACTGGGCAAATCCTTTGAGAGCTTGCCCAAGGAGACTGAGAAGGAGAGGGGAGTATATGTTAAAAAGAAAAAAAATAATAAATCCTCCATGGTTACAAAGGGAAAACACATACAGTCACCTAATTTAAAAGAGAGAGAAGAGAGAGAGTACAGATTGGAAACATACACCTAGACAAAAAATCAAATAGAAAACCAAGAAACCAGGCTGAACAGCAGAACACTGAAGAAAGAGAAGCAAAAATGTACTTTCTACTGTGTCAAAAAAACCAAGGAATCCACATTTTCAAAGTTTGTCATCTCATTCTCTATATATTAAAAATATTTTGTATCTTTGTGTGACCCTTTTGTTTTTCCATTGTTGTTCCTCTTGTTGTTGTTTTTTTCTGAGTCCTTTCCCAGGATCTCATTTACATTTTTTGCTTCTTTACTGTCCATCTTCTTTCCTTTCCTCATTATATCTAAGTCTGACAATTATCATTGTTTCTTTTTTTTCCATTTCTCTCATCTGCTTTTTCTTTATCTGCCTATAACTAGATTTCATTCCTCCTCCTTCTACTTCTCCCCCTACAATTCTCAGTCTCCCTTACTCACCAACGTTTTAATCCGTTTGCTTACCTCCCTAGTTCTCCTGTTCCTACCTGTGTCTTATTCTTCTTCCAGCCTCCTATTTACCCACCTTTCTCCCACTTTCTAGTCTATTTCTACCCTTGGTATTCAAAGCTTCATCAGTTCATCTGTCTCTGCCTCTTATCCCCTCAACCAACCCCAGCTCTTTTCCTGCCACCAGGGCCACCGAGAGACTGGGCCAGGCCTGGCTTGCCGCCCCCCCCCCCCCCCCGAGGTCGCCATTGCTGCCCCCTCCACCTGCCCCCCTCCGTCCACCACCGGGCCGGGTCCCCCTGAATTCAAATCATAGCACCTCACCTCGACCTTGCTTCATGTGAAAGAAGCGCAGCAGCGGCAGTCTGCACATCTCATCCGTGCTTTTCATCATTAAATTCATGGATTTATAGTTCTGGATTCCTTTTGGAAAGCAAGATGTTTACTCCATGTGTGCAGTGGGGAAACAAAAAAACTTGATTAGCTTCCCCTGAAAAAAATGGACCCAGTTCACAAACCATTATGGGCAGTACCTATGACTGAAGGAGTTAGCAGTAGAAGCTTACTTTCATTGCAATGTGCACTTCAGTTTACTCATAGGTACATGTAGGGTTTTGACTTCAAGACAAAGTCAATAAAGATTACAGTTGTTTCTGCATAAAAGCATGCTCTGTTGTGTAAACAGCTGAAGGCTGAACAGGGATTTTAAATTAACTAGAGTTATTTCTGAACATCTGAGTCAATAGAAAAATAGTGCTGCAATAAGAGTTCCAATAAACAATATTTTTCAACTGTGTTGAATTCATGCTATCAAGTGGAAAGCATTTAACATGCAGAAAAAGGCTTTGATAAAATCGTGCGTAAAAAGTAGATACACCAGAAATGTGGGCAATGAATAGGCATTCTCTAGGGCAACGTTTGAGCAGAAAAGGGTGAAGTTGCAATGTAAGCATCTACTCCTGGATTCTATATAAGGTGCGGCAAGTTCTGTGTGTGTTAAATCGCCTGCATGTCCAATTTACACAGGCACCTTAACTTACTAACAAGCCAATCAGTGTTGATAATTTGCTGAGAACAACCAATTGGCAATTGGAATTTACGGGCACTTCTTTTTAGGAGTATTCTTAAAACAAGCGCACATAAATTCCAACGCGTGTAGCTGACAAGGGGGTGTGGCCATGGGAGGCATGGGGGCCTGTCAGGGATGTTACTCAAATTTACATGCGTTGTTATAGGGGACGTGTCAAGATGGCGCCGTGAGCGGTTGTGTTGGAAGCGGTCTCCTGCCTTCCCTGCTGAATAAATACATATTCTTCGATTTGAACCCGATATGCCGCATACAAAACGTAAAGGGACGATCCGGGGAGTTCCCCTACCTTCCGGGACATCCACTCCGGCGAGGACAGGCTTGGAGCGCTTCTTCCCCGCGGTTTCCCGCGTTAGCGGAGCGGAGTCCTTAGCGGGGGGAGCCGGTGAAGCGGTTCTCCCGCTGGACATAGAAACATCTCTTTCCCCGCTATGCTCTATAACTCCTCCTTGCCCAGCAACGCTTGCTAGTTGAACGGGGTTTCCTCTAGGACCCGGAAAGGGTGAATCTGAGGAGCCCAGAGGGGAGCTCGACCTGACGGGGAGATCAGAAGTTGCAGGAGAGACGGAGGTGAATCTAAGTCGGATCTGGCTGAAGTTATTAGAAATTGAAAGAACCCTGAAACAATCTTCTGACGAGGTAAAGACTTTAAATTTATCGGTACAGGAAGTGAAGAACTCTATGGAAGTGGTTAACCAAGATTTTTCAAAGAAAATTGAGGCCTTACAGACAGACTCTAAGCAAACGGAAGAATTTAAGGTGGCTGTGATTAAAGATAGTATTGAGATTAGAAGAAAAATGGAACAAATGGAGAACTATAATAGGAGATTAAACCTTCGACTATTAAATTTTCCTAGAATGATGGGAGTCTCTCCAAATGATATGTTTTGCAGATTTTTGAAAGAAAATTTGAATTTTCCCCAAGAAATATTTCCTCCTTTGAATAAAATTTATTATATTTCAAAAACAATGAATAAAGTAGAAGGAGAAGACTCAGTGGATTTACAAAATGTCACAGCCATTTTAGAACAATCAATTACAAATGTGAGTGAAAGAGGAACGTTGATAGTCTCCTTCGTTTTCCAACAGGACTTAAACGCAGTAATGAGACTTTATTTTAAATCAACCAACCGCATGTTTATAGGCCAGAAGATCTGGCTTTATCCTGATGTGACCAAAATAACCCAGGAAAAAAGGAAAAAGTTTCTGTCAATGAGGTCAAAAATTCTAGAAATGGGAGGTTCCTTCCTTCTTGCGTATCCTTGTAAATGTGTTATCAGGATAAATCAAATAAAATATATATATTATATGCCCGATCAGCTTCAGAACTTCTTAGATATTAAACAAGCTTAGAGATAAGAAGAATGGGAATAACGATGTCATTATTTTTCTTGCTTAAATATGTGAAATTGTGTAAATATACTTCACTAATTCCTACCCCCCCAACCCTTTATATTGTGGTCTAAGGAAGCCAATGTTATATAAATAATTGAACAAAGTATTACTTTTTTCCTAAGTTTGTAAAGTTATTACAATTGTGGCTGTATTACACTTTGCAGTTGTATTTATCTGTATAAGTATATATAAAATAATAAAAATTATAAATACTACATGCGTTGTTATAGAATTTAGGGGAATGTACCTACATTTTAGGCACAGGTATTTACACCAGGTTTTCAGTGGTGTAAATAGTTGCGCCTAAATGTAGGCACATGCCCTGGCCCTATGCGCTATTCTACAAACCACCTAGATTTAAGTACAGTTTACAGAATAGTGCTAAGAGCTTCTTTTGG
Organism: Microcaecilia unicolor; assembly: GCF_901765095.1. Lineage (NCBI taxonomy): Eukaryota > Metazoa > Chordata > Amphibia > Gymnophiona > Siphonopidae > Microcaecilia > Microcaecilia unicolor. Next base: position 229,644,890 of record NC_044031.1, on the reverse strand, counting down.
ACGCATCTAGATTTTACACGTCATTCACAGAATCTGGCCCTATTGTATAAAAAATGTGTGCAGATGCATTAAACACATTCACAAATTTACGCCGTCTTTGGAGCAAGTATAAATTTGTCCAAGATCATTTGTGTACTACTGGGGCTGGTTTTGGGTTCCTATTTTATAAAACATGTGTATCTAGTCTTAAATGAAAACTTGAATATCACAAAAACCTCTAAAGCACTTCAGCCATAGAATAGTTCCAAAAACCCTGTGCTATTCAAAATAATGCTGAAATTTCTTTTGTGTGATGGGCCATCATATAAGGGGTGTTGAGTTATGGCCAATAAATGCAGCAATGTCACTTACAGGTCTTTTTCTAAGGTATGCTAACGGATTTAGTGTGCGCTATTTAGTGTGCGTTACGTGCCATGCAGCCCATAGGTATACAATAGGCTGCACGGTATTTACTGCACACTTATCATTAGTTTGCGTTAAATCTGTTAGCACACCTTATTCGAAGGACTCCCATAGTACTGAACAAAGCACATCCATTTACTACTTTAAGGGCCCCTGCGGTAGCATCAGAGTGTGAATTTGCCGAATGCCGAGGCCCTTTTTACTGCAGTGGGTAAAAGTCCAAATAAAGGAAATGGCTGTGAAGCAAGTGCACACTTGCCGTGCGGCCACGTCTTGGGGGGAACCCTTACCAACACCTATTTAGGAGGCGGTAAGGGCTCCCGTGCTAACCTGGCAGTAAAAAAAGCAAAAATTCCTGTCAAGCCAGAAATGGTGTGTGCTGGAGGCAGCACTATTGCTGGCTCCTGTGGAAGGCCGGCGATAGTGCCAGATTGGCATGCAACAATGCTGTGGAGCTCTACCACGGCAATGAAAATCATAAGTTTGTTATAATCATGTCCCAATTTTTCTATCGATGCATATTTCAAACAGTGTTTATCCTCCAACATTTAAAACAGTCATTTATCCTCCAATATTTTTTGTGCAAAAAATCTTTTCAATAAATATAAATAGGACTTATCTGGAAATCACTGTTCCTTCGAAATAGGGTGCAGCGCATCCAAATCCACAAAAAAGCCAGCTCGATCACATTTCGAGCCATAGCTCTGCATCAGGACAGATACTGCTGCACAAATCTTCTAAAAATAGACAAAGCCAAATTGCAGTAAAATTAATATTCAAATGCACCCCAGATACACAGTATATGTGTGTGTGTGTGTGTGTGTGTGTGTGTGTGTGTGTGTGTGTGTGTCCCTTGCTTACCACAAGAGCTCCTTTTAAAAAGCACACTTTTGCAGTTCCTGATTACTTCAGGGCAGCAGTATACAGCCTTGTTTTGATGCAGAACTGTGACTCGGAAAGTGATCGTGTCGGCTTTTTTTGTGGAATTGTGCGAGCTGTATCCTATTTTCAAGGAACACTGATCGCCAGATAAGTTCTATTTATATATAGTTTAAAAGATTTTTTGCACCAAATAATGTTGGAGGATAAATTATTAAAGATTGTTTTAAATGTGCATTTATAGAAAAATTGGGACTTATGGTTATAACAAGATTTAAGCAGTAAATTAAAGTGCTGTGTTAGGCATTAGGGAACTCTTTCACTACAGCTTAGCATGCACTAATGGACATTAGCATTCGTTAAGTGCCACAAAGTCCATAGGTATAAAATAGGATGTGCAGCATTTACCCTGGATTCTTGTTATGATTGGGGTCTGAACCCCTCTCAAACTTACCTCTTTCCTGGGAGTCAGCTTCTTAGCTGGCTTCTGTTTCTTTCTCTGTCCTTTCTGAGCTGGCTCTGTCTCTCTGTGCTGGCAGCTTCCAGCAGCAGGGCTCTAATTGTTTCACTATACTGCACCTGTGTGGGTAGTCTGAGTTGCTCTAACTCTCTTTGGGTGTACTGGCTTCAAGTGTTTCACGGTTTTGCATTGGTGGGGGTTGGGCCTCTCTGGGTCAGTGTGCTTTTGCCTAGGTCTAGGGAGTGTGACATCATCAGGGAGGGCCTTGATAAGGAAGTGGTGTTGTTTCCTTCAGGGCCTTTGCAACGGTTGTGTTTGCTTTAGGTAGGGTGGTGCAGTGTGCACTTCTGACTTTGAGTCTAGTTTCCCTGCTTGCTTTTGCTAAGGGCCAGGTTAGTGTTAGTGCAGTGTGCACTGGTGACTGTGTGTGTTTAGCTTTCCTGCTTTTCCTATGGTTCCCCTGCTTTTCCCTCTTGGTTTTGGAAGCATTGCTGTGTGTAGGGCTTTGGAAGCTCTGTTGCTGATAGAAGTACTTCAGGGTTTGGTGTTGTTAGAAACACTGCAGAGTTTGCTGTTAGAAGTACTTCTGGTGTTTGTGCTATTGGGAGCATTGCAGTCTTTGCTGTTGGTGTTTGGTGCTTTAGAAGCACTTTTGGCTTATGTGTTAGCTTCCCTGTTTTTTCCTTGTGGCTCCCCTGTCTTCCCTTTTAGTGCTAGGAGCTCTTCTGGTTGCTTACCAGAGTAGTGCTTAGGAAGCACCTTGTTAGTTGTATCTAGCTTGCTAGAGCAGTGCTTAGGTAGCTGGTTAGTTCTGTGTTTAGCTTATTAGTGTAAAGCTCTGCTTGTAGCTTGGTGCTTAGTAGCACCTGTGTTAGCTTTGTGTTTAGTTCCCTGCTCTGTTAGTTTAGGGCTTAGGAAGTCCCTTTCTTGAGCAGGGATTAGGAGCTCCTGTTTTAGTATAGGGCTTAGGAAGTCCTTTTGTCAGTTTACTGTTAGGAACACTCCTGCTGGTTTAAGGCTTGGGAGCACATAGATCAGTTTAGGTTTAGGAGCACTTCTGTTTCCAGTCCTGGTCCCTATGTCATCCGGTATCCAGTAAGTCCTGTCGGCTACTCGAACCCAGGAGCTCAACTTCTGGGGGGCTTAGTAGCTAAGTGCAGGTGAAGCTGTGTGGACCAGTCCGGTGTGCTCCAGTCCAGTGTTCCAGTCCTGTGTCCTCCAGTCCGGGGGATTCCAGTCCATGTGTTCCGGCTCGCTGGGCGGTGCCTGCAGTCCCTGCCGGTGCCGGTGTGCTTGCCCAGCGTTGGTTGGTGGGTTTTGCCTGCTGCTGTCGCTCCTCGTCAGCAGCCCAAGGGCTCACGTTTGCTCCAGAGCCCGGCCCCGCGGGCTCTGGACCTGAGAACCTGACAATTCTATATAGTGTGCCTAGCTTTCTGCACCGAAATCTAGGCATATTCTATAACTGTGTGTAACTTAATTGGCTTAACAATCTAATCAGCATTGATAACAGCACTTAACAAGCAATAATGAGCACTAATTGGCAGTAATTAGAATTTACACATACAACTTGCTAAGCGTATTCTGTAATGAATTGTGCCTAAATTCTAATGTGCACAGTTCAAAATAGGCATACTATGGGCAGGGAAATGGGCATTTCATGGGCGTTCTAAAATTAACGTGTGTAGTTATAGAATATAGCCCAGTGTGTGTAAATCTATGCACCAGGATTTATGCTATATTTTCATTGGCCTAAATGAACACGCACAGTTTTAGACGCTAGGATATCAACTAAGTGTATTCTATATGCTGTGCCTAAATCTAGGCACCACTTATAGAATACGCTTAGGTGGAAATGTTTACCGTGTGAATTTTTTAGGCGTCATATATTGTGTGCACTAGTGTCTGTCACTGTTCCCTCTAAGTTGAGCTGGAGTCCTCCAACTACATTGCTACCAGTAGAGGGTAGTGCTTCAGTACTGTGTTTTCAATCACTAGTGAAAGGCAGAGCTTGCCTATCCCTCACTATTGAAAAAGTGATAGTGAAACAGCACCATCCACTGGCAAGACAGTAGGTGGAGGACTCCCGCTCACCTAAGAAGGAACAGTGGTGTCCATTAGCTCATGCTATGCTTTAGTAAAAGGGCCCCTAAGTGATGTTGGTGCATTTATTGGGCATGACACACTGCCCTTTATATGATGGTCTCACCACACTAAAAGAATGATGAAAAAACATAATAAGAATTATCATTTTTATGAGTTGATTTTAAATAGCACAGTGTTGTTTTTTTTAAACTAGCATATGCTTGGAGTGCTTTAGAGGTTTTTGTTATCGTTTAAAATAGGCCTAAACTAGTTGCCTTTTTAGTCTTTACACATAGGTGCCCTATTATAAAATTAGTCCCTGTGTGTGTAAAATGTGAAGTATTTTATATTTCTGACTTCTGCTTGGCCTTTTGGCTAAGATCATGTGTAGCATTAAATATACGGTTTTGACTCATGAGTCAAGGATGGTCTCTTCTTAGCTTTTTTGACTTATGTTTAGTACAATAGAGTATCGGGAGGTGTGTGTGTGTGGGGGGAGTGTATAACACCAAAATGATAAGAGATACAAGTAAACAGCTACCAGTTAGTAAGAAACTACAGCAGTGGTGACTTAGATGGTTGGACAGCTACAAAGAACGGATGTACAGCGCACACCAAGGAAAGCCATGAACTTGAAACTAGAAAGGAAAAGGGGTTTAGGGAGGCCAAGACTGAAGTGACATCACTGAGTTGGATATCAGTTAGTCAGAAGCAGTTCATGAACACAAGATCAACAATTGTAAAAGAAGCATCTGTCTGCCTTATGTACTGACTGACTCAAGAAGACAATAATAATAATAATAATAATAATAATGACTTTGCTACTTGGCCCTGATGGGACACACCAGTGGTGTGAGGTGACATTTATAGCAGGGGATTCAGTAGATGTGCTAAACCAGGGGTGTCCAACCTCAACCTTTGCCAGCTCGGGTTTTCAGGATTTTCACAATGAATATGCCTGAGATCTATCTGCATACAATGTAGGCAGTGCATGCAAATAGATGTCATGCATCTTCATTGGGGAAATCTTGAAAACCCGACTGGGTTGCAGCCTTCGAGGACCGAGGTTGGACACCCCTGTGTTAACCATTAGTGCAATGTGTACCCTTAACCAAGGTTAATGTACTCACTGTTTATGCTGACGATGTCATGTCTTGATCTTTTTCCACAGTCACTTATAACATTTGCCACTTCTCCTTTTGACTTCTGTGTTGATGTGAAGAAATGGAAATTCTGTATCACCCCCACCTTTCTGAAATCTGTCCTTCAGAGTTATACACAGACTGACATTATATGGTGTAGAACTGCAGATTCCATGTAAAAATACTGAAAGCAATGCAGACTTTCTGTGACATTCTGAGGCTGAAGCAGCAAGTTGTGCACCCAGTAGAGAGCGGCAGACACATAAGCTTTGCCTTGTCACTCATTCCTTCTTCGGGGCATACTCAAATAGGAGTGACAGTAGACAAAGCAATATCATTGCCACTTTGGGCCAAACTAATGGCACAGCTGCCTGAAACATTAATGAAAGTGTCTTTAACACTGGAAATAGAACCATTTAACAAACACTGTGGCTTTCGACCAACTGATAGTACAGCTGCCAGGGAAACAGCAAGAGGGGCTTGGCGGCACTAATATATCACCTCTTTCCAGGGGTATAGTCAGACCTCAATGGGAGGGGGGCCAAAGCTCAAGGTGGGGGGGGGCACATTTTGGCCCACCTCCCCACTGCCACCACCCCCCCCCCCCCATCGCTGTCGCTGCATGATGGTACCTTGGCTGGCAGGCAGTGGTGTGCTGGCGCAGGCTCTCACAGGCTCTCGAGAGCCGTTTGTTAAGTTTTTAAGAATTTTGGGAGCCAGTTCTCCATGGCTACTTTAACAAATGGATCCCAAAATGTGGGCTTGGGCCCCTCCTGAATTCTCTTTTACTTTGCTGGCAAGAGAGAGCCCCCTGTTAACAATTTACCAGCACACCCCTGCTGGCAGGGGTCCCCAATTGGTAAGTTCCACTGCGGCTATAAGCGCATGCAGTATTTAAAGATGACGTTTGAGCATCGGGACCTCAAGACAGGAGAAGCTGGGGATATCAGCCACACAGGCTTGCTGGTGAAGTTGTGAAAATACTTATATAAATGTGGTAATAATGTAGTGCTCCTTTTGGGGGATGGGGTGAAGGGCTTAGAGTAGAAGGATTACAAAAACTGTTCAGACAAGGAAACACAGAATAGAAGCATAAAAGGGCCTTCAGGAATGGAATAATCGAGAGTCCTTTAATAAACAGACCTGACACGGGCCATGTTTCGGTATGCATGCAATCTCTAGAGAAAAGCAAAGACTTCACTAGTCGGTTTCGCTGAAAACTTTGGTGATTGAGGATGTGTTGCTCTGAGACACGGATACAAGTCTTACTTACTGTACCTTTGCATTGGACTGGGATATTTTTGGATCGATTCATGGCCCCATTACCTTTTGGACTCAAGGATGTTGTGTTTTCTCAGAGAGTTCCATCCTCTATGTTGGTGTACTTCAATATAGCAGAGCCAACAGTGTTTTTCATTCAATGTTGCTTGCATTTCTGTATGACAAACTAGTGACGTCTTTGTTTTTCTTGAGAGATTGTACCTTTTTTGACCCCTGATGCAGGCACATGTGCACCGAAACATGGCCTGTGTTGGGTCTGTTTATTAAAGGACACTCAATTATTCCACTCCTGAAGGCCCTTTTGTGCTTCTTTTCTGTGTTGCTTCTGTGTGTGTGCTTTTGAACCCTCTCTTCTGTAACCAAGGCAAACAAACATTCTTTTCTCTCAAGTACACAATGGGAAGACTACTACTACTTATCATTTCGATAGCGCTACTAGACGTACGTAGCGCTGTACACTTGAACATGAAGAGACAGTCCCTGTTTGACAGAGCTTACAATCTAATTAGGACAGACAAACAGGACAAGCAAGAGATAAGGGAATATTAAAGTGAGGATGATAAAATAAGGGAGGAGGAGGGTGGGCTGTTTTCTCAGCAGACATGAAGTCCATGAGACAATAGGAGCAGGGAATATGTGCTGAAAGGGGGCCAATAGCAGCAGTTCACTATAAGCAATGTAGAGGGACATTTTTGATATGACGTCTAAGTCTGACTTTGGACGTTTTGCACAAAATGCCCAAAATCCAAATAGGAAATAAGGTCATTTTTAAAAAAGAAGAACTTCTATTTTTTTTTTTTTTTTTCGAAAATACTGTTTTGAACAAGATTTTGTGCTTTGGCTTTTTTTTATTTTGGTCCATTAAAAAAAAAAAAAAAGAGAATAAGTGCAAAACGTAGAGATTCATGCTATTCGGATGTAGGAGGAGCCAGCATTTTTAGTAGACTAGTCCCCCAGACATCCCAGGAGAGCAATGGGGCACCCTAGAGGGCACTTCTGTGCACTTTATAAAAATGCTCTCAGGTACACATCTTACCTTTGCTCCCTTATCTTGTCACCTGAGCCCTCCAAAACCCACTACTTCTCACTGTACACTACTAGAATAGCCTTTATGGGTGAAGGGGGCACCTATATGTAGGTTTTGGTGACTTTGGGAAGGGGTCACAGTTTCCACCACAATATGACAGGTAGAGGGAGATAAGGACCTGGGTCCCCCACTGTGTACTGCACCAACCACTACACTACTCCAGGGTCCTGCATGCTGCTCTTATAGACCTGACTTTAACATCTGAGGCTGTCATACAGGCCGTGGGAGGGGGGTCAGTGACCACTGGAGGGGTATTGGGGGGGGGGGGGTTACCCCTGATTCCCTCCAGTGGTCAACTGATCATTTTGGGCACCCTTCTTGTGCCTTATTCGTTCTGAAAACAGATCTAGACCAAAACAACTTGGTTTTAGTCCTGGACGTTTTTGTTTTCTTCCATTATGGCTGTAAAATGGCCAAGTGTTAGTCACGCCTTAATCCCACCTTCAAAATGCCCCTGCCATGCCCCCTTGTGATTTGGATGAACTGCAGACGAACTGAAAAGATAAACGTCTGCAAAATAGGTTTTGAAAATACCAATTTGGATGTTCTGAGAAGAAAAACAACCAAATGGTGCTTTATGACACTTTTTGGATGTTTTTCTCTTTTAAAAATGAGACCCATGGTATTCTTATTTTTTAAATGGGAGCGACACAATTATGGTAAAACATGTTAACATCTGTACCTCCCTGCCCACTGTTTTCCTGCTCTATTCAAACCCCCTTCCCTGCATTTAAATAATATTCCCTGTTAAGGGGGTAGGTATTAAGGTGCACTAGGGTACTAATGTACATTATTTGCCCCTTAATGGGTGTTAAAGGCAATAATGCACATTAGATTATGGTAACACATGTGAGGTACAGTGGGATACATAATAAGATAAAAAGCATGCACATGCATGCAAAATACCTCATTGCTTTGTAAATTCAATCATGTGGCTTGTGGTAAGCATTGCAAGCTGTGTTATTCCTGGAGAAATACTGTCCAAAGAAAGCTGGCAGTATTTACCCATTCTGGTAGCATCGGGCTGCAAAGCAGTGGCCCAATGCTTCTGAGTGCATCTTAAAGAGGCTAACCTTGCAATAAAGAGCTGGACCCCTTCCCCCTGAATGACATCCTCCCACCCTGAAGCCAGGTGATATGTCATTCAGGGGGAAGGGGGAGGGGCAGCTCCTTGTAGTGAGCGCCCTCCGCTTTAAAAAGCAGCCTGGAAACAGCATTGGGCCATGGCTTTGTGGCCTATGCTCCGGGAACAATAACATAACACTGTTTGCAAGACTGATTACAAGCCGCATTATTCTTGTACCGCAGGAGTGACTAATCTGTGGTACTGAGATACTGCAGTTTAGACATTCCCATGGTAAATTAAGGTGCAGTAAAAGCCTGACTTTTACTGCACCTTAATAATTACCCTTCTCATTTAGGAGGCAATTCCACAACAGCACACCACAATTTAGGTGCCTAGATGCCGTGCTCTGAGCGCTAATTCTATAACTATCTGGATGCCCAGATTCCATTGTAGAATACTAGCATAAATTGGCATCTATGCACCTACTTTTATTTACACCATGTCAATGGCAGGAGTAAATATGTGTACTCAAATGTAGCACTGTAGCACGTAAGCTACAATAGTCTATAAATAATGCATGTAAATTCTGGCCACACTCAGGCTCCTCCCTTGTGAATACACCCCTTTGTATTTACACGCTAAGAGAGTTGTGGGGGTTATTTATAGAATACAACTAAGCACACAACTAGTAGTTACATACATGCATGCAGACAAGTGCTAATATGCTATAAACATATGTACCAGGGATGTCCCAAGGCAATCTGCCGCCCGAGGCAGGGATGAGATGCCGCCTGCTCCTGCGCCTGGTCTAGTATCTCCCCCTTTCCCTGCGTTTACCTTATTTTTTTCCCCAAAATGAGGCAGCAGCAGTGATTCCCATAGGCTGCCCTGCCGCCGGCACAGCCTCTTCACTACTGAGGGAGGAGTGGCCTAATGGTTAGTGCAGTGGCATGCGAACCTGGGGAACTGGGTTCAATTCCCACTGCTGCCTAACAGTCAGCAGTGGGTTAAGATCCTGGGGAACCAGGTTCAATTCTCTCTGCAGCTCCGTATGACCCCGGGCAAGTCACCTAGCCCTCCATTGCCAAAAGGTACAATATACTTAGATTGTGAGCCCATATGGGACAGTGGAAGTACCTGAATAATTATAAGATGTAAACCGTTCTGATTTGCTGTGCAAGAAGTGATGGTATAGAAAATAAATAAACGATACTGTGTCCGATCTCTAAGGAAACAGGAAATTGAGTCGAGGAGGGCTGCAGTGAGAGAAGAGGCTGGTGCCGGCAGCAGGACAGCCTATGGGAATCACCACTGCTACCTTTTGGAAAAGAAACAAATTAGGTAAAGGGTTGAGGAGGGAAGGGAGAGTGCCCACTTCTGGAGGTAAGGACCCTGCCTCAGGTGGCCTAATGATAGGGTCAAAACTGATATGCACAATCAGTGCTTAACATTAGGTGCCAAGTTATAAAATGAGGGAATGTTTAGCATGAGATTTAACACATGGTAACAATTTTTACTGTGCAATTAAGATGATTTAAAGTGCATTACCTGCTCATCTGGTGTTAAAACCCTTGATAAGCATCTAATGTGGTAAAGTAAATAGGCCCCTTGGAGACATGACACTTTTCTTAACAAGCTGCATTCCAGCAGAAAATAGTGCAGTCTATTCTCCAAGGTGTCACAGCATGGCTTTGTCTACAGAACACTGGTTAATGGCCAAGTTTTCCAAGAGCTTTGTCAGGGGCACAAGATCAGAAGAACCCCTTTTGAAAAGTGACCAAGATCAGACCTGAAGAGGACAAATTACTGAGCTTCTCCACATATTCCTCTGCATTCTTCACAAATACACATCCACACAGACACACGTACCAAATGTTTAGAAAGTGTGTTTCAGTTTAAAGCAAGGAGGACAGGCACCTCATCTGTAAAACTGTACTGATTATAGTTAATGAGGGCAGAGGCTTGGGGAAAGGGGTTATCAAAAGATTATGAACTGTTGCCATGGAAACAAGGAATCTGGAGCACAACCTGCTGGCAGTAATTCTTTGCATGTCCACCACTGCTAAGTGGCTGAATTATGAATTCTCACCTCAGGGTTACAGTCATATAATATGTATACATATCCTACTGCTGATTGCTAAAGCTTGTTAAATTGTTTTAATCCTAGTTAAGTGCCCTCTGGCACTTTGCTTTATGCCTCCTTGAGCTACCCTTCAGGAGCTAGTCTCAAGATGATGGCATGAAGAATTATGGAAAATTCTGAGAAACAAGTAGGTTAGTAAGTGTATTTATATTAATAAAAGTAAATTGATAGGAAGTTAAATAAATATGGTTTGGGATTTCCAAAGGGGTTGGTAGGAAGCAAAAATTAAAAA